>NC_092812.1:22017498-22363998 GCF_040954645.1 Diabrotica undecimpunctata
TTTGCGGGTAAAATGCGAGCTGGAAATTCAAAGATATGAAAAATACGAATTATGCATCTCAACATATTTTTCGTGTCGGTTTTACTACTTTTCTCCTTCCTTTTCAGCTAAAGCAATGCTATTTTAATCAAGTCACAACGTTTTAATTTCATAACTGGCTTTGTTCCATCTTTTTATTTAGATTTAAATCAATTTCTTTCGGGTTGCAATTTTCAGTAAGACTTAAATACACTTCTCCAAGAAATTAACGCACCACTTTGAAATATTAAAATATTTTATTAGCGTTAACAAAAATTTCCATTGTAATGTTATATTTTGCAAGCCCCATGTATATGCCATTCGTACACTCTATATTTATTTACTGTGGTTTATCGCTATAGTTTTTTTTATAACAAAACAAAAAGAAGCAAAAAATGTACTAATTCCATAAATATACTAATTTCCAAGTGTTCACGAATTTTATTCGGCTACTAGTTAATTATTGATTATTGTTAATTGTGTTTATTATGGAGCGTCAATCACGTAATTTAACCCGAGATGAATGTGCCCAAGTAGTGATACTGTCGGAAGAAGGTTGGACTTGCTGAAGAATTGGTCGTCGGTTTAATGTGTCCCACACATCCGTCTCACGGGTGTTAGAAAGATTCCTCGAAACAGGGGATCATACTCCCAGACTAGGGCAAGGACGAAACCGGGTAACTACCCCTATTTAAGATCGATTTTTAAGAATTTCTGCTCTTTGACAACGTTTTGTAACACATCGAAGTCTATAAATTCAACGAGACGTGCATACTATACAAATTAGTACTAAAACTTTTCGCCAGCGACTTAGGCAATACAACTTAACACCTAGGATTGCCGCCCAAGGTCCTCTATTAACTGCAGAGCATCGAAGGGGGAGACTACATTTTGCCAGAGAACACGTTAATTGGTTAGAGACTGACTGGGAACAAGTGCTATTTACTGATGAATCCCGATTTTGTTTGTACAATAACGACAGACGTGTTCGTGTGTTGCGACGACCCAACAAACGATATGCTCAGTGTAACTTGTGGTGTAACACACACCACATTTTTTGGTGGGGGATCCGTTATGGTATGGGGTCGTATTTCTTTGACTGCACGTACGGACCTAGTGGTCATACAAAATGGAACTGTTACAGCTATATGGTACATATTGGAGATCCTGGAGCAACATGTAGTACCATTCGCTCCTTATATCGGTGAAAATTTCTTACTAATGCAAGATAATGCCAGACCTCACGCTGCACAGATCGTCAGAAATTATCTAGAAAAGGTATAAATTAACACTATGGAATGGCCAGCACATAGTCCGGATTTAAATCCGATTGATAATCTCTGGGATATCCTTGGTAGGCGATTAAGAGCGACACCGATCCAACCAAACAACTTACAGGAAGTGGGAGAGAGGCTGATCCAGATTTGGAGAGAACTAGACCAAAATGAAATACGGCAATTAATTTTAAGTATGGGCCAACGATGTGAGGCTGTTATACATAGTAGAGATGAAAACACTCGTTATTAAGACTTTTTTCGTATTTTAGTTTACTTTTCTTATCATTATTTTTTTAGAATTTTCCGTTTTATTTTCTTTTTTCTCCTGTTTAGACAGTTTCTGATGATTAGACACATTGTTATAATTACTAATAAAATGTAGAATAAATATGGTTGAGTTTTATTTTTTATTCTTTGCCTGTTTACAAATAAAATTGATTTATTCAAGTGGTGCGTTAATTTCTTGGAGAAGTGTAAGTATAAACTTTTTATCAATATATAAACTAGTGATAAAAATCTGTTGATAAACTGAATTTTATTTGTATAAAACATAGTTAAATTAAGTTAAAGGAGTTAAAAACTTACTCATATCTACTTCCAGAACGATTTCGAAGTGGAAATCGAAACGTCAAAATAAACTTATTTTCAATTAAAATTGTGGCTTATTCTCAGTAAAAATAGTGAATTGTATTAACTTCCATCTCAACTACAATTCTTTTCTGTCAGCTAATTTCTTTTACCGTTTTCTATGACAAGCCTTACTGCTACATTTAGTTTAAGGACCTAATGTGATGTTGGTACTATGTATATTCTTTCATTACTCCACAAAGGGTCTGGTATGTAGTTTAAATGGGGAAGAAGTAAACATTATTGCCTCTTTTTAATCTTTTTACCTAAAATGTCCCATAAATGTTCTAATGGATTCATGTCAGGACTATAAGCAGACCAATGGGGCATAGGAGACAGCATTGTCCTCCAGACACTGTCGAATGCATCTGTCTACTAAGCTCCTACACCGAAAAAGTTGGTGTAAATATGATTGGTACGCTACGTGGAAACCCCAAATATAATCCCAAAAACGTCATTTCCAAACAATTAAAAGTAGGCGAACATGTAGCGGAACAAAGTAATTCGGGCATCATTGTTCAGAAGTGGAGGCACAAGCGAGATGTGCTGATGATTAGTACCAAATTCGCTGACGAAATGGTGACAATGCAGAAGGCACACAGTGATGTTGTTAAGCCAAAGAATGTCATCGAATATAATAAATATTAAAGCTTCATTGATATATCAGATCAAATAAAAAGCTATAATTCGCCATTATGTAAAAGAATAGGGGTTCAAAGGAACAGCATCAAATAAGATGCTGTTTCCAGTTAGCATTCTCTAGCCTCTCCTACTCAATCCCTATCCTCACCTCCACGAAGTGCGGCTTGGGCTGCACGGGTGAACCCTGGAAAACCTGAGCAACCTTGCTGGAGATTGGGTAACCAACCCCAATGGAAGGCAGGGTCAGGACTGACGAGGAATGGAGAAATGGTCCTCCGAAAAGGGGGTTGGTGAGCAAGGTTAGCAGCCTACCTACTGTCAAAAAAAAAAAAATGCTCAGAGAACCGAACAGAAGCCTCGGAATTGGACGGATACACAGATGCCACGTATACACAGACGGATACCACGCAAGAAAAAGGACAAAGAGACCAAATACTCTACGAAATAGCACTTGGAACATCGCATCGTGGAACAAACATGAACAGGAAGTTGTGCAGTAATTGGAGCTCCATAAAATTGATATATGTGCCCTGAACGAAACAAAAACGAAAGGGAAAGGAAGTGCCAATAGAAACAAATTTATATTCCTGTACAGCGGAGTAGATAAAAGCAAACGAGCTCAGGCAGGGGTAGGCCTCTTAATGCACAATAAATATAGTAACAATATTCAAGAAATACGATACATAAACGAACACATGATGCTGGTTTGCCTTAAACTTCACCAGACGATACTTAATATTATCCCCGTATATGCACCGGATAACAGCAAAAACAAGGAAGACAAAGATGCTTTGTATGGACAGCTCCAAGATCTACTGGACACCACAATAGCCGGTAGTAAAACAATAATTATCGGCGACCTAAACGCCAGAGTAGGCAACATACCTGTGGCTGGAGTTACACAAAGATTTAACGAAGAAACGCTCAACGACAACGAAGACTTCTAGAACTTTGTTTAATGAATAACCTCCGAATTAAAAACAAATACTTAGACCACCCAATACAACATAAGATCATCTGGTCAGATACAAGAGGACGTAACTCTATGATTGACTACATTATAACAAACAGACAAATACACCCCAAGAATATAATAGATGTAAAAAAGTTAAACATAGAAAGCTTAGAAGAAGAAGGGACACAAAACTTGTATAGAAACAGACTAACAGAAAAGCTAAACAGTCATAACCTAGGGACTAAAAAGAATATAGAAGAAACCTGGAAAATTATTAAAAAATGTATCCTACAACCAACGGAAGAAGCTTTAGGAAGAAAAGTTAACAGAAATAAACGGGATTACAAAACTCCATGGTACGACGAAAGGGCGAAAGCGAATGAAAAGAAACAAGCTTTCCTAACATAGAAAGGAGTGAAGACACCGGAGGCACGAGAAGACGACGTGAGAATCAGGAATAGAGTAAACCAAGAAATAGATAACATCAAAAAAGAACACTGGGAGAAATTTACCAAAGATATGGAATAAGACCTCTATGGATCCCAGAAAAAAGGTGTGGAAGATGATAAGGAGACAAAAAACAGAAATGAATGAATTTGTACGCATATATAACATTACGGAGAAACAATGGACTGAGCATTTCACGAAATTATATGGAGAAGGAGAAGAAGAGAACAGAGAAAGAATCAGTAACGAAACCCACGATAGAGTACTAATATCAGAAGAAGAGCTACAAGAACGAATAAAAAAATTAAAAAACATAAAAGCACCTGGTCCTGATAAGATAAACAATGAACTGCTAAAATATGGAGGAACAACACTACGCAAATGGCTCCTAAAATTATTCGTCGATATAATAAATACCGGAGTAGTACCAGCGGAAGGGAAGGAAAGTCTCCTGCTACCGATACTTAAAAAGAGAGACTCGAGAAATCCTGAAAATTATAGAGGCATTAGTCTGATGAATAGTACATTAAAATTGTTAACGGCAGTCATAAAAGATAAAATCGAGAAAAAAGCGAACAATGCAGATGAACAACAAGGCTTCCGGAAGAACCGCAGCACTATAGACGCAATTTTTATTATCAGAAAAATAATAGAGAAGTCTATTGAATATGGAAAACCAGCATACCAGCATGTGTCAAAGTGCTGTAAATACTTACACATACATGTGCATACAGGCTGTAAAAAGTGCTTTCGACAGGGTGAAGCGAAACGGCATCTTAAATTTATTACAAGCTGAACAAATAGACAATCAGATAATAAGTATAATTAATGAAATTAACAAGAACAACAAGACCTACAGAGGCAGCTCTACAACCTTCAATATCACACCAAACAAACTTAATATGAGAATATCAGTAGAAAAAACTAAATGTATAGTGATCAGTAAAGAGCTGCGTAGATGCAAACTAGAAATAGACGGCAAAATTGTAGAACAAGTAATGGAATTCAATTACCTAGAAGTAGAGATCGCTAGTGACAGGGATATAAGAACAGAGACCACAAGGCAAGAGTAAGTGGTTGCCTCCGAGAAACCATATGGAGAAACAAATATCTGACCACGGAAAGCAAAATGAAAGTATACAATACAACAGTAAGACCAATCCTCGCATATGCAGCGGAGACAGGGACCGATACAAGAAAGACGAAACAACAAATCAACAATATCGAAATAAAAGTATTAAGATCAATAGCGGGCATATCATTAAGAGGCAGACAAACCAACAGAAGTATACGCGAACAATGCAAAATTCAAAATATTAACAATTGAATAAAAAGAAGAAAAAAAAACATGTACGAACATGTAAACCGAATGGGACCAGATAGATTAGCGAACATCTGTAAAAACAACAAGCCGTATAGCAGAAGACCCGTTGGAAGGCCGCCAAAAAGGTGGAAAGCATTGCTTTCCGCATCAAAGCATTGCCAATGAAAGGATGACGTGTTCCAAATTCAAAGAAGAGGTAATTCGGAGCCTATTAGGAGATTTTATTGTCACGCCAGTCATTATGGAAAATAGTCACAAACTCAGCGATGTTGGTCGTGCAGGCAGAAGACGATGTACAACATGTTCGTGCGTGTGTGTGCACAACGCAAAAATGGTAGAAGAGGAAGGAAGGCAAGTAGCACAGAGGAAAGCAACCAACACCTCATTGGCATGTGATGGCTGTAAAAAACTCTATTGCCTTGGCTGTTTTTTTGTCATACATTCCGTGACAAAAAATTTAATTTTTACTTTAGATACAATTTTGATAGAATGTTATTACGTTTTGTTTTTAAGAAAATAAAACTTATTTTGCCTAAAATGTGTTCTTACTATGAATATACAACAAAAAAATATATAATTACGCAATGTTTGCTTATAAATATGAGTCCTCGTTGACATCTTAGAAGCACAGGCCAAGTATGCTTTGCTCACCATCTGACCGGGCTCGAAATAGAGCATTTTCTGCTCGGGCCGAGCTACACAGCATTTTCTGACGACCTAGCGCGTGAGTCCACGTCGGCATCACGCGGCTCGCATATAACTTTTATTGTATGTGTTGGCCTCTCATGGCACTTAACCTGTTAATGAATTACAATAACTCAATCCCTTTTAATGTTTGAATTACACTGGATAAGGTTAAGCAGTTATTACGTTTTCTGACTAAACTTAACACAGGGAGGCTAAATCTAGATCAATTATTCGTATTTATTTCAAAAGTAGTTATTTTCGTTGACTTTTCTGTCTACAGAAATTCCCTACTAACCATTGAGACATAAATTTTAAAATATCAGACTGAAAACTGTTATTTCCTTTTATAAATTCTACTTTTGTTCAAATACTTTTTTCTGTCCTAATCGACTACTCTTCCAACATCTGAGAAACTGTTGTGCTGCGTGACCTTTTAATACTCTACGCTGTAAATTTCTTGGAATGGAATGGCAAATAATTCTTCCCGTAGTCCCGTTTTATCTCTACCGTTTATTTGTTTCCAGTTACCTTAGCCAAATTTTCAGTAGCGCACCCAAAAGATAAAAAAAATTATCTATAGACTGATAACATAAAAAAAATTTTACCTTGAACTTTGAAAACTTACAGGATAATATAATACGTACAATAAAAGATTTAAGCATAATTATAAGGAGAAGAGTTAAACTATAAAAGGAGAACCTAAGCAGTTCTAGATAGAATAGAGAAAAGCTTATGGTTCGGAAACACCATAAGAAAAGCTTAAAAATGTCACCACTTGTACCATACATAGTGGACTAAATTACTAAGAAGTAAACTGATACACTATTTGACTCGAAAGTACCGTTGCTCAGTTCTGGTAGATGATGGACAGGCTCGTTTACAGAGGTGAGAAATACGTGAAAGATGGGCATTATTGACACTAAACAATAAAAAAGAAAAGAAAAGAGGTTTTAAATGGTTGAATTCCAAAAAAACAGAAATGTGATATTCATAAAACAAAAGGAAAGACACTAAAATGACTAATATGGATATCAAAACAGAAAGAAAATATTAGCAAAGCACAAATATCATACAAAATAAAAAATGGTATATTTATCATATTAATATGGCTAGCGAACTATTTCGATCTCAATATTTATTGTCTTGAAACAGAAACTAAACAGTTAAAGATGGACTTTCATTAAAAGAGTACATGTATTAGTGTTTTAATCACTAGGCCTTTTGACCGCAACCTCAAGAAATTTTAATATAATATATATATACATATATAGTAAACTCTTAAATATTGGGGAAATCTGCAAGAAAGACTCTAATGTGTATCAATTGTTTCGCCGAACGTTTTCGCCAAAGAGAATTAATTTGGCTTCTTCAGGGCTGAAAGAGAATAAATTATAATTAGCTACCATATATTATCTATTAAAACATTATTGATCTTACCGTAACTTAGAATTGTAGAGTTAGAATATTAAAAAACTTTGCTAGTAACATAGTGGTGTTTTTTGTTACTATGTGCAAAAAAAAGTTTTTTATAAGGTTTGAAATGTATGGTAGCTTTGAACTTGACACGTAAAGGCTTACCCAAGGTTAATCGAAAAACCCAATGTAACTACATTTAAAAGGAGGTAATTCTTTGAATTGTCGGCAATAACTAAATTTTTGATTTTCAGACAGTTAAAAGTGAGGTTCTGTTTGAGCCAGAACGCAAGCGCTGACAACTTCATTAGTTCGTATGAATCTTTATGTCGTTAAGGTTCATTGGTAAGAAACGAATGAATTTAAATCCCAGTAAAGGGAAATATTATTTTGATTTTCTTTATTTAATTATCTTATATTGTTCATGTACTATTGAATCTTATTGAGATGTATCTAAGAAAAGCAAGGGAATGTTATATATTTTTTGTTAATGAAAATTAATTATAAAGGTATGTTAGTTGTTAATGGATATATCAGTCAAGTTAGTTATCTGTGATATAGTATTGTTCTTGGTATCTGATTTAAGTAACAGGTGGTATATATCGCTTAGATTCTTGATGTCACTCTTAACATTAATGGAGAAATCGTTAAGGAAAATATAAGACATTTCAATGAACTCTCTTTTAGATTTATTGTTCTCACGGTGGAGAATTGTGGTGTTGGTATAGTCCATGAGATGACCAGTGGAATGGACATGTTTGGCTAATGCACAACGGTCAGGGTGAAGTCGAGAATCACTTTTGTGTAGTGTAATACGTGATTTCAATAATTGAGATTCCACTGGTCATCTCATGGACTATACCAACACCACAATTCTCCACCGTGAGAACAATAAATCTAAAAGAGAGTTCATTGAAATGTCTTATATTTTCCTTAACGATTTCTCCATTAATGTTAAGAGTGACATCAAGAATCTAAGCGATATATACCACCTGTTACTTAAATCAGATACCAAGAACAATACTATATCACAGATAACTAACTTGACTGATATATCCATTAACAACTAACATACCTTTATAATTAATTTTCATTAACAAAAAATATATAACATTCCCTTGCTTTTCTTAGATACATCTCAATAAGATTCAATAGTACATGAACAATATAAGATAATTAAATAAAGAAAATCAAAATAATATTTCCCTTTACTGGGATTTAAATTCATTCGTTTCTTACCAATGAACCTTAACGACATAAAGATTCATACGAACTAATGAAGTTGTCAGCGCTTGCGTTCTGGCTCAAACAGAACCTCACTTTTAACTGTCTGAAAATCAAAAATTTAGTTATTGCCGACAATTCAAAGAATTACCTCCTTTTAAATGTAGTTACATTGGGTTTTTCGATTAACCTTGGGTAAGCCTTTACGTGTCAAGTTCAAAGCTACCATACATTTCAAACCTTATAAAAAACTTTTTTTTTGCACATAGTAACAAAAAACACCACTATGTTACTAGCAAAGTTTTTTAATATTCTAACTCTACAATTCTAAGTTACGGTAAGATCAATAATGTTTTAATAGATAATATATGGTAGCTAATTATAATTTATTCTCTTTCAGCCCTGAAGAAGCCAAATTAATTCTCTTTGGCGAAAACGTTCGGCGAAACAATTGATACACATTAGAGTCTTTCTTGCAGATTTCCCCAATATTTAAGAGTTTACTATTTAACTAATCTGCAAAGATTAAATTTCTTTTCTTTATACATATATATATATATATATATATATATATATATATATATATATATATATATATATATATATATATATATATATATATATATTTCCGCAAATACAAAAAAATTAAAAGATGCAGAGAAAAGGAAGAATAACCAAAAAAAATTATAACAATTGGTTATTTCGACATGTAGACACAAATGAAGAAATTAATTTTATTCACATGGTTTTTTTTTGTATGTGTTAAAAGTGATTTGGACTTATAGACTTATATGGTTGAATTGGTAAATTTAGGATAGTTATTAGATTTAAAATAAGTAGAATAAACAATTTTGTTTAGTTAGCAAAAATCATGGGAAACTCGCTTACCTGTTTCTCCATAAAATTTGTTTGAATAAACAAAATATAAGCCATTAACGGTTTGTTATTGTTCTAATTATGCCTCGTATCGATTTAAAAAACTCTGGGAAATTTTGTAGAAAGCCAATTATTAATGTCTATTGTTACACGAAAACAAAATTGAGAAAGCTGAAAGTCAATTGATGCGGTGGCTAGAATAAGGGCTTATAGGCCCATCTTCTGGAGATCACAGAATTGAACTCTTTATGTTGTTCTCTATCAGTCTACCAATTTTTACTACGATATTACGATTTTTTTTACGTTGGTACAACACTTTTTTAAGTGAAGTGTTGACAAAGCTGAGAAAGATTTGTGCCATTGGAAAGAAAACGTGGCAAAATCTAAGAGACAGAGTGGACACGAGAATGTGTCAAAATTTACGCGAAAAACTGTACAGAGTAAGGTATTTTCTGTTGTCCGTAAGTGTTCTGAAGAAAATGTTTTGCAAAAATAACTTCGCAAGATCAAAAGCGTTTCTTTGACTATTTTTATGATAATGGTTCAAAAAAGAACAAGACACTCTTCTAGCAGGTTGTCTGGCATTAGGGGAGCCTCCAGAAAGGTATAGAAAGACGGAAAATCCCAAAATTAGCAGACAGTATCACTGAAAATACAAGCTTAAACCTTCTGGTTGTGATGTGCCCGTGTGACGTTTCTTTTTTGTTGATTTATATCAAGTAGGAGTGAAGCTTGTAAGAATATTACAGAAAAAAATTGTTGAGAAAACTCCACTTGATGAAAAACGTGGAAAACAAGGACACCAATAAAAAAATTCAGAAGAAGTTTATTCTATGGCTTTAGAACATTTAAAATCTATTCCACATAAACCTTAGAGTCATTACACACCTAGAAAAACAAACAGATTGTAATTCAACAACCCAGACCTAACTATTAAGAACATTTTTGAGCAGTTTCAAAAGTTGTTTAAAGACTACTGGGAATAATCTTACCATGAAATACAAGAACTATTTAAAGTTTTTCAGAGAAACTAATTTTACGTTCAAAAAACCGAAAATTGAAACATGTGATTACAATCTCCATAAAAAGAGACTCGAGGCATATTGCGAAATGTGTTCTCCAGAAGAAGGACTTATGTAAACTTGTTTTAATACTCTTCATTTGAAAAGAAAAAAAGGACATATTTTATAAAGGTGTTCTCTATTATTTTATTAATGGATCGAAAATTCTTTAAACTAAAACACTTCAACAATGCAAGTGTTGGTTCGCCTTAGGCATGGATATTAAATCTTTGAATACTTGTTTCTCATAATATACTTTTAGCAGATAGGCCCTTTTTCTAGCTTCCGCCTCAATTTTGAGTACTCGGGAATTTGAGTGGTTTTTGAAGGACTAAACGATCATTGGTTCAAGAAAAGAGAGTGGAAGGAGAATTTTGATTTTTGATGAATTGCAGGAAGCCGAGAAGGTTATCTGTTCCTGACTGTGGAAAAAAGAACATACAATCCTGACAAGTGAACTG
This sequence comes from Diabrotica undecimpunctata, assembly GCF_040954645.1. Lineage (NCBI taxonomy): Eukaryota > Metazoa > Arthropoda > Insecta > Coleoptera > Chrysomelidae > Diabrotica > Diabrotica undecimpunctata. Next base: position 22,028,511 of record NC_092812.1, read on the forward strand.
GTGCCGGCAGTTTTAAATGGTGTAAAAGTAATTTGTGAATAAAAGTTTAAAAAGTGGTAAAAGAATTTGGCAATGCATTATTATGAGCTTTGTTTGTTTATCTTCAATTACTGCATTTTTCACTTGTAGGTCCAACACCGTAATCCTTCCCTACTTCTCATTTTCTTTTTGTTGTCGAGGAACTTATAAGCTACTTTTTAAATACTTTTTCTTTGTAGCAAGTAAACTTTAAATACTGTTTATCTGAGTGATTTATCCTAAATTCTTTGCCTTTTTCCATCGACTAAGTATTCGAATTGTTCTAACTGTATCGTATCGTCTACTCGGATCTGTAATTTTTCATTTACTATTATAGCCTATTATCGATGTAGATCCTCGAGCACTTCATGTGTATTTATGCATATCTGCTCCCTCTATGCAATGTATTCGTATTATTACACCTTAATTGTTTGCCCATTAGTTGTCATATATCATCCATAGAGTTTTAGTTTCGTTAGCTTTATTTTTAAAAATTTTAATTGGAATTGCGATTGTGTTCTTAAAGGCTTGTAATGTTTCATTAGAATCTATATTTGTAATAAGCACGTTTTCGTTTATAATAACTCTTAGCGTTAGTTCGATGCCAAGGACATTAACAGACATTGAATTTTATTACTCCTAGATTGTGCTCTGATCCGCTTCCAAATATGTTGTTCCCCATTTTATGCAATATTTGAGACTAATGTATGGTAAACATTTTTAAGTTGTTCCTCTAAAACGCTTAATAACCTTTACTTATTTCCTTACAATTATCTCTCAATAAAGCCACATTATTCGTTGATTACTGTTATCATTTTCAAAAAATACTTACTATTATCCAACTTTTGGCAATTAAACGTCGAATATGTACACGTTTATTCTAAAATTAAAATGTATATGAGATCTTTTGTGGAAATCAAACAGATTTACAGCTCGTACTCGATTTTTCGTCGAAGTGACAATGGTTGAGAAATTATTGTTTTACAAAACAATAGGAAACTGAGTTACAGGCAGTTCGAGTTATTCAAATATTGAATGATTTTTGTACAGGAAAATGTACAATGGCATAAGCATGTGTGAATGGACATAGATAGTAGCTGAGCGGTGACTGGAAAATTTGGCATCTCCACATTTGATCTGAATTTACAAGAACAAAGAGGTCGTGTTGTATTTATATTACGATTTTCTCACTTTTTAATAAACAAAAAATTGTTACTACAGAAATACTTCTTTGAGAAACATTCGTGTTTACACTATTGTAAATATTTTCACCGATATATTTTAATTGCTTTTTAAAAGATAAAAGTACAAGTAAAGTTTGTTTAGCAGTAAATGGTTGACTTCAATTAGTATCGACTATAAACATCCTGGGTAAACCGATAATAGTATAAAAGGTCCGGTTTCAGATAAAATTTAAATATGTTTCCTGGTAAAATTTGTCAATCTTCATTTCTTAATGTTGTTTTATTGCGTACAATCCAAACTCATTATAATTTCATTAATACAGATAAGGCTTATATTGACGAAACTGTACTGATAAGAGGATTTTTCGAATTCGATGGTAGTGCGCGACGGGTTTGCTAATCACCTTTTAAGTGGTTTTCAGGTATTTATATAATAAGTTTATGGAACTGAACACCAACCAGTATTTAAATACGAGTTCTTGATCAAGTTTGCTTGTCTTTATGTATCACGGGAAGTGTTAAGTAGTATTATTCATTTTATTCATTACGTTTTCTATCATTATGTGGCGTCCGTGGGATAATAATAATGGGGCTTCTTCTAGTGTTCCGGTAAAGAAGAAACATTTATCTGTGGATGCAAAGCAAATTGTAAAAACTATATACAGTATCTTACTTAAAAGAGGACTTGACACAACTTCCGCTACGAGTGGTATATGTGATTTGACGAAAATACCTCTGACCACAGTAAAAATAATTACATCAAATCCCATAGAAACAAGAAAAAAACGTAAAGATTCCAGTTCCACCAAATGTATAGACGAAGCCGATAAGGACTTGATACGTCGAAAAGTCTATACCATGTACCAAGAGCAACGCATACCTACATTAAGAGCTCTGAAGCAACGGCCCAATGTTGACGAAATCCAAATAAGCTGTAGCCTCGCCAGCTTTGAAATTTTGAAAAGTATGGGCTTTCGATATCGTATAATTGACAAAAGACAAATAATTATGGAAACTCATAGATTACAAAAATGGCGTTATGAGTATATAACTTCGATAAGTAAATTCCGTTCTGAAAATCGTCCGATAATTTACCTCGACGAGACATGGTTTGGCACACATTCAACGCGACCTAAAGGATTTGCCGATTCTTCCGGTAAATGTAAGATAAAAGCTCCTTCAAATAAAGGGAAAATAATAACGATTTTACATGCTGGATCAGAAAATGGTTGGGTTCCAAATGCGCTGTGGCTTTCTGCAAAGAATATTAAAGACTCCTGCGTCGACTACCATGAAGATACAACGGCAGAACTTTTTGAAGAATGGTTCAAAAATAATCTTATGACAAAAATTCCTCAGAATAGCGTGATAGTAATGGACAATGCAAGCTGTCACAGTCGCCAACTAAGTAAGGCTCCAAACTCGAATAATACTAAATCGGAAATTCAAAGTTACATGGAGACGAATGATATGTATTTTGAAGAATGTTACACCAAACACGAGCTTTTAGAAGTTTTAAAGGCATTTTCTATAAAAAAATATATAAATATATATATATATATATATATATATATATATATATATATATATATTGAAAAAGTTGTATTTTATTAATTTTATTTTTTATTTATAATAAATGTTGTAATTTTTAAAATCTGTGGTTCGTTGTTTAATTTAATATATACCTCAGCTAGCTCAATTATGTGTTCTAAGCAATCTGTCACTGTGTGACGTCGACTCTGTAGTCTCCTGGTAGAGTTCAAAAAGAAATTAAACCAAAATTTACTTTAGACCTTTGATAAATTAACCCAAATGAAGCACGTTATTTATTAATATTGAACAAATTTAATATAAACAATAAAATTCGTCTGCAACTTGGGTTGCCTTTAAAAATTTACAAAAATAGGAATCGTATAAATCTTAATGTGGTTTAGAGTCGTGACAATAAAAATTTATTACAAAATGTGGAGACTCTATACAAGTACCTAAAAACTAAATAAATATTGCAACTTTATAAAGTGTTTAAATGAACTATAAAGAAAAGAAAATGAACACTTTATTCCGCTGACTTTTAACTTGCATTCAAATATAATCAAAATTTCAAATGATCCCCAAAATTATTATCCAACCTTACTTTAAAACAGTTCTGATTTATTTAAAGAAAACTAACTACTCGCAAAATAATTGGTGAAACTGGAATATCAATCCTCTCTTCGGAAGTTAAGGTACGTACTATTCTATTTTTAATTTAATGATCATTAATATTTTCAATTTTTTTTAAGGCCTATCGCAATTATGTTAATTCATGAATTTTAATTTTCTCAATTTAAATGACATTTCTGTACTCCAATAATAATTTATAAGTTAAATTGTTTCTCTTACTCTCTGGAACAAATTCTGGTTATCTCTGCTGTGGAAACTGTGGAAAAACTAAAATTCTCTTTAGACGAGTTAAAAAAACACTCCCGACCTATTCCACAATTTCAGGACTCTCCTTTCAAAATTTCTTGTCGGCCTCCTCAAAATCTATTATTCGTTGCTAACAGCAACCAACGTTCTTTTTTCTTTTCGTCTTCTATTTTTTTTTTAAACCATAAAACTGTCCTGTTCTGACACATTTGTCAATCCACATTAATTTCTCATAATCACTTTAATCACATCTAATTTGGGAATTTATAAAAAAAAATGTTCAGATATAAAACTTATTCTATTACAATGCTAATACAATTTATTCTTTTCATCTCCACATCATTGTAATTTCTTATTTAACAAAACCCCTATTAATTTAGCTCCCATAGACTTGCTTGACAGTTTATTTTCTGACGTTTTCAAAATTTCTATGTTTAAATATTTTTTAAGAATTCTTCTTTTTTTGTTCTTCTTAAGTAGACGATTCACCTATACACTAGGCAACTATACTATTCAGAAATTATTAACACTATACCAGGTAAGTCAAAATTAATTTATTTAACAATTTACTAATCTTTTTCTCTCTTTTATTTCAGAGTCGAACCCACATTGTGATGGCTTCATGAAATTCATGAACAACAAACTCATATAAAAATCCATTTAAGTTGTATCCTTTTTAACATATTGAAATCATTTCAATATATATATATATATATATATATATATATATATATATATATATATATATATATATATATATATATATATATATATACGAAGCTTTTTTCTAACTATTTTTAAAGGTATAAAATAAAAAGTATTATTTATTTCATCTAATGGACCCCAACACGACCATTTTAATAGTTTATTTTGGTAGAATTTACATCCGAACTGTAATTCGCAAGGGTCTCCTAAGACCACTTATTTTTGTTTGGAAATATCTATTTAATTATTTACTAAAAATACCGTCTGTTAGCAGACGCAGCGGAGATATCGATTTTCGTAACTTTTCAGGAGAGCTGGCAATTTACTTTTGCTTATTACTGCACATTCCCTTTATTTCCTCAAATACCGTAAATTCCACATATTTTGGTTCGAGACGACAACAGAAATGGCAAAATATTTCACAAATTTAGTCTGTGTTTGATGTACAAGACTGTCTGTTTAGAAATGTTTGCAAACTGATGTGTAAATTTAAACTCACATTACGATTTTCTTAAAACAGAAATACAGACAAAAAAATTGGTACAAACAATAGGACGAAAACGCTAGTCACTGATGCCAGAGGAAGTTTGAACGCCATGAAAACTAGAAATCAATCGCAGACCGAAAGGTCAGATAAAAAAGAGATTTAGTTAGTTAGACATACAGATTTCATTAGCCCTCGAGCTACTTGTGGCTATGCTAAGAGTGAACTTATCTATTAAGAGAGTCCATCGAGATTCCATTATCTAGCTTCTTGTGAGACAAAGATGGTCCAAAAACAAACAAATAAAGCAAGCGATAAAGAGGAACAACGCAGCCTCATCAATCCAGAAACTATGGAACTGAATCATATTATACTTAAGTACATGAAAATAACCTACTGAAAAGTGGTCAGGAAAACAGGTATTTACTTGTTGAATATAGGCCTCGACCCCAAAGACTGGTGTGCAGAAATGTCAAAAAATTAAAAGGCTAATGCAGTAGTTTTAATTTTAATGTTAATTTAAATTTCACAATGAATCTGCTGCTTTGACTAGAATACGCTGGTGTCTGATAGGCCTATGATGGAGCAGTACAACAAGGGATAAGTACTTGCGGCTCGATGATACTACTCCATAGATCCCTACCGGAACGGCGTGACGCCTTATATACCGGTATATACAGGGTGGAAACAGCTTATGGAATAAAATTATTTATGTCCTTGTTTTAAAAAATTATAAAAAAACACTGAGACCCTCGACTTTTAAATATAAATGTGCGCTTTTTAAACATGAATTTAAATGTACAGGGTGATTCATGCCAACCTAGCATAGTCCGTAAGCTTTATTTTTAATAGAACATCCTGTATATTTTTATATTTTTCAAAGCTCCTTAACAACTTGACCTAAACGAACTATATAATGCTGGGTCTATTATGAATATGGGGTGAAATTTTGAAATTCTAAAATGTGGAAACCACATATGGGATAAAATTGTCTGTGTCCTTATTTTAGAAAATTGTTAAAAACGCTGGGACACGTTAACATTTGAAATTAATAAATAATCACACTTTAAAATATTTTTTTTAATTTAGCTACATACAGACATCAATTTTCTAAACTAAGTATCAATATATTAAGTTTTGTATTTAATTTCTTTTATTATTCATAATAGACCCTACACAATATAGTTTGTTAAAACCAGGTTGTTAAGGAGATTTTAAATACATAAACATATACATGGTGTTCCATTAAAAATAAACATGATGGACTATTCCAAATTTGTTTGAATCACCCTATACATTTAAATTTAGGTTTAAAAAGCACACATTTGACGTGTACCAGTTTTTTTACCATTTAGATCGTGAAACAACGTAATAGAGTGAAGTTTGTTCTGTTGTGGAACTAAGCGGGCAACAGCAATTTTCTTTAGTGCTACTACTGCGTCTGCTGGTGAAAACCATCCCCTGGTCTTTTTTTTTACTATTATTAACAACAATTTGTTTAAAAGAATTGATTATCTAGTAAGCAGCCACAGCTGTTTCTTTAATCTGATATGTTTAAATAATTTTATTTTATTAAGTATTCATGTAAAAATAACAGTCCCCTGCCATTTCATAGCACAGGAGACTGGACTTATTTTTACATGAATACTTAATGAAATAAAATTATTTAAACATATCTGATTAAAGAAACAACTGTGGCTACATACTAGATAATCAATTATTGTAAACAAATTTTAGTTATTAAAACTCTGGAAACAATCAAAAAAAGCTCACCAGTTTAAGTAAAAGCTTATTTTTTTTTTTGTTTTTTATATTTTATTATGACTGACTTTGGTGTCATAAAATTACGAGTCTTAAAAATACTGTCAAATTAAACTTAACAAAAATAATTGTTTTTGTCCATAAAAACATTCCCCTAAATGGCTACAAACATGCATTGTTACTGCTTAAAATTGTCCATAACTAAAACCAAGAGAAAATTGTGTGGGTTTTTACAGATATATATTTAATTTATTATTGCCCTTCATTTTATTAACAAACATTTTCAACATTTAATAAAATTTGCATACGGACAGTTTTGTATAGAAAATTTCCATTATCATATGACATAGAATTAATTTTGGATTAGATTTAGAATTAAGTTTGGAAAATGAAATAAGTTTTGGACATAGAATGTTTAATAAGAGTTTAATGAGATATAATAATATTAACCCCCCAACAAAAACTTTCATCTCTTGTCCTGAACATTGCATCTATAAATTGTCTCCTAAGACAAGTATTTTTACAGCAGAACTATTTGCCATCAATAAGGCCCTAACCTATATTCTAGAAAAAAAACGTCCCAAATCTCTTATAATATCTGATTCACTTAGTTGTCTGACATCAATTTCTCAGATTTATCCCTCTCATCCAACATTGCAGCAGATTAAGTTAATTTTATACCGTATATACCAAAACAATTTGACAGTAGAGTTCCTCTGGGTACCGTCACACGTTGGAATAGATGGTAACGAAAAGGCAGATAGTCTAGCTAGGTCCGCAGTAACCAATACAACCGCAACAGTGGAAAATCTAACGGTGCATTTGGATTTAAAACCTTACTTAAAATCAAAATTGTACGATGTTTGGCAAAACCAATGGAATAGAAGCACCACTAAATTGATAGAAATAAAATCTTCCGTCCTTCCATGGAACTCCCGGCCTTCAAAGCGACAACATCAAGTCCTATTAACACGTCTCAGATTAGGACACACTTCTACTACACATGAATACTTGTTGAAGAAAGAAGAGGAACCAGTGTGTTTTGTTTATGAATGTAAAGTGACAGTGAAGCACATTTTGATTGAGTGTCCAATATACTCAGTGGAAAGACTATATCATCATTTTCCAAAAACATTAAAAGAACTTTTAGGAGAATCTAAATACGTAGCTGACTTGATAGAATTCTTGAAAACTATAAACCTTTTCAATAAAATTTAATACAATACATTAATAATTAAAATATATATTGTATACATTATTATGTAATTGATATTTTGTATATGCCTATGTATGTCTTTATCACTTTTGTATTTTTCTTATGCTAATAACCCTAAGTGGTTGAAAAAAAAAAAAAAAAAAAAAAAAAAAAAAAAAAAAAAAAAAAAAAAAAAAAAAAAAAAAATCTCTTGTCCTATCAATCAAAGACAAAATTCCAAATGAACAACAAGGAGTTTATGAAATACCTTGTGCAGACTGCTCCCGATCTTATATAGGCCAAACAAATCGTAGAATTCAATAGGATTTATGAATATTCCAGTTCTGTTCGCAATTCCGATTCAATTTCAGCTCTAGGTCAACACCATCTTCATACAGGTCACAAAACTGATTTTTAAAACTCCAGAACCATAGCCCCCACCCGCTTCTATAAACCGAGAATTATCGGAAGATCCAAATAAATTGAAAAAATTAAAAAAATTGTCTCCATAAAAGAGATGACGGCGTCCGGTTACCTTCGACATCGAGACCTCTCATAAAGAAAATATCGTCCACTCAACCCCCCAATGAACATCCTTCCGTCAGAAATATTCGCGCCAACCCCCGCGCCAAACCCCTCGCCGACCTCCACCCAAACTACGTCACCATCGACGGTATAAATGAACCGTCCGCTGTTCCCAGTAGCAGTAATGCATTGATTACTGATCAGTGTAGAAGTGTCTGGGCGCTCGGGAGACTGAGACCTCGGAAGCCCTGGAGAAGACATCAGAGAGGATGTCGAAAGCTCAGCGCAGTGATAATCGATGCGGATTAACAACCCGGAAGCCTGTTAATAATATTAATTCTTGTAATAGTATTAATCTTAGGTTTAGTATATATATATATATATATATATATATATATATATATATATATATAATTCAAGTTAAACAAGACTTTAATCCTCATAAAATCCCCATAAACACGTTTTAACGTAATCAAATGAAAAAGGAAACTTCCACATACTCATACTTTATAGACGTACAATATACACCTACGATAAGTATCCTATTATAGTAAGAATGTTGTTTTTAAGTATTATCTACTATGCAGTTAGCGAATAAGTCGGTATGTAAAAGGAATTGTAAAAGTTGTAAAGGTAAACTTACGAATTCGTCACTTGGTTTTCTGCTTACCTGTAACAAAAATGTATTTATTATACACCAGAACACATAATTAATTTTTATTCATAGCACACATTAGGTTTAATGTTATACAAACATTAACACAAAAGTTAAAAATTGTTAACATAAATGAAAAGATTAATTATCGGGCAAAGAACAATGTGAATAGAATTTAAAGCGTGGATCACTTGCCAAGTTTTCATGAAATTGGTTAATAACGCAATTAAAAATCAATATTTTAGACTTATTGATGACTCGACAGTCCCGTAATAAGAACACAGGTGAGTCAAAAGATCGAAAACTATTCTATAATAGAAAAATTTTGTTGAGTGTAATAGACATATGCTACACCAGTATGGAAAAACATAAAAATACCAAAGAAAACTAAATCCAATACAAAAGACACCGGTCTTAAAGGTAACGTGTACATACAGAAAGTTAGAAAGAATGTATTGTAACGTGTTTTAATAAAACGAGCGGTTCTAATTTATTTAAGATTATTTGAGGAGCATACATGAAAAAACCGATAAATCAATTTTTTGAATTTTTTAACCTGAATATGGATTCATATCAATTTAGTAGCCCTCTCTGTTTCTAGAATATAAAATTCCAACAAAAACCGATATTTTCCCTTTAAAATGATGTACAAAGTTGACCAGTTCGAGCAAATGCCGATAAATCCAAATTTCAAACATAACCCGATATATCTTTAAATAATTAATTCGCCATCTATGATGTAAATCCATAATATAGTGCGTAATTATAGCAGGTTTCTTTATGCTGTCTCGGGCTTCGTTTTATAGTAGTAGCATAAACAAAGAAGTATACTTTTTTTCCTATGATAGTAGTTTGTAAATTAAAAACGAGAAGACTGTGTTACCATAATCACGTTGTCGGAATTAAGGGGGAAAGGATTAAGAGGTTATGTTATGTTGTTTATGAATTACGTATTAAGCAGTTGTTTAACATAATTGTATTAAGTTTTAACAAGGGAAGCAAGTGTGTTGGAAATTAGTATAGGAAATAAGAAAAAAAAAAAGAAAAGTGAGACCAAGAGGCAGAAATTGCAAAAGCAAAGGTAACAGGTAAAAAATAAATTAAGATGTTCGTTACCTACCCATTTTTTGTTTTATATATCGTGATAGCGATCCTCATACTATGAAGCTCTGCGCTAGTCTACAGTACCGCCTACTGTTCCACTTTTTTCTGATTATAACGCCATGTATCCAAAATTCGAAAAAAAATGTTCCTTATCAAAGTTATTCAGTTTTTATGAGGAATCCAAATCTGCAATAAAAAAAATGGAAGTTCCCATTTAAGATTTTAAAGTTGCCCCCTCCTTGCTCTAGGGGCTGTGGTTGAGGAGTCGTGTTTGGTGTTATTCGATAGATTTTTGAAAAATATTAGACACGTGTTTTTCAATTTTTCGATCCGATGCTTGAGCGTAGGCGCAAAATTTCGGGCCAATGCTTTTTAAATGCATTCATTTTTTTCGACTCCTAAAAAAACTAATATGTATTTTTGATAAATTTAAACGCAGAATGAAAGAATACATTATTACTGAGGGCCGAAAGTCCCTGAAAACTTCTGTAATGTTTATTTTAATAAGTTACAGGGGTGAAAAAAGAAGAGAAAATTTAGTGTGATTTTTAATTTCAAATATCTCATTCAAAAAAACTTTTTGTTTATTCTAAGGAACTTTCGGCCCTCGCTAATAATGTAATCTTTCATTCTGCGTTTAAATTTTTCAAAAATATTGGTTAGTTTTCTCATGATTCGAAAAAATGATTGCATTTAAAAAGCATTGACCCGAAGTTTTGCGCCTATGCTCTTAATTCGCGAAATATTCGACCGTCCCGCTTCTTTTATCACACCCTGTATAATATTGTAGGAATATTTCGGTGTTACCTGTTCTCTATTTTACGATGGATTTAAAATTTCATTCTAGGCAGGAGAAAAAAGAACAAGAGGTGGTTCACATTTCAAAGATTATTATTGATCCCTCTCATTGTGCTGATACTTGACCTTTTTTGTCATTTTGCTACACATTAATCCTTTTTATTTATATACTACTGGTATTTGTGCTGCGGGTTTGTTTAAAACTATTTATTTACGTATTTATTTATTTATATAGTACCTATTAAATATTCATTTTCAGTTTTCAGATCATTTATTATTTTTTTTAAATATTTTATCAAGTGCCTTTCAAAAAAAAATGTTTCTACTGTAAAATAATAAATCCGAAATATTAACATCGAAATTCCTGTTTTAAAACATGAAATTTCGAACAATTCATTTAACAAACACGGTAATATATTCAACTTGTCACTATTTTTTATTTTTCCGTGATAACTGGAGAGAATTTTCATCTCAATTTACAAAATATTTAATAGGTATAATTATGGTTATAATACGCTATATATTATATCGAAAATGTATTACTAAAAGAAAGGAATGTGATGTTAATAAATAATTTTTTTAAAACTAAATTTTTACTCAAACCCTACAATTGACAGATTGAATTATTATGATTTTAAAATATTCTAAGATTAACACTGACGTTACTCATTAATTTTTAGATTATTAATTATCTCTACACACATAACTTGTGTGTAGAGGTAAACGGATTTACCATAACAACATATAACGTCCCCAAATAATATCACTTTCTTTCCAGCATCAGGGATATCACTGCTTTATTCCCAGTTATTGAGGTAATTTTTCAATTTACAATTACATTTTATTTTTGTTGAGTTGAAACCACTGTATGCTAATTTAAATATTGCTCTTCCATTCAGTGTAAGTTGCTATTATATTAATTTATTTTGTATCATTTCTTTTGATCTAACATGCTTTTGATATTTGATAATTCCTTTTTTTAATGCCTTTCTAGTTACTCTTTAAGTTCTTTGGTAGGTAATATCTTTTATTGAAATCATTGTTTAGATTATAATTTTAACTTTAATTTTATTAGCCAGATTTAAGAGTAAATTTTATCACGTTTGTAGTTTTCTGCAGTGTCTTTTCTGTGTGTTTTAGTACTGCCAGGATATCAGAAAGATTTTTAATCACAGCTGTAATCATTATAATACTGGAACACTGTTACACCTAACATCCATTTTAACCAGTAGACACCGAACCACCCACCTTAAATCCAGTGGACATAAGAGGGTATAACAGAACAAAGATTCCTATTTTATTTTATTTTATTGTGCATTAGAATTATTTTTATTTTATTATTATTTTTTTTTTATCTTCTTTTTTGTAGTTCGATGAAGAAATAATGGTTAATACATACAAATGTGAATTACAAGATAATCATCCTACTTTAGCGTTAAGGGAAATTCAGCAAAGGGTTGCAGATAAAGTTGGAGTTTGTTCCAAATGTCATTAAAGTACCCACACATTATCTGCACCAAAAACAAATCAAAACTGTTCAAAATTAATACATCAATAGATGACTTTGATAAGTCAGCTATAAGAAAAATGGTTCATCGATATTTTTTCCGTAATGAAATTCCTACAATTGACAAAGTCCTAAGAGATGTAAATATTGATAATGACTTACCAAATTTTAAGAGAACCACGTTTTACAAACTCTTACGAAAATTAAATTTTAAATTTTAAAAACGTGGAAGAAACAGATCGCAACTTAATTGAGACATGGATAAATAATGCTGGCCATACAAAATCAAAAGTTTGGGTGGATGCTTCTGTAACTTATACAAGACGTGTATTTTTGGATGGGCTGTTGACCGGCTTAAGAAATCCCTCAGATAATTCAAATTAAAAAAACCTTCAATTTTTTATTTATTCTCTTTAATCCCATTTTTAAAAAAGGTAAAATATTAAGAATCTATCACATCTAAAGTGAGAATGGTTTTGTTCCGGATGGTTCCGGATGCACTGTGGGCTTTTGATTCGAGCAATAGTAGAGACTAACATGAGGAGATTAATGGAAAGTCATTTGAAAGTGGGCACCAAAAGATTGTACCAACACTGAAAGAAAATTCCGTAATTGTTATGGACAATGCCCCTTACCATTCCAGAAAATTAGAAAAAATTCCCATTATGGCTACAAAAAAGTCAGATATTCAAAATTGAAGCACTGAAAAGCTGAAAACACTGAAGCCGAGATGGTAAGACTGAAAATAGACATATTGGGGATGAGTGAAGTAAGATGGCCTGGATCAGGAATACAAAAAACAAAACATGGATACATATACTATTCAGGTGGAACCGACCCAGAACATCAATATGGAACTGCTATATTAGTGTCGAACAAAATTGCTCAATCAGTCATAGACTTCATCCCTCTAAATGATAGAGTAGCAATGTTGAAATTACAAACAACTCACAGAAAACTAAATATTATTCAAGTCTATGCTCCAACAAGTGACAAGTCAGACGAAGAAATCGAAAAATTTTATAACAACATAGATGAAATAATGAGACTGACAAAAAGAGGTGAGATAACGATGATCATGGGTGACTTTAACGCTAAAATTGGTCGTGGTGCTGAAGGAGACCACATAGGAGGATACGGTCTAGGTACCAGAAATAATAGAGGAGATAGACTTGTACAATTCTGCGTAGAAAACAATCTGTTAATTGCCAATACCTTCTTCAAACAACATCCTAGAAGGCTATACACATGGAAATCACCTGCAGACAAAAAAGACAAAATTGTTAGAAATCAAATTGACTTCATTTTGCTCAATAACACCTTTAAGAAATACATACAATCTACGAAAACATACCCTGGAGCTGATATACATAGCGATCACAATCCAGTTATAATGGATTTTAGATTAAAAAGATTTCTCAAAGTCAAAAAGAAAACAGTGACAAGAAAAATAGACATCTCACAACTGAAGAACCCTGAACAGAAAAAAGAAATAAGTATCAAGCTTGAGGAAGAAATAAAAACGATCGAAAACTTGGTACAGACAGACATTGAAGTAACATGGACTGCTCTAAAAACAAAAATAACAAAGATACAAGAAGAAGACATCGGGTTCATAAAACACAACAAAAAACAAGAATGGATAACGCAAGAGATCATGGACCTCATGGACGTAAGACGAAAACATACAACAAGCCCAATAGAATACAAGCGAATCAACAAAATCATTAGAAAAAAGTGCAGGGAGGCGAAAGAAAACTGGATGTCAACAAAATGCCTAGAAATCGAACAACTTCAGGAAAAATACGACACCTTTAATATTCATAAAAAAGTAAAAGAAATGACAGGTAGACACAAAAAGAGACAAGCAACAATATTAAAAAATGATAATAACGAAATAATTATGGGTACAGAAGACAAACTAGAGAGATGGAAAGAATACATACAAACTCTTTTTGACGACGATAGACCTTGTTCTCCACCATCCACAGATAATCGAATAAATGAAAAAGGCCCAGAAATAACCAAAGAAGAAGTGATTCATGCAGTAAAATCTCAGAAAGATGGAAAAGCCACCGGTCCAGACAATATCAATGTCGAAATACTTAAACTAATTGCAGATAACGAAAGTAAAAGCCTAGATTTAATAACAGCACTATTCAATAAGATATATGACACAGGTAAAATACCAACAGACTGGCTAAAATCAACATTCGTAGCATTACCAAAAAAATCGAATTCCTCACAATGCGATGATTATCGAATATTAAGCTTGATGTCTCATGTCCTTAAAACTTTTCTCAGAATTATCCATACACGAATTTACACCGCGAGTTCCAGATGAGTGACACTCAATTCGGATTTCGAAACGGATTGGGAACACGAGAGGCTCTTTTTGCTTTAAATGTGTTAACGCAACGATGCAGAGACATGAATGTGGATGTATATACATGTTTTATTGACTATCGAAAAGCATTTGACTGCGTTAACCATCAAAAGATGATCGAAATTCTGAGAACAACTGGAGTTGACGAACAAGACTTGCGAATTATCTCAGAACTATACTGGCACCAAACGGCAACAATTGAAATAGAGCACACAACATCCGAAGACATACAAATCCGACGAGGAGTGAGACAGGGTTGCGTCTTATCACCGCTACTCTTTAATTTGCATTCGGAGTCTATATTCAGAGAAGCATTAGACGAGGTCCAAGGCGGAATTAAGATTAACGGAATCAGCATAGACAACATCAGATATGCTGATGATACCGTCTTAATAGCAAGCAACGCACAAGAACTACAAAATATAATAAATGCGGTAGTTCACCACAGCGAAATGTTCGGTTTACATCTAAACGTTTCCAAAACTAAAACTTTAGTATTTTCAAAGACACCAATAAACGTACAGGTGTATGCCAAGGGTCAAATAATAGAACAGGTAAATTCCATAAAATATTTGGGAACAAATATCAATAGTCAGTGTAATCCAAAAAAAGAAATCCTGTCAAGAATCGAACAAGCAAGGAAAACATTCATGAGCATTAAAACATTTTTTACAAGATCAGACCTTAGTCTACAGCTTAGAATCCGAATGATCAGATGTTACGTTTTTTCTGTCTTACTGTATGGCTGTGAAAGTTGGACAATGGACTCCGAAGTAGAAAAAAGAATAGATGCCTTTGAGATGTATATATACAGACGAATGTTGAGGATTCCATGGGTACAAAGAGTTACTAATGTTGAGGTACTTCGTCGCATGTGTAAACAAAAAGAATTACTAAGAATAATCAAAGAGAGGAAAATGCAATACTTGGGTCATGTGCTGAGAGGCGAAAGATATGAATTACTTCAAGTTATACTGGAAGGAAAAGTACAGGGCAAAAGATCAGTAGGAAGACGCCAGAACTCGTGGCTGAAAGACCTGAGGAGATGGTTCGACCGCTCATCCGCAGAGATCTTTCGCGCAGCAGTTTCCAGAACTACAATTGCCATTTGGATCGCCAACCTTCGAAAGGAGACGGCGCAATGAGAAGAAGAAGATTCAAAATTGGATTCGCCCAAAAGAGATTCCCTTTGAACAAACGCTGTTAAAAGTATAACTTTTAGAAATTGAACTATTCACTTCACTACTGAATAATGATCAGTGTAATAGTGTCTGGGGGCTCGGGAGACTGAGACCTCGGAAGTCCTGAAGAAGACACATAGATATATATATATATATATATATATATATATATATATATATATATATATATATATATATATATATGTTTATTTCAATATGTTCGTACCCATACAGTGATAAGCGAAAAAATCTAGCAAAGATAAAATATATCACTTTTTACAAAGAAGTCCAGACTGAGGAAATTATTATCCATTTTTCTCCGTTAGGTATATATTTTATGGGATCAAAACAATACTATACAATTTAATTCGGGGTGACTATCCCCATCTATGAGGGAGTGTTTTGTAAGAGAAAATATCTCGTTTTCTACTCCCCTACGTTCAGCTTCGACTTGTACTTTAAATGTATATTCTCCTGATCTAATTGAGAAAAAATCGAGGGAGTGCTATAAACGTAGTGATTTATGGGAATGGACAGGAGTAGAAAGTCAGTTCACGGTGGCCGAACCAAAGGCCCATTTTGGCCATAAAATAATTTTGATGTAGTAGAAATGTTGATCGTAGAGTTTTTTATATGCATTTTAGCAATTATTATATATATATATATATATATATATATATATATATATATATATATATAGGGTTTATATTTATTAAAATCTAATAAACAATTAAATTCACCGACCAGTAAAGTCGTTTCACCCTATAAATAGGAATATTGAATTTGTAAGATTCAAATATTTGAATGAGTAATAGTTTTTTTTTTAATTTAGTAGAAAATAGGCAGATAGGAGAATAGATATTTGTACATTAATATATGAAAACAATAGAGGAATTGTTATAAAAGATTAATGTTAATAGCCCGAAGATAGCAGTTTTAGAATATAAGGTTTAAGTCTTTTGTTTACAGTTTTGTGGCCCGAGATATGTATACAATAATCGAAGTAGTTTTAGCTGTATTGTCTCTAGAAACTTGGAAACAAAGAAAAGATCTTATTTATGTACAATTTGGAAATACTAAGGTTGTGTAATATCATAATAGCATTGAGCTTGTGTTTGACAAGTCACAGAATTTGATTGGTCGAAAGGGATGGCGTGGTGTGTGTCTGATTGGTGAAAAGGAAGACTACTGCGATTTGAACGTCGGAAGAAGCAAGTTGTTTTTGTTCCATATCCTGCAGTGAAAGTTAGCAGAGTTCTTGTCAAACAATAGTTGTGAAAGGTGTTTTGTATCTGTGGAACGAGCCCCAAGGATTGGTAGCAGTGGACAACCAAAGTACATCCTGTAATAAACAAAGATGTGTATAGTACATATATTTGGTACTAGTCGATTAAGTGAAAATCCTTTCGACTAGCAAGAAATTGGGTTCCTGTGAGATAGGAGTTTGGTCCGCGTACTTTTGGAGAGACTGTTGCAGCGATACTGTGTGCCAGAGACGTTGACAAGCAGACGAGATAGCAGGCGTGTGTAGAGCAACTAAGAGTACGAGCAAAAGGTGGACAGATCACAGTCATAAGAAGAAAAAGAGCCAGTAAAGAATTCTTGGAAATAATAGGTTAGTTTGCCATATAATCAACAAAGACTTTCAACCACGATCATAACTAGATCATAATTAATTTTATTTTTTTTTTTAATATTTTATTCAGTGATTTCATTTCACAATATATATATATATATATATATATATATATATATATATATATATATATATATATATATATATATATATAATGAACCAGAAGTATTTGCTGACAACGTAAGGAAGTAAACGTTAAATAGTGGGTTTGCAGCAATAAAAATGAAATGTGTACTCTTTTAAATTTTTATTCCAAGCTTTCGGACATTGGTTATGTCCTTCATCAGGGAGCTACAAATGTGATTAAGAAATTGTTGGTGTTGGTATAATTAATTAAAAATTGTTTCTACTTACAAACTTAACGAGGTTGTATCAACAAAGATCTATTATAATATTGATAAAATTTATCATGGTCTCTCATCTATTTTAATATATAAAAACTATTTTTATGTTTAAAATTTTAAAAAAATTATTACTGTAAATACAAAAACACTTAATTATTCTAAATAAATACGTGACATTATTTTGACAAAATTCTTTTAAATGTCAATTGATAAATTGTTGTTTGTGTTACTATTACATTTATCTAGTAGTAACAAATAGGAGAACATTTCATTTAGATGGCCAATATCCGTTTTATGATTCATTGTATTATTATTTTGGCAAATGTAGGCCATTTCAAGAAAAAGTCTTTTGGTGATGTTACTTTCCTGTTCTACTACTTTGATGTTATTATAATCTATCTGATGCCCATTTTTAAATACATGTTCACCCAATGCAGTTTTTTCAGGATGCAGTCTATTATCTGACTTGTGGGATGTAATGCGATCTTTAAGGCATCTTGATGTTTGACCATAGTATACTTGTTCACATGATCCGCACGGTATACAGTAAACAACATCTGTTAAAGACAAGAGTGCGGATTGGTCTTTAAGTTTAGAAAAAACTTTGTTAACTGTTAGTACCGTTTTATGTGCAATTTTGATATTATTAATTGATGAAAAAATTCTACTTAGTTTCTGTCCAATGTCTTTAATGTATGGAAGAGATACATATCTAATTGTAGTTTGTTGTGGTAAAGGATCTACAGGTCCAATTCTATCTTGTGATACAGACAGATTTTCTTCGTTTCTTAAATGACTAGTTAAATTTTGTGGAGTGTTAAATAAAATTTTCTTTAGTAGTATACTTGGGTAAGAGTTTTCAATGAATAGGTTATAAAGGATTTTTAGATTTTTTGTATGGAAAGCGGTATCGCTGATTTTAAGGACACGATTTTTCATTTCTTTAACTAAATTCAGTTTCATCGAATATTTATGGTATGACCAATAATTTAAATATCTGCCTGAACTGAGAGGTTTTCTATACCAATCAACCAGTAAATGGGTACCTTTTCGTATTAATTTGGTATCTAAAAAAGGTACTGAACCTGTAGTATCTTCACATTCTAATGTGAATTGAATGTAGGGGTTGTAACTATTGAAATACCAAAGTATATCATTTATCCCTGTGCTTGGTAATGCTAATATTATGTCATCAACATATTTTTTTATAAAATGTAATTTATAAGGTAGGACAAGGATGATGGTGTCTAGTATGTGGTCCATTACATAACAGGAAATTATTGGTGATATAGGGTTCCCCATAGGTGTACCAAAAGTTTGTTTGTAAAATTTGTTGTTAAATGAAAAATAATTGTTTTCGAACAGAAAAGTTAACAGTTTGAAAAATGTGTCCTTATCAATGTTACAATGTTGAGCAATAATATATATATATATATATATATATATATATATATATATATATATATATATATATATATATATATATATATATATATATATATAATCTCAGATGGGATTATGATATTAGAAAATTAACAGGAACAACGTGGTCTCGAATAGCACAAGATAGAAAAATATGGGCGCAAATGAGCGCAAATTAGTAGAACAACGTATAACTAAGACATCGTCGAATATAGAATAACATTGAAATAAGGGAGGCTGCACCGTAATTGGAAACGGTTGATAAAGCTGCACATGATGATGATGATGATATATTATTTTATTTTAATTCAGATATAAAAAAATTAAAAGAAAAAATATTTATTGAAAGAAAATTCTTTGTCTTGATTTAATTTAAAAAAGAAAACACAGAGTCCAAAGTCCAAACAATTATTGATAATGTGTATAGCAATTTTAATGAATTTGTAATTTTAATTATACGGATTAGCGCATATTGTAGCATTTTTAAATTCTTTGGTATACATTGAAATCCCCTCGTATATGTTAAAACACCGAAATATTCTTTCAATCCTCTGCGTCGCCGAGTTGATATAAACACATTGTACAGTTTGTTTATATATCACAGACGCATATTCTTTGGTATTTTCTTTGACCTGTTTTCGCTTAATATTGCGTTTCAAATAAACATACATTTAGATCGCTGCGAAAGTAAAGCAACTGTCAAGAGCAGTTGGTTTAGGTGTAAGTCCGAATCTTTCTTCTGATTCGTAAATATCTTTTCGTGTTTTCTTTTTTTGTCATGGAAATATAGTTTAAAGTGACAGTAGCAGTTAAAAGTGTAGTATTGAGCAGTTAATAGTTACAGTTTAAGTGAGGTTTGTAAGAAACTTTGAACAGTCAAGACGCTCTGAGCGTCGGCGTCAAAAAAATTTATTGAAAAAAGTGAATTATCCTCAATGCGTGTCAATTTTGAAAGAGTAATCACTGTTTACGTTTTGTGTCGTCTCTCACCTAAGAAATTTGTATCTAAGAGATTTGCGGCGTTTCCAACAAATTTGAAAAATACCCACATGGTTCCAGTTTTTAAGAAGCGGAGCTTCAAATTTTGCATCCAGTGCCCCAACTTCCAACCTAAATTTTCGCAGTTTGGAGATGAATTTGTAGCGGTGAATCTAACTCCAGTTCTAACACCAGAAATTTTTGTAAGTCCAGTTTCTAACCCCAGAAATTTTAGTTAAACCCAGGTAACTTTTTTGTTTGAACTTTTAAAGTAAAAATAGAAATTTTTTCATTAATAATTGCTTTCATACAGTTGAAGAAATTGTAATAATTAAAATTGTAGATGCTAGGGTGTGGTCTAGGTCTAGCTGTCATATTATTTGTTCTGTTTTAAAATTTAATATTGACATCTGACAGCTAGCTTTATTTTTTTACATTTGGTAAATACCTAATCATAACAGAGCTTGATTTTGTTTTTGTTTTTTAGAAAAAGGTTAACCTCTATGCACAGTTTCACTTCAAAAGATATTTCTCCATTTGAAATAATTTATTTCTGCTACAAATTGTCGCCCATTAACAATTGTAAGTTTTGTAGAATCTCCAACTTCTAGAGTTTGTAAACTGATAGAACATAGTAAGTGTTTTTTCTTTGTTATTTTATATTTACTTTTGTAACTATTAATATAGTATTTTTGTACTATTTACTTTTGTAACTGTTTCTGGTGAGACAGTAATAAAAAATTAATTTTTTCCTAAACCATTCTGTTTATTTCTTTTAACTAACTCTCTAAACCTTTTTTTGTGTTTTTAGGAAGGAAGGACCTTTTCTTTCATCCAGCAGGAAGATTCTTCAAAGCGGCGCCCTTATTTTAAATAGCTTGGGAACCTTCTTGTGTTTTGTTTGTCCAGAAAACTTATGTAAGTACCCCCTTTTTGTTTCATTTTTGTAGTTGCCCCATTTCAGTCCCCTTGTCATTCACTTATCCACGACCCAGTTCTCCAAATAAACCCTGAGTGGCCGTTCGCATAAGTTTCGATTTGTTTTGCTTGCTCTATCTCCACCCCAATAATTTCTGTCCCCAATTTTCAACCCCATAGTAATACCCTATGTGGTAGGCAAAATAATCGTTACAATATGATATATGATTTTGATTAATTGTAAAATTGTCTGACTTTAATAATTTTTTTTTATTCTTTTCTAATAAATTATTTAATAGTTTAGTATCAACAAATTATTTGGTTTAATTTATTTTCTTATTGTCCATCCATCCCTCAAAGGCAACTGCTTAAAGAATACTTTAAAGCCACTTATTATAATTAACGATAAAAGGAGCCCTGAGATCAAATTTTAATTAAAATAAATTTATTTGTCTTTGGAAAATTAATCCTAAGGCCTATTAATTCAATTAAACACATAAAAGGTCCAAATTTGCAAATAATATATATATATATATATATATATATATATATATATATATATATATATATATATATATATATATATACCATTTAAAATATCATAAAAACATTAGCGTCAGTGAAAATAGTGCAAAATTTTAACCCTTGTGCGAACAGCTTAGTATTTCAATTTTAAGTACGTTTACATAAAAGTTTTCAATGCAAGTTCTTTGTGCATGAATTAAGTTATCTGCACAAAAAAAAATTAGAAATATACCGATATCGCTATTAGTCCGAAATACTGTAAATATCTATTTTTAAATTTTTTAACTGTTTAAATTTAAGTTTTTTCTAGTTTGCCCAATAGGGTAGAACAGAGACATTGGACACGGGGAGACAATGGACAGTCTTAGATTTTCCCGCCTTATATGGCATAGGTTGACCACAGCGCCCGAGAAGCAATGGACTACCTAAGCTCTTTTAATTGTTTGAAGAATAAATAAGGACTTTTGGTCATGGTCATTCTGTGCGATCGGTATTATCTGTTGTTCGGGAATCTGTGAGGTAAGGATATCATAGGATTAAGATATATACTATAAATGTACATATTTTAAGGTTATGTTATGGTTTGTTTAAAACTTTAATTATTTTTTACTGTATTTCAAGGTATTTTGTTGTTGTTTTTATCGGGGTTATTTTAAAATTAATCAATGAATCAATCCATTAATTTACGAAGTTAAAAAATATTCCAATATCCCTAACTTATGCGCGCAGTATATTTTCTGTTACGCTATAGACCAACGTCTCACATATGAGCCGGATCAAAAAATCCCTCAGGAATTAAATATTTATGTCCGGTTGTATATAAATTACAAAGAGGTAAAGGTCCTTTTCAAATATTTGACATAACCTAAACATGGTCTATAAGGGAGAAATTGAGTACCGTCTTGGTAGCGAACGTGTTAAAGTTCAACTTATTAAAATATAATCAAGTGATTAATTTTGATGGTATTAAGGTCTGTTATACTGTTCAGTTGCCACTGAAAGATGTCAAATATAAAAATGTTATGACTTATGACACTTGTTTCCGAGTACGTCGCAAAAGCAGATATGCTTTTTTATAATACACTTAGGAGTATTAATCAACAACTGGAAGATTTTCCATCAACCACAAAAGGAAGTGACATAAAAGACATTGATTTCTAGTGAGTTTTTATGAGCTTTGTGTAAATATTTTTAAAATAATACACTCAGATGCAAAAAAAGCAACGGAGACATTTTGGTCAAATTCAAAGTATTTCAATTTTTTTGTGTTTAGCCCTATTTTGATGATTTTTTTAGCACACTGTATATAAATTTATAAATTTTAATTTGATATAGTCAGTTTTTTGATAAAATTTTATATGACTTATTGTATGGGGTTAATTAAAACCTGATTTTATTATCCTAACTTTGAAACATCCTGTGGAAGAATTCCGTTTGCGAATTTTCGTAAAACCTTATTTTTCGGTTGCAACCATGTCTCCTAATCATTGTGTTTTTTGTTTCATGTCAAAATATGCCTGGATTCATTTTTTAGAGCCAAATGAATTTGCCCCCCACAATTTAGGACTTTTTTAATAATGATTATTTTGACACTATTTATTGACACTTACATTTTATTTACCTACTATTGATCATGGTTCTTAGTGTCGAAGATTGTGCGAAAGCCGTTGCTCTGGTTAAAGATGGGCGAAATTATGAATATGTGGCTCGAGTACTACATATTCATCGCTCTACCATCCAAAGGGTAGTGGAACGTTTTATACGAACTGGAACAAACAAGCGTAAAGCGGGAAGTGGCAGGAAGCGCAAAACTACCGCTTTAGATGATCGTTTTATACGAGTCAACGCTTTGCGGGATCAGAAATCAGCTTCAAGAGGTTCGAAGCAATAATGTAAGTGTATTTACAGTCCGTCGAAGATTACATGAATTTGGTTTGCAAAGTTGCATATCAGCAACTGGGCCCAAATTACTTCCAGGGCGCAGAGTGGCTAGACTACAATTTGTATAATGTTCTTTTACGGATGAGTCGAGACACTGTCTTCACTCATCAGATGGGAGAGAACGAGTATGGCGTCGAACTGGAGAGAGATTTGCGGAGTGCGCTTTCACGCATCACGAAGTACCCTTTTCTTAATATATCGGCAATGATTTTCTATTAAAATGCAAGATAATGCGCGATCCCACTCTGCAATGTGTGTCACGCAATATTTAGAGGAAGTTGGTATTAATAAAATGAACTGGCGAGCGTGTTCGCCAGATCTTAACCTAATAGAGCACGTTTGGTGGGACATGCTTGGTAGAAATATTAAAGGTCGCGAAGTCGCACCAGCCTTAATTAACGAACTTCGCTTGGTTCTAGAAGAGGAATGGCAAAACATCCAGCAAGATGATATTCGCAACCTCATAGACAGCATGAGCCGACGTGTAGAGGCAGTTATAGAGGCTAGGGGAGGCAAAACAAAGTATTAAGATATTTTTTAGTAGTTTTCCTTTGTTATTTGCGTACTTAGGTTAAGTTACCTTTAAGTTGTTTTTTTTATGTTTTGTTATTGTTATCATTGTTCATTAAAACCAAGATCATATCGTTGCTTTTAATCATTATTTAAATACAGTGCTTCTGGGATGTCGATATGACATTCCTTTGATATCAGTCGCAAAAGCCCCCATCGTCGTATTACAAATTAATACAAAAGATAATGGTAATAATAGGAAAAGTCGTAAATTGTGGGGGGCAAATTTATTTCGCTCCTAAAAATGAACCAATCCATACTTCCACATAAAATAAAAGGCATAATACTTAGAAGACATGGTTGCAACCGAAAAACAAGGTTTTACGAAAATCCGCTAACGGAATTATTCCACAGGATGTTTCAAAGTTACGATAAAAAACCACCTTTCGATTAACCCCGTATAATAAGTCAAATACAAAATTTTATGAAAAAACTCACTATACTAAATTAAAATTTATAAATTTTTACACAGTGTGCTAAAAAAATCATCAAAATAGAGCTAAAATAAAAAAAAACTAAAATACTTTGAATTTGATCAAAATTTTCTCCGTTGCGTTTTTTTGCATCTGAGTGTTCATCCCTTTTTGCACCTAAATGTTTTTTTTCTATTCCACAATTTTTTAAAGAATTTACATATATTGACTTATTCCCTTTTTGCATCAAGGTTCTCAATTCCTTATATATCTGTCCAATGTCACCCCACTATACGCCCAATGACTCTCACTTTGGGGTAACATTGGACAAATGAGTCCAATACATCTAAAATGTGAATTAATGGTTCAAGCTTTTAAATTTTCTTGTGATATATCAATTGTAGCGAAGTAAAACAAATTTTTTTATTAATTTAGTCAATACAACTCACATAAACTTCAGAATAATAAGCGGTGCATTTATAACAACCCCTATCTTAAGTCTTCAGGCCGAACCCGGTGAACTACCATTCGATTTAAGAAGACAGGAATTAATGCTCTCATATGGATCGAAGCGGTACTCTTTACAATATCACCACACCATTCGCTGCTCGAATATCCAGCACGCAAAAACCCAAAAACCCACATTCCCTTTTACGAAATATGCAGACGAATCATAAATGAATTAAACCTTAAAGTCCCCGAAATCTATCCTAGCAAGATGCCAACTTCCCCTCTTTGGCTAATATCTTCTCCTCACATAAATTTCGATCTATTATCAGAAAATAAGAAATAAAGCAATCGTCATCTAATTAATTCTAAATATCAAGCCTTAATTTCTCAATTTTCTTTCTTCAAACAGTTATTCACAGATGGATCTAGAACCGAACGTTGTGTATCCTTTGTAACAAAGGATGAAATAAAAAAATAAAAACTAGCGGAGACTAATACTACTTTAACAGGAGAACTCTTTCCAATATATAAAGCGATAATGTCACGTTACAAAATGTCCTGAAACTAACTTCTTAATAATTACTGACTCACTAAGTTCTCTAGAAATCATCTCAAAAATATATTCTTCCCATCCTGTGGCCAAACTCATTAGCCAAGAATTGAACAACCTAAACCACAGAAACATTGCTTTCCTGTGGGTTCCATCTCATATTGGAATCACGGGAAACGATCTGGCGGATAAATATGCACGAGAAGCCTTAGAGGACACAACTATTGAGTTCTATCCAAAAACTCCAGCGACAGATCTCAAGTCATATTTCCACAGCAAAATGGTTAACATATGGAATAGCAGATGGCACAAAAAACAGGCAAAATTACTTGAGATAAAACCAATATTTCAACCATGGTCTGATAGTTCCACCAATCGTTTTTATCAGGTTATCCGCTAACAGTAAAACACCTTCTAGTGGAGTGCCCGTTACACAGTGCGGAAAGATGTAAATTCGGAATCCCGGAGGATTTGAGAGAACTATTCTAAAAGTGCGGTGTCAAAGTGATTATCCAATATCTAAAAGCAATAAACTATTTATACAAAATGTAATTGTTACGCTATTCAATTATTGTTAATACTTTTTCTTTTTTCGCTAATAACCTTACAAGCTGATGCGAGTTTGTAAAAAAAATGGATAGATCTAACTTTATTGGTTCCAAACTTAAGCGACTTTAAATTAAAGTAATCATAAAAAAGCATCTGTGGTAAAAATTCGTTACTCTATTTAGAAATGCATGATATCATATATTTTATGGCAGAATATTACAATGGTCCTTACAGGATTGCTCAGAGCAGAAAAGTTATAAATATTTTTATCCAATGTAATTTGGACTGAAAAAAACTCGAATATTTGAGATACTTGAATTAAAACCTTATACAGAATGAAACAAAAAAATGATAAACAATATAAAATGCAAATGATCTGTGTAATAAACACTGTGGACATCAATAATTTAATTTTAAAACAGAGTAAAGTAGACACTTTTCCTCTAATTTCTTATTTATGAGTGATTAAAATGTCAAATACCTTTTACTCTTTATTACTATCATTAGTAAGAATATTATTTCAAACGAGTTTATGTTATGTAGTTACCTTTAGGTACCTCTAAAATTTTAATATGTTTACTGAATAGGAAAGATCCCATCATCTTATGATGAAAGGTTACTGCGAAGATATGAGAAGTTATGATGATGGTATATTACTCAATTATTTAATACGCTTAATACATATCCAAATTGTAATTCAATCTGTAATAGAACGTGATGTTAGTGTGAGATCAGATCGTAACTATCTCCAGAAAAATAATGTTCTTCTTCTTCTCCTCTTTATAAGCAACTCTGCTTGTTTATTGACAGATTTATTATTGATTGACAGATTATTGATTTATCACGGGAGAGCTCCTTCAGAACATGGGAGACAAAGGATGTTACATAATGTGGAAACTTTGTAATAAAATTTGGAGATGCGGAAAGTGGCCCAGAGAATGGCGCACATCATTGTGCATACCAATCCATAAAAAAGGAACAACTACAAAGTGTAGTAATTATAGTACCATCTCACTGATTTCCCATCCAAGCAAAATATTACTAAGAATCATTAAACGCCGTTTGCAACAATACTTAGACAAACAAATTCCCCAAGAACAAGCAGGCTTTGTCAAAGGGAAGGGTACGAGAGAGCAAATCCTTAATATGCGGCAGCTCATAGAAAAGGCCCGCGAATTTAAAATTCCAATAATAATCTGTTTTCTAGACTACCAAAAGGCATTTGATTGTGTGAAGTGGGAAGTTCTCTGGACAGTTCTTCATGAGATGGGAGTTCCAGATCATTTGGCAATATTAATTAAAAACTTATACGAAGATAACTCAGTTAAAATAAGAATTGAAAACCAGCAATCTGATACCTTCAAAACCAGCAGAGGTGTAAGACAAGGGTGCATACTATCTCCAGACCTGTTCAATTTATATGGAGAATACATAATGAGGAACGCACTCGATGGATGGAGAGGCGGCATCTCCATTGCAGGAAAAAAGATCTCAAACTTAAGATTCGCAGACTATACAACACTGATAGCAACATCCGAAGAGGAGATGTCGAGACTGATAAAGAGAGTAGAAACCGAAAGCAACAAGTGTGGGCTCCAGATTAATAATCAGAAAACAAAAATCATGATTGTGGACCACGCGAATATCCTCCAAACAACAGGCGCCCTAAATCAATTCGAGAAAGTAGACGAGTTCACGTATCTAGGATCTTCCTTAAGCAATGCAGCCTCCTCCCATACGGAAATTCGCAGAAGAATAGGGATGGCCAAGAACGCGATGAGTCGACTGTCAAAAATATGGAAGGACCGCTCTTTATCCAAAAAACTCAAAATGAGACTGGTACGGACACTCATTTTTTCAATCTTCAGTTACGGTGCCGAAACATGGACAATAAAATCAGAGGATAGGAAAAGGATTGACGCATTCGAAATGTGGTGCTGGAGACGAATGCTACGCGTCTCGTGGACGGAGCACAGATCCAATCAGTCGATTCTCGAAGAGCTAAACATTCAGACCAGACTCTCCTCTCAGTGTCTTGCAAATGTTTTAAAGTTTTTTGGCCACATTGCGAGAAGAGACAATGACAACTTAGAAAGACTAATTGTGTGCGGAAACGTAGAAGGACGTAGAGGCAGAGGACGCTCACCTATCCGATGGTCAGATCAAGTACAGAAAGCCACTGGAGAGACGTTTTCCGAGTCCATGAGAGCAGCCCAAAATCGCAAGAGATGGAGAGAATTGACAGCCCAGCCCGCATTGTAGGAAATCACGATCCTCAGCAATGAGGAAACGACAAGAGAGAGAGAGATTGACAGATTAATACCTCTATTGAAGGTTCTACTGAAGGTACTTCTTTTGCCGATTGTTGACCTATATCTTGGTATTTTGACGACACGAGTCTCCATGGACACATGCTCGTAACATCTGTCGTCGTGTGGCTTTAGTTCTAAAAAATATTCTTATATATAATAGGTCCATTAAGTTATCTTTTTACTTGACACAACTGTATAGACGAGTTTGACAGTTAAAATGCTGTATGTAATGCATATTGTACATTTCCAAGCGCTTGGAAAAAAATGGCATATCTCGGGTTCTACTTGACCAAATTTGCTCTTTCTTTTTTTAAACTGGGATAAAACATTAAAATAATAACATTTGTCTTATTTTCATTGCAAAATTATCCAAAACAAAGCAGCTAATGACTACGAAATGTAAAAATCTTTTCTTTCAAGTCGGCTTTTTATTGTTATTTTTTTATTTATTTATTTATTTAAAATTTAATTATATTAATATACTGTTTTTCAATATTCTTCTTCTTCGCGTGCCATATCAGAATTATCCGACGTTGGCGATCACCATTGCGAAGGCTTCTTGATCTTTTGCAATATGGCATAATTGTCCTGCATTTGATATCCAAGTCCATTCAGGAATATTTTAAGCAAGAAACTTGTTTTCTTCCTACACCTCTACGGCCCTCTATTTTGCTTTTAAGGATCAGTTGTAATATTTAATATCGACTTCCCCTTACTATATGTCCCAGATAATACATTTTTCGATGTTTAACAGTCTTTAGCAGTTCTCTATCTTTGTTGACGCTCCCTAATACTTCTTCATTAGTTTTCCTTGCTGTCCAAGGTAACTTCAGCATTCATCTATGAACCCACATTTCCAATGCTTCAATTTTGTTCATGATCGATACTTTTAGCGTCCACACTTCTACACTATACAAACATAGCACTTAACCATTCTTTGTCTTAGTTCTAAACTGAGATGAGTATTGCAAAGAAATGACTTCATTTTCATAAAAGTAGTTTTAGTCATTGCTATTCTAAGTTTTATTTCTATGTCTGGATCTAGTTGGCCCGTTATCACAGTTCCCAAATATGTCATTTTGTGAACTTTCTCAACTTGGACTCCGTTTAATTGAAGCTTTGCATCGGGATGTGGGTCACGACTAAACACTAAAAATTTGGTTTTGTTTGAGTTTATTTTAATGGCCATTTCCTCTCCTAGCTCGTGAATACGATCAAGCAGAATTTGGAAACCTTCAATATTATCTGACAGAATTACTGTATCGTCTGCATATCTAATAACATTAAGTAGTTCCCCGTTGATTTTTATTCCATATGGTTGTCTCTCAAGTGCCTTTTTAAATAACTGGTCCGAGTAAACATTGAACAATGTTGGCGACAAAATGCGCCAAAAGCGACGTTTTTCAATATACTCTTATTAAATTTGAACAAATCAGTTTTTTAGTATTAAAAAAATTATTTTTAGGACAAAAAATCGTATAAGAAATTATGGCTTCTTGAAGTTTAAATTCATTAATTAAACCTTACTTGAAATAATCCTCTTATAACTAAAGTGCATGTTGCCAGGAGAAAATGATGGTCAAAAATGGTTTAAACAATATTTTTAAACAAATTGTAAATTTTTTTGTCCGTAACAAGGTTTTTAGGTTAATTGGCTAATTCTGAGTAAAAAATACTCTGAGGAACTTTTCTCTTAAATGCATCGTTTTTGAGTTAAATTAAACTTTTTAAGTTTGGCAATCACCTAATTACACCTAAAACTTCATTTTACTAGATCCCGAAGAACCAAACCAAACTCAAACGTAGACCACAGAACAGAGTCCTGGCTAAAGAGAAGAGCATCTTACGTAAAATTTTAAGAAAATTGAACCACTATCAATCTGTACGATTCCATAAAATAGCTTATAACTCACAGGATAAATCACTAAACTAGAGATATATTTTGAGGACGATTCGATGTACTAACACTAGGGCTAATAACGTGCTGATTGTTATCCCTTAGGACACATAATCGTCAGAATCATTAAAACTAAAGTTTCATTTCTTCCCACAACCGTCCAAACCAACAAATAAATAGACCCAGGGAATAAAGGGGAGATTAGATTTTCTAATCGTATGGCATACCTGTCCTGGGTGAAGTGATAGCTACACTGTCCAATATGAATTGGCCATCACTGTTACATTACAATCCTCAGCTGCTTTGAACGAGAAGAACCATACAAGAGCCAAACGTCAAGTCAACCATGCCCATCATGAATAAAAGCAAATATCCATTTATGAAATATGCCTAAGCAATGATATCACAATTCCAAAATAACAACTATATGCAACCAAAAAGACAAATCACAGTGGCAGAAGTATAGTAGCAGTGTTTAGTAGCCCATCAAATAATGGGACTTTCGCTGGCCTTCATAATTGTTATTGGTTCAATTAGAAATGGTAATTAATCATTTTTTAATTCCTTATTCCCAGCTATGATAACTTCGAATGAAATCTGCAAGAAGCAGTTAATAAACCATCTTCTTCTTCTGTTGGTGCCTATCCTCTGTGGATGTCGGCAATCATGTTGCTCCACATAAATTTGTTAACAGCTGCTCTGAATAAATTCACCATTCCCGCCCACTATCCTGATATTCTTCAGGACTTCTGTATTCAATTTTTCTGTTCCCCTTTCTGACGATTTTGGAAATTTGCTATACCGCCACTAAAAATTTTGATTAAGTTTAATAATTTATAATTTTTTATTTGTATCCCGATTTTCAAGATTCTTGCATAAGTTTGTAGGTACATGTATTGACATCGTTTGTTATTATTCTGGTAATAAACAATTTTTGCTTAGGAGTGAATAGAAGCGTTGTATTTTCTAATAACTTTAAAAAATTCTGTAGAAAAATTGAAGAGCTGATTTTCTTTCATAGACCATTCGCGAAGATTGCATATCCACTGGACTGTACAACAATGGGGTAACGTTTTATTCACCGACAAATCAAGGATTTGTTTGAGGTCGCCTGCTGCTCGGGAGAGCGTTTACAGACGTCGAAATAAAGCATTTGCCGACTGCACCATATCAGAGAGAATATCATATCACTGTTCCGTTCTGATTTGGGCAGGCCTTTCCAGCGAGGCACGTAGCGATCCTGTATTCGTTGAAAATGGAGCTATGAATGCCCGTCGCTACATTGAAGAAGTTCTCCAAGATGTGAAAGATCCATTAATTAATGCACGATAACGCTAGACCTCACGTTGCCCATAGTGTAAATGATTATCTGGATGAGGTTGGATAAGATTGGAATGGTCCGTATGCAGCCCAGATCTAATACGATCGAGCCTTTATGGGATGAATTGAAAAGGAATATTCGCCGTCGTCCTAGGCCTCCAGAAAATTTGGTACAGTTAACGTTGGCGCTGGTAGGGGAATAGCCAAATATCCAGGCAATAATAACACATCTTATTCATTCCATAACAAACAGATTGCGAGCAGTCATTGCTGCGAGAGGTGGACATACCCGCTTTTGAATTGTTTTATTGTTAAATTTATTTTGTGTTGTTAATTTTAGTGCGTTTGATAGTTTTAATTAAATAAACCTTCAAAGCAGTGCTTTTATTTACAGCTCTTACAAGAAGAAATATTCGAATAATTCAAAAAACAAACTCTTAGGGATGCCTTCGAGATAATACGAAAGAACTATGAAACCAAATCAACCCTTCAATTTTTCCACAGAAATTTTTACAGTTAGGAGAAAATACAATGCTTCTATTCGCCCCCGTATAATGCCATCTAAGCAAATATCGTTTATTACCAGAATAATAAAAAACGATGTCAATTTATCTACCAACAAACTGATGCAAGAATATTGAACATCGGAATGCAAATCAAAAAGTTATAAATTGTCAAACTTAATCAAAAATTTTTAGTGGCGGAATTTTGTGCCTGGGAGTATAATTTGTTGGAAATTATTTTAAAGTTATATCCAACTCAAAAAATACGTATGAAAAAAATACCTTGCATCCCGCGTCCACATTAATCCCTTTTAGATAAAACCCTTTATATTTTTAGTAAAAATATTAATATCCGAGACTATTAAATTTATCGGTCAATAACATGCGCTGTAACTTCGGGAGTAATTGTTTTCTCATTTTATGAAGCAATTTCGTCTTTTTAAAACTAATAAACTTTACTTGGGCATATGCACAACCAAAATAAAACCCCTTTTGCAGTAACGTTTAATTACATATCAATAAATCGTCAACGAGAGTGGGTTTTATGGCCAGGAATGAAACTGATCATATAAATACTGTTATACGAAAAATTACGAAAATTATAAATATATTTGAATAAGTTTTAAATTAAGTCAGTGACATTATGATCATATTCATTATCATCATAATTCTGATTTTTCTAAACAAGCTGAATTTTGCCGAGAATATTAATTTTGGGAAAAAGATGCAAAAAGTTTACCACTTTTACCTTCGGGCTTCCCCCTAAAACCCTCCTAGTAGGGGGGTAAAAACGAAAAAGAATCGATTTACCAATAATCTGTACCCCGTAGAAAAAAATGTTTTAAATAAAAAATGTAGCTTAGATAATTTTAAACAAAAATGTATTTTAGCACTTTTTGTGTGGAATAAACCGTTATCTCACAAACGATGCTTGGAGCAACCGTCGATTATGAACGTCAGTTCTGCGCGCGAAATCAATGTTTAATAAAATGTGTAGCAGCTCGACGGTAAAAATTCGATATCTTTTGATTCAAGTGTCCTATCGACAAAAATCAAGATGCTTTTTAAAGGTAAAGGAATGTGCAATGTGCAAAATGTAAAACGTACATGGGCGTGCAATTTTATATAATATATTTATATTATTATGTATATTATGTAATGTAATTTGCTATTTGAGTAATACAAATGTGAGTTTTTTAAGCAAAAAAGAATAATTATTTTATCGACAGTTTCGCAACAATCAGTTTACTTTTTCAAGATTAAAAATTTGTCAATGTATAATAATTTTATTTTGTACATAATTGTAATAATTTTGAAAATCTTTATTAAAAGTAATGGAAGTAATACATATTGCTATAATAAAAATTTCATATATATATATATATATATATATATATATATATATATATATATATATATATATATATTAGGGATTCTACAGTATTCACTGCCTTCCCTCGCTCAACCGTTTCCATCTCTCTCTGTTGTTCCATTCTCCATCGTTTAGTCCTCTCTTACTCATGGCGTCGTCTACTTCGTTCCTCCAGGATTTTCGGGGTCGTCCTCTTTTCCTCCTTCCTATGGGGCTCCATTCGGTTATTCTCTTTATCCATCTGCTGTCGCTAGCTCTTCTTACATGTCCATACCACTTTAGTCTTTTTTGTTCTATATATGTTAGTATGTCTGTTTCTATTGATGTTCTTTGCTTTATTTCGTCATTACTTCTCCTATCCATTCTTGTTACTCTGCAGCATCTTCGCAGGCATTCCATCTCTGTTGCTATTATCTTACTGCTGTTTTTATTGTTTATGATCCAATTTTTGGCCCCATATGTCATAATACTTCGCACTAATGTTTTATAAATCTGCGTTTTTGTCTTCATATTTAGGTGTCTATCCCACCATACTGAGTTAAGTTGTCGGATTGCTGTTCTTGTTTGTCCTAATCTTTGTGTAATTTCTTCCTCTGTTGTTGCCTTTTTCGTGATTATAAACCCCAGGTATTTGAATTTATCCTTTCCTTTGATTGTTACGTTGTCATCAATCTGTAGATCTTCTATGTCTTCTTCACTTGTAGATAGGTACTCTGTTTTCGCGAGGTTAATATCTAGGCCAGCCTTGGTATATTCTTCTTGTAGTTTCTTCATCATGTAGCTGAGGTCGTCTTGGTCTTGTGCAATCACTACTTGATCGTCTGCAAAACTTAACGTATATAGGTATTCGTTCCGTACCGGTACTCCCATGCCTTCGCATTTTCTTTTCCATGTAGTCAAGGCTTTCTCTAAGTATATTTTGAATAGGGTTGGAGATGTGGAACAACCCTGCAGGAGCCCTTTTGTTGTGGTGAAGTCTCCTATGATTCTTGTTCCCATTTTAATGGACACTTTATTTTCTTTATACAGAGCTTTTGTAGCTTCTATGAGTTCCGTCTGTATTTCTAATTTGTACATTGCCTCCCATAGATCTGACCTTGGTACAGAGTCATACGCCTTTCTCAGATCCACAAATGCCAAGTGTATATCTCTATTTTTTGCTTTTTTTCTTTTCCAACAGTTGTTCCAGTGTGTATATGTGGTCTATGCATGATCTTCCTGCCGTGAAGCCTGCCTGATCCTCCCCGATTTTGCCTTTTATCGCTTGCTCTATCTTTTCTCGCAGTATCTTCCCATATAATCTTCCTATTGATGATATTACGCTTATTCCTCTGTAGTTTTCGCATCGTTTTCTATCTCCTTTCTTAAATATAGATGTCATATATGCCGCCGTCCATTCCTTTGGGAGCTAAAAATTTCAAATAATTTCAAATAATAACGGTGTGCATAATCTGCGTTGACTTATTCTTCATCCGTGGAGGTGTCTTCAGCAGCCACGTTAATAAATAATGATTCCACCAAGATGTCTAATGTGTTGTCCAAGTCTCACATTTTTTCTTCTTCTTTTATCACATGTTGAATGCATTTGTTCCAGTGTAATCCAGTGACATTGTGTAAAGCGTGTTTAAAAAGTTCTTTAACGTCTGCAAGTTTGTAAGTGGTGTTATTTCTTGCCACGTCCCCTTTTACTTGGGCCCAAATCAACTATATAGGATTTAATTCACAGTGATAAGGCGGCAATATGAGTACTGTAATGTTAAGTTTTTTTTCCATTTCGTCTACGACATGCATTCTTGATGCGTGTGAAGGTGTGTGTTGCCTAGTGATTTACAAAAGCTCCAATTTTAGAAGGTTATCTCCAAAGGATATATTTTTAATAATTAACCACTGTCTAATATTCTCTTTCTTGACACGCTGTTGTAGGAAACTGTTTGGATTGCCGTGAATGATATTTGGCATTGTCCATAACGAGAATCGAACCTTCTGGTATAAATTTCAGCATTTGTTCAAAATATTCTTCAAACACATCGGCGTTCATGTCCTCGTTGTAGTCGTCCGTATTTTGGATTCAAATAGGAGCAACCCTTCTTTAAGAAAACCCTCAGAACTCCCAATGTGGGTAATTAACCTGTGGACAATCCCTCCAACACAGCTTGGAGATTGCTTTACATTTTTGTCTTGCCATACCTTGGAAACCGCATAACCTTCATTTATCCATGTCTCATCTAAATAATATATTCTTCGGTTTTTTCTCTCTGTGCTGTTTAATTTTTCGAAGATACTGCCTTCTCCAAGAAACGACTGTCCATTAACATTGATGTTCTGTTAAGAGCGTAGGCGCAAAATTTCGGGCCAATGCTTTTTAAATGCATTCATTTTTTTCGAATCCTGAGAAAACTAACAAATATTTTTGAAAAATTTAAACGCAGAATGAAAGATTACATTATTAACGAGGGCCGAAAGTCCCTTAGAATATACAAAAAGTTTTTTTGAATGAGATATTTGAAATTAAAAATCACACTAAATTTTCTCTTTTTTTTCACCCCTGTAACTTATTAAAATAAACATAAAAGTTTTTAGGGACTTTCGGCCCTCGGTAATAATGTAATCTTTCATTCTGCTTTTAAATCTTTCAAAAATACTTATTAGTTTTCTCAGGATTCGAAAAAAATTAATGCATTTAAAAAGCTCCCGAAATTTTGCGCTGGTTTCCCACAAAAAAATTAATTTGTGAAGTATCTTCCACAATGGAGTTCTACGATGCCCAGTACATCATCATCTTGCAATGCAGCATGAATTTTTGAAATTGTTGGAATTTCCTTGGCAAAATAAAAAGAATGAACCTTTCTTCGAATTCCACTTTTAACATTTTCATTAATTTTCAGTGGTCTCCCAGATTTTACAACAGGATTCGTGATGACCCCATCCTTGTCCTCCTTTCTTAAATTATAAATTGACCTCTTGGAACATCCTGTATACTTTGCGCACATCGCGTTTGTTAGGCATAGTTCAAATGCCTCACATTTGTTCCTAAAATTCAAAACCGAAATGTTGGCCGGTCAATGGAAGTAATAAATATTATTGATCTCATGAGAATGTTAAAAAATGGTAAAAGTCGCTAAACGTTTATTTATATAACACCTTAATAGACTGACTTAATTACGGCAAAATCCAAAAATTGTATACGAAAGCTGCTCTTTTCATTTTTAAAACGCATTTTAATTTTTGTTGATAGGACACCTTGATCAAAAGATATCGAATTTTTACAGTCGAGTCGATATAAATTTTATTTAAAATTGATTGCGCGTACCTGACATTGAAAATCACCGGTCGCTTCAAGCGTTGTTTATAAGTGAATGGTTCATTCTACAGAAACAGTACTAATAAACATTTTTGTTTAAAATTGTGTAGGCTACATTTTTTATTTGAAACATTTTTTTCTGCGGCGTACAGATTCTTGGTAAAACGGTTTTTCCGTTTTTTCTCTATTCTGTATCTTTTTTGGAGTCCCAAAATTGATATTCTTAACAAAAGTCAGCTTGTTTGTATGATTTTTAGAGGGTCAGTAGCATTTTCTTCTCTGACGACTGGAGTATAAAGTCAAAAAGATATTTGTGTTCTAATATATGTTTTTTTAATTACCTTTATATTTGAAAAAAACCGCTATGAGTAATGCTCACTAATTTGCATTAAACCATCGACTGCACAAGCCACCAAATATCTTGTGCTGTTTGGAAATTGTTATGAATACGTCGCTTATTGATTGTTTTGCAATTAATGATAACCCTGAACGGTTCTTTTCAGTATCAAACAATATACAATAACTTACCATTGTTATCTTGCTTTGTTCTGATTTTAAGACCAAGTTCATTGTTACTAATTGGGTACTTAATGAGGTCTACGATATTTATTAAGTGTTTATTTATCGAAATTTAAGATGAGCAGAGAATACTACTGCAAAACGTTTTCTTGTAATGGAGATAGGGATGCAGAAAAATCGAATAGAGAAAAATAGCCTGTCCTGATTTATGATTCGTAAAATTTTAGTATAATATAGTAAAAATTAGCTTGACCAAAACAATTACATTCGATTGTTTGTAACTACAAAAAAATTAGTTAAAACACCAATTAAAAATTAGTTAAACCAGTTCTCTAATTTGTCTCTTAAATCTATACAAGTTAATGTTCAATGATAATTGAGGACCCTAGAAGTAAAGGGAATAAATGATATTTTTGTAAATATGTATTAAGAAAACTACATCGCTGAACTGGAAATCTTTTCTTCTATCTGGAGGTAAAGAGATCTAAGCGATAAGTCTAACAGGTGCTGCTTTCTAGCGGGAAGGTTCTTAGCCTCCAAGCCAACTATGAGCAGGGCTTGGAAGAGAAGAGATACAAGTGCATTTCTACCCCTGTTCCACTGTGTCAGACTGTTTGTTAAGTTTGTTATCATTTTAGAAGGGTAATGGTATAGCTCCTCTAAAGCAATATTATTTTGTTGTTAAAGTAATACTTTAATGTAAAATGCAAGGCTTTAAAAATTGGAAACTCCAAAATTGAAGACAAAACTCCAATTTTCTGTCAAAAATAGATAATAGATAACTCAAAATCATATATTTTGGATTTAATACGTTTTGCTCAGTTGCTCCTCAAATAAATCCTTAAGAATCTCGAAATAAATTGACCAAACAGCTGATTTTCGCGGTCATTCGCGGTTTCTTTACACTTGAATAGATAAGACATAAACTTTTCAATGGTTTCCTTACAAATTTAGATTTGGTGACTTAACACACCTTACCTTTGAGGTGCTGATATAAACAAATATCTCATTCTTATTAAGGGTTAACGTAAAATTTTGACTTTAATCCCAATAAAAATAGTAATTGCTTTAAGATGCCGCATAAAATAGCTTCAGAACAATATTAATATAGTTCTCGGTGTACTAAAATGTAAAACTTTCTATTACATTATTATACAACCATTTGCAAAGAATACTGGTACGTTTATAAAACACACATTGTTTAAATAAATCATCAACAAATTAATTTAATCAGTCAAAAGTCAAAATAATAATATTTTGATCTAAATAGTCTACTTACAAATGTGTCACGAGATAAAACTCTAAAAATATTCACAATCAAATTAGAGAATGATAATACATTGACAAATAGAACAAACTAAGTATACCAGCTGTAATGGATAATATTAACATTATGTATTAACAATACTTTTTTTAATTTAACAATAAATTACGAATTTTTGGTCTAGCAATAGACTCTGCTTTATCTCCATTTTAAGCAAATATATTGAATTAATTTATTTCTATTTAAATTTAAAAGATAAACTTACGATTTTAGCTGTAAATTTTCTGTTTACCTACAACAAAAAAAGCAATTAATAATTATTTATATAAATATCAGCTTTAATATTATTTTTATTTTAAACAGTAATATAATGATGAGGAGAAGAGGGAATTATTGGGTAAATACCTCAGATTTTCCCAATAATCCCCCAGATTTATAGGCCTTATAAAGTACAACTTTGTTATTCAAGCTTTCAAGTGGATGTAACGCGTTTTCAGAATAAACTAAACAATGGTTTATTTAATCTATACATCAACCGAATAATAACTGGACTAGCGCAAAGCTTCATACTGTTTTCTATATTTTTTAAATATAAATAATGTTGCAGTTTTGCAAATATATACAAAAATTTAAAAATATTAACAGACTTTGTGGTAGTTTTGATTATCCCCATATTTCAAGATTCCGTGTACAAAAATACAGCTGTGTTAAAAACTGCACATTACGAGACGAGCCATCTGCGAAAACAAAGACGTAAGTAAGTTTGAGATAAGGGAGGAGTTCCATATGCCAAATCATATACAGTCGAGTTTTACCTTCCAACCAACACAGATGTGTATGGGTTAAGGGCAGCGCTTTCTAGGAGACTTTGATTCCTGAATTTCACCGAACCAGAGGGTTCGCAATCCATTCGTGGCTGAAGCCGTTTCACGGGGTAAAGTACAACTTATATAAACCATTACATTGATGCTGATACACACGTACGTTTACTGTGTAGCATCTTTACATTATTATTCAATTATTTGGCAAGTTGAAATTGTTTGTGCTAAACTATGTTTCACATTATATCGCCTGTTGAATATTTTAACCGTTTGAGAACATTTTACGTTTGGTTAAACTTTATCGTAGATTATATTTATTAGATTGTAATAATTTCACTATTATTTTTTATGTATGTATATCACAGCGTTTACGTGATGATTTTGAGATTATACTTTTGAATTGAGTTTATTAATATTTGTATTACTTAATATAATAATTCATATATTTTATGTCTGATTGCATTTTATGTACTTTTTATAAACAAGGTTTGTTCATTTTACGACGGATTAATTATATTATTATATGTGCGCATATTTTTTACTCTTCAACGTCTAATATCAATTTATGCGTTATTTCTAATCATACTCAACCATAGCAATCGAAATCTCAAATTCCTTTGTTGTTAATGTGTTTTTAAAACCTATTCATCGACATCCTGCATCCAGATATTTTTGTTTAGTTATAATTGTATGTTTGTTTATGTATATTTATGTTTGATTTTACTTGTTTTTTCAAATAGAGATTATATAGTCTACTCGTTTATTATATATTTTTCTATAGGAATATACATACCCAATGCGAAAGGGGGAAACCAACGAGTTCTAAGACTGAACATAATATATTCTCTCCCCTTTCTGATGACCCCAATTGTTATATTGAGGTCATCGTATTGCAGAACGCAACAAATAATACTTTTAAAATTGAATAAATTAATTTTATTATCTTTTTTATAGATTTTAATAAAATTGAAAAATTTTACATGTTGAATAACCGACTCCCTCGTCGCGTAAATGTACTCTTCCAACTGTTTACTGTAACTGCGAACCACGAACCACTATTTCGTTTCGTGATACTACTTTCGTGACGCTCACATCAGCATTTTATTGTAGAAAAAAAGTAATACAACACCAGTAGAGGAGAGTGCTCTACAGCGGCCACCCTAGTCAGTTACCTAGTAAACCGTGGATAATAGTAACACGGGTCCGCCACTTGTAATTTTTCCGCGGAAATTTTTTAAAGTTGCTCCAAATGGAAGTATTGGAGCCGCATCACCCTCTGGGTGGATTACAATAGAAATATTTGTGCAATGGTTAAAACATTTTATATCCCACACAAATCCGGCTGAAGACATGCCAGTTTTTTTAGTTATTGATAACCACGATATACGATTCTATAGAGCAAAGATTTTTGGTAAGCGGCCACAGTTTCATGCCTTGTGGCAGGGATTTTGCCCTAACAGAAAAACAGAAAAAAAACTATGAAAGCATTCGTGCCGGAGGATTTGATCAACGCTATTAGTTCCGTAAGATACACTCCACCTTTCGATGTCATAGACATGAATAGCTTTGGTTTTTAGAACATCAAAGAAGCTGCAGAAAAAATGTTAAATACCACTAAGCTACAAGTTAGGATACGTGCTGAAAAGAGAATCCTATAAACATCAAAACCACCCATTCATTTTG
The DNA here is from genome assembly GCF_040954645.1 of Diabrotica undecimpunctata. Taxonomy (NCBI): domain Eukaryota; kingdom Metazoa; phylum Arthropoda; class Insecta; order Coleoptera; family Chrysomelidae; genus Diabrotica; species Diabrotica undecimpunctata. The sequence goes on from NC_092812.1 coordinate 22,069,711, forward strand.
AGAATTTGAATCATGGCGTGAAACTAACGTTTTAAAAAGAACAAGACACTAATTGACTTGAAAAAAATTAAATTAGTGATAATGGAACCCGAAACCAAAGTATCAGCGAACAAGAACAGCCACCAATCAACGATACCATACCTCAACAGTCCTCACCACCAACAGTTCTACAAAAAATTACTAGGAGTAGTTGAAACTGCACAAGAAGACTCTGCTGAAAACACTAACATACAAAATAATGATATATTCCGTCCCGTTACTGAAGAAAAGTAGGTGAGCACCTTCCTATTTAAAAAAGAAATAAAAAAGAATTTTTTTCGTTTCGTTTCTTAATACATTATTATACTTTTAGATTAGGTTTTCCGTTTTGTTATACACAGATTTTTTGTATAAATAAACAAACAAAAGCGTTTTCTTAACGTTTTTACTCAATATCTCAAAATGTTGGTTTTGGCACTTAGCTCATGTGAAATTTCCACTTTTCAATTAAGATCTGAGTATAAGAATGATCATGAATTACTCATATTTAATATACTGAAATATTACTTACACTCCAAAGATAAATCCTATTAACTTTGGTATACAGATATACACACTATATTACAGACACACTTGCGACCGTTTGATTCAGTTTCGAACTGAATTGATATAAAGTAATGAAGCGACTGAGCGGTAGTGACAAGTGCATTGTGCTGATAAGTTTTTGTTGTTCTGCTATCAGTTCCGACACCATATAAATAAATTGTAATAAGAAAAACTTCGAGCCAGTTAGATATACTGTAAAAAATTGTGATTCATTCTATAAAATATAATACTGAACCAGAGAAAATTTTACTAGGATTTTCGACTTTTAGTGAGAGTTTTATTATTGAGTATAGTGACTCATATGAGGATGGATAAATTACCTTATGAACTATCAGGACCGCGACGTTTGGCTCGCAATGACCTTTATTTAATCCCAAAACTTAAGTAATGTGTGGCTAAAAAACGGTTTGGTTTAATGAAAAGATGATAGTGAAGTTTTATAGACCTTCCAAAATCGCCAATTAAAGTATTTTCCACCTAAGAAGACCGCTTAGCAATTAAATGCTGGTAACTTTATTACTAGCGGACCAGATAAGCGGTGATATATTTTACACTACCTCTATGAATGACATTTTACTGCTCTGTTGTTTCAATCAGCACTGCTCTACAAGTTATCGTTTATTGGTTTTAATATTTTATTGCAATAGTACGAGTACGGAATATTTATTTAAACAGTGAATTTATTACATGTCAATTTTTTTTAATTTCTTCTGACGTATCGTATAATGTAGGTTTACCCAATAATCAAAGTTGTGCCTTTACAAGAACATATTATTTAAAAAAATAAGGTGTACCATGTGTCATAATAATTGTAATCTTCTTTATACACACTTTAAAAATTTGTTTAAAATAGTAATGTATTTATTAAATCCTCACAATCATTGAAAAATGATTCATGGTATTTAAAAATATCTTTCTGTTAACGACACTGTTATCGACAAAGTAGATCAAATTCAAACATCATCATATTACACTTCTGTTGTGGGTTGTATTGGTATTATTTAATAATTTAGCAAAATACATAATCAGCAAAAATTTTATTTAAAACATGCGAACGGTTTTTGCAATCACACACAATGCAGTGTTTATGCTTGTTTAGAATTGGCGGTTAAATAATTTGTGTTCGACTGTTTCGTCTGTTGTACAACCCTCTTCCTTTTTAGGGTGTAGTAGGTGTATATAAGTACCTATTTTTTTTTATAATAGTGTAGTGAAGCGGTACTTTAAAGTAAAATGAGTAATTTGGAAGAAAATAAAATATAGTCGAAACGTAGAGTGTTATCTCCAGAAGAACGGCGTTTAGTTCTGAAAGTCGAAAGTTATTTCAATTTGGAAAAAAATAATATGGGTCCATTGACATCTGTCATGACAGTTCAGAAATGCACATGCGATGCTTGCGGTATCTCAGAGAGGACATTCCGAAGAATTAATAACATGAGTGAGGATGAAATAACTAAAGTAAGCAAGAGAAATCGTCGACATCCAAAAACTTTAGATTTGCACCAGTCAATTAAACTTACAATTAAAAATATTATATTTAATATGTATAAAGCCAAAGAACATGTAACAATTAGTGCTGTGTTACAAAAAATAAAAGACAAGGAACTGTGTGATATAAGTTATACAAGTTTGTGGAGAGTGCTGAAACATTTAGGTTTTTGATATAAAAGGTTGCATAGGCAACATCTATGCATTTTTAACGAAATCGGCGGTCATATACCCTTTACAGACACTTTTGTTAAACAATGCACGGCGGACAATATGACCAGCATGGCATGAATTACTAGTACTATGAGCGGGCATAATTACCACTGTGGCAGTCAACCTGTTAAATATGGTCATGAAGTTCTTCGACTTCCGCCTTACCATTGCCACTATAACGCAATTCAATTAGTTTGGGGTATAGCCAAAAAATTTTGTGATAAACATGCATCCAAACCAACAGATGACGCTAGCGTTCTTAGTTGGAAAGAATCGCTAGAACAAATAAAGGCAGAACAATGGCAAAATTGTATTAGACATACGGAAGACATAATTGTTCAGTCTTCTCAAACCGAGCGAGTTATAGATGAGGTCCGGCCTCTAATTACTCGCATAGGGCATAGACCATTCAGATAGTGACGACTCTGATAGTGAAATATCAGACAGTGAATAGGACAAATTTGCTAAAAAGAAGTAACAAAAAAGTGTTTCGGGAATTCAATTCGGACTTTGTGATGTGTTTTAGTTAAACGATAAAGTACCTTCAGTATAATTACTGGACTGCATACTCTCAATAGCTTTGGTAATAATTACTGGACTACATACTCATGTTTAAACCGTTTGATTTGCTGAGAACTCGGAAGTGATTTAGTGCCAATTTGTTTCCAGGTTATATTTAATACAGTGTCTGCAGAAAGTAAAGTCCTGGATGTATTTTATTGGCAAGTATTTTTCAATTTTACTGCATGCAAAACCATTCGTATAATTTTCACTCTACGCAAAATAGAGACTTATAGAGACCTTGATGAACATTTGATGTCGACAAATAATTTCGAGTATTCGAAATATTCCGTTCCACTTCTTTTAACACGCCCTGTATATACATATTACATTCATTTTATTTGCCTTTGATACAATAAAATCCAATATTATTACTGAACATAAAATACAGGAAATTAAATATTTCTCCTTTTCAAGCAATCGGAATTAAATATTAACGCCCCACTGTTTGAGGCCGACTGATCATATCTTAATTGCATATCGGCCATCATAGGGTAAAAGAAATTTATCAGTTTATTGTTTTTTATAGTGCTAATTTTTTGGGTCCTTATTTTGGAACTGTTTATGTATAAACAAATTTTTGGTGTACTGTAAATATTTTTTCAGCAAATCGAATCAAAACTTTTTGTATTGTATAGTATACGCCGCCCGATATGGCTTATTTGACATTAATTTTTTTTTCAGACTAAAAAAAAGGAGAATTGATAAAATAATGGCTCTTTTGTCTCCAGTTGGTGCTAAAAGCGACCCAGAAAGTAGTAGTGATGACGAACAAGAGGTATTATCTCGTAATTTTTTGAAAGAATTCACAGAAGACACATATGATGTTGAAGAAAATATAACTTCTGAAGAAGATATAGAAGAAGCTGTAGAAATATTACCTGTTTCAGTCAGTAAACGAATAATAGCAGCAGCTACTCCCTCGGTAGTGCCACAATTTTCTCCAGTAATCCAAAAACAAGCAAGTTCTTCAATAAAACGGAAGGTGAAAAAAGATGAGCCTTGATTCAACTGGACGACTGATGATTTTGAATATGAGGTAACAACGGAACAAAGTAATGATTTTACAAAACCCCAAAATATAAAAACACCTTTGTAATATTTTAAAACCTTTTTTATAGGCCAGATATTGTTGAATTAATCGTAGAACAAACTAATCTGTATTCGAATCTATCGAACTTTTAATGGGGATTGTTGACATGCCGACGTACACGGACTATTGGCCTGAAGAGACGCGATATGAACTTATTGCAAATGTAATGTCACTAAAGAAGTATCAAGCAATACGACGCAGCCTAGATTTTGTCAACAATGAGGAGTTGAATAATGACAGATATTTCAAAATAAGGCCTATTTTAGATCGTGTGCGAAGAAAGTGAGTCACAATTGAATCAGGGCCTAGATGTTCAGTGGATGAAATGATGGTCCCATACAAGGGGAAAAAGGAAGGCTCTAGAAGACAATATGTGAAGAACAAACCAAAAAATGGAGTTTCAAAATGTTTGTTCGTTGTGGCGTATCAGGGATAGTGTATCATGAGGGATTTTATCGGAGTATTGATAATTTTTCTCTAAAATGCATCGTTTTCGAGTTATAAACAATAAATAAACAAACACATTTAGCGCCACGCTGTAATTGGTTATTCACTTTCTGGAACCAAATATTTAAAATACCTTTTTTTCTTGAAACCTGTTTTTAAATGTTTATTATTATATTTTAAACCACACTTTTTTTCAGCTTTTCTTTGTGATTTTTTTTTAGTGTCCACTGGTGGTCACGCGGTCCCAGGTTGTAATTTTACATTGTGGGACCAAATGTTCACCAGTGGTCACGCATTTGATTATTTCAGTTGTACAGAAGAAGAATTAATTTGGGAGTTGGAAAATTTGTCTGATGTTGAAGCAGCAGACCATTCCGAGAACGACTCCATTGTAGATCGAGATTACTCATATGATGAAAGAAGCTCCGATTCAAGTGAGGATGAATTAATTGTATCTGATGTCGAGAACGAAGCTGTTGAAGCAGTTCCTTTTACCGATTAAATACCCCAGACCAAGTGGGAGCCTGTGGCAGAGGACAGCTTAAAATTTAATTTTCTCCATGCCTACTTCGGTGTACCTGAATCCAGAATCCAGAAAGTTTATAAGCCTCTCCTATAAGTTACTTTGAACACTTCATAGACGATGAGATTATCTCATTGTTTGTGGAAGAATCCAATAGATTTGTTGCACAAAGAAATACTGCGAATGAAGCTGCCTCAACAGGAAAGGAAACTCGAAGACTCGAATAAATGGGTTGATGCTGATTGTACAGAGATGCGAAAGTTTTTGGGCATAATTTTGTCGATGGGACTTATGTATTTGCCAAAATTGAGGGATTACTGGAGGAAAAAAAGAATTTATGAAAATGGTAACATAATGAGCCGCAATAGATTTAAGATGTTACCACAAAATCTCTAATTTTTTAAACGTACTAGAAAAGAAATTTAAAGAATCTTATATTCCCGAAGAAGAACTTGGTATTGACGAAAGCAATGTACCATTTCGAGAACGTATTTTTTCCGACAGTACATTCCCAATAAAAAACATAAGTATGGGATAAAGGTTTTCAAACTCTGTATTGCTGGAGGCTATACACGGTCGTTTAAAGTCTACAGAGGGAAAGAAAGAGCGCACGATACATCAGTTGCCGAAAAAAATTGTAACAACATTGATGGAGCGACTTTTGGATGTAGGTAGAACTTTATATACCGATAATTGGTACACTAGTATTTCGCTGTCTAATAGTCTAATGTCTAATTCAACGGCAAACACATTTAGTAGGAACACTAAGGACAAACAGAAAATATAGTCCCCCAGATGTGGTAAAAGCTAAACTCAGAAAGGGTGATGTCGAGGTCCAACAAAACTAAAATAAAACAGTTGTGTGCAAATGGAAAGATAAAAGAGATGTTCTTATGCTCCGTATCAAACATGACGACTCTATGGTGACAGTAAATCGCAGAGGACAAGAAGTTCATAAACCAGCGATGGTTGCAAATTACAACAAAGGAAAAGCTTTTGCCGACACTTCTGACCAGATGGCATTAGGGTGCGTTCATTACGAAGACCGTGACATGGTATCCTCGCCTAGAGTATAGCACTGACAGTGAACGCTCGCATTTAAAATATAGCATTTATTTTACGTAGCGATGATAATATAATACTATCCTATGGTCCGATCGAGGGTCGGCGCCTCGTTATGAACGCACATTTATGCGCCATACGTGAGAAGAACCGTCAAGTGGTATAAGCGACTCGTTTTTTATTTTGTTACTTCAACAGCTATGGTAAATGCTGTGCATCTGTATAACAAAATTAATAAGAAGAAATTGGGTATAATTTCAAAGATATAAATCCCATACTTATCTTCCAAGATAAAATACTTCTTGAAAGAATACGAGGGACAAAACAGAGTTACCAGAAAAAGGTGCAGCCCATACTACAAGACTATGTCTCGGCGACAAAATCCAGTTTATACTCGTAAAAAAGCGAAAATAATTAATACATATTGCGATAAGTGTAACCTGCCAATGTGCCTCGAATGTTTTCCAAAGCATCTAGCAACTATCTCATTTCCAGAAATTTAATTTTTATTATTTTTGTTGTATTACAAATACGTTAAGACTACTTGTTTTTTAATATTTTTCTCAGTTTGTTCGTTTATTTTTATTAATATTGGGGAAGAATTAAATTTATTTTGTAATAAACGATGTAAAAACACACAATTATATCAGTTTTTTGTACTGCCAAAAATCACAACCGATACATTTATTTTGCCCGGTCCACGTAAAATTTTGTTGTTTCCTAGGACCACTGAATACGTCACCATACGTCAAACTAATATAAACCGTGCTCACATTATGGCCACGGTGACTTGAAGCGAGTAACATCAAATGTCCACGGATGGGCACGCGGTCTTAAAGGATACATTGAAAATGTCCACTGGTGACACATGGCGCTAAAAAGGTCTTAACAACGCAAACATTGTTAAAGCTCGATAACTTGGTAAAAAATTAATATTTTTAAATGTTATGTTTGTATGTGATTAAGCCACAATTATTGGTTGTAATGAAAATCAAATTTTTAATTAACAAATGTTTGACGTTTCGATTTGCACTCCGGAAATCTTTTTCAAAAAAGATTATTATACAAATTTTAAAAAAATGTATAATCAAATTTTTTGTTATTGGTTATAAAGCTAAGTAACTAAATTCAAAGAATGTCTGGTAATTGATGTGTCGCCAATTTTGTTTATTTCACTTTTGTTGTCTTTTCTCTTGTATTTTCACTTCCAATCTTAATAAAAAGAGGTCATTTTAGAACTAAATCGTTTTCTCATTTGTTGTAAACCACCCATTGTTTGTAAATCTCTGTAGTGATTTAAAACAAAGCCAATATCGATTATGACGACATCATCCTGTACAAATTCTCCAACAAACTTCTGTCTACCTAGCAAACTTAGAACAAGTAAGTAGACAGGCCACTAAAACGGAAGCTTCCTATGGTTTATTAATAATAAAGGGAATTTTCTATAGTTCGCTTCGATAATGTCCGACGCTCCAAACTGCGATCAAGAAGTGCCTGAGACAAGTTAGAGCTATCTGATACTTCACTATTTCATTAATAATAGCAAAGGGAATAACTAAATTATTTCTTGAAAGTATCAACGTGTTGGAACCAAATAATAATACCGAGTTGAAGCTAGAGACGAGAGAATTAAGAAAAAACCGCCGTATTTTTTTATAACATCCTTAATTTTGAGTTTGATTTATATCAAAGTAGTAACTAAACATTCCGTGAGTAATGATATATACAAAGCTACTTTTGCTATTGCAATTACATATACAGGGTGTCTAGAAACTCTTCTGACAAATGAAAACCGGAGATCCCTCAGATAATTTTAAGACAATTTATAGTATAGGGAAATAAGCAAAAAAAATAGACCCTGTTCGGGACCGTGACTAATCCAGATATCTGACAATTTTTTTAGTTATTATAGGCCTATATAAAGAAAACCTATATGTTTTCCGCATAAATTTCGGCGTCTTTTTTTATTATTAACAATTTAGTGTAAAAAATGTCATAATAACTAAAAAAATTGTCAGATATCTGGATTAGTCACAGTCCCGAGAAAAATCTGATTTCCGGGTCTATTAACCCAATTCACCTAGTCCAAAATGCTTCCTAAAGGACCTAGAGCTCTTTGAAAAAGACGCCTTGTAATTAGTTTTTTTAAATACCTCTAAAACGCTTCTATTTAGAAAAACGAAAACTGGTACAATTATTTATCCTCTATATCGATTCCATTAATTGCGAGTTTCTCGTCCCTATCATAGGCGTCCGTTTTGCGTAGGTCAGCGGTTATTTTAACGCATAACTTTTTTGTCTAACTTTTAAACATTCGTGATACTAGATTAATTAATTTTCAGGTATTGTAGTACTAAAAGGTACTTTCACTTTAAGTCGGTAGGATACACCGTTTTCTAAAAAAATAGATTTGAATATTTTTTGTTTTTTCGTCATGAAAGTTAAATTAATATTTTTTGTACTAGTTGGCTTTGAACTGCCAACAGAAATACGTTTTCCATTGTCAAATTGTTGTCAGTTCGCGAAGTTTATCTTTTAGTTTTTTACTTTGTGTCATTTAAACACAACAATTTCAATTCAACAAAAATGGTTTTTACTAATGAGGAATACGCTGATGTATGCTATCCCAATCGTGAGCATTCCACTCACTCAAAATTTACAGCTCTTCAACAACCATTAATAGAAACAGGTTCAGAGGTCCCAAAAAATAAAGTAACAGGGCGACACAATACTGTAACCGCAGTACATGAAAATGTTAGTTTAATAGAAGTTCGGAAAAATCGAGAAATTAGCGTTCGAAGACTCTCTGCCATGTATCTCACAATTTCAAAATCTTTCGTAGGAAATATCTTACACAACGAAAGTTCATATATTTTTCATTTTACTAAGGTACAAGCTCTGCGACAAGAAGATTTTCCTGCTCGTGAAAAAATCGCTAGATTGTACAAAATGAAAAAAATAAAAATGAAGATTTTTTCAGATTTTTGAGTCTCAGTGTTTTGTTTTGCGACGAACCTACATTTACAAATCCGCAGGTTGTCCACAACTTTAAGGATCAGCTTAGGTTTAGTTTAGTTCAGTTCCTCTGCCTTTTTTATTACTCTCGATCCCGTAGGTAGGACTAATCTTAGTACGCCATCATAAAGAACGTTTCACAATGTGGGTCCGAGAACTATCCCTGCGGAACACCTGCGTTGATGTTAAACTTGTCTTTAGGTTCAATTTCGATTGTCCTATCTTTCAGGTAATCACCCACCATATTAAAAGATATTTGGATATGCCTTTTTTGTTTCCAATTTATTAAGTATTACTCCCCAATCAGCGTTATTGAACGCCTTTTCAAGATCTACTGTCGCAACATGTTTACAGCATGAATTGTAGACCTACCTTTTCTGAAACCATAATTTAATCGCTCATAATTTTCTTATCCTCTAGTTCTTCCTCTAGTCCTTCCCTAATCAGGAACTCCAGTAGTTTGCAGAGAGTATCCAGTAACGCAATTGGTCTATACGATTTTACGTGATCGGAGTCTTTGGCTTTCTTTAGCACCAGGATTACCTTGCTACTTTCCATTATTATGGGAATGATTGTGTTCGAAATAGTCTATTCATTATTCCCATTCCTTAACAGCTTATGGTGGAATTCCATCTAGTCCAGGAGATTTTCCATTTTTCATAGCTCTAAAGGCGTCTTGCAATTCATTCAGTGTTAAAGGAGCAACATCTGCTGGTGTACGGTCCCTTTAGAACTTTCGATCTGGCCGTCTCTTTTGTCAAATATTGCAGCTATTCCTAAGGCTGGAGGTTACCTTATTTTTTTACGACAATGTGGTAGCCGGCCCCCCACAAGGCTTAGTTTACTTCCTCACAGAGCTGATTCCACCTTGTGATTTACGGATCAGGTTTCTTAGTAATCTTCTTGCTTCTTTCAGCTCCTCCTGTATCTCCATTAGTAAGTTATTATGTCTGGGCGATCGGTTGACCGCGGCGATGGGTAATCATTTTCCGATAAACCTTGCAACCTAAGTGATGGCTCGTCTTTAAAGCAGTTCCATTCCTCATATGGCTTAATTGAGTTATTGTGTCTATTATTGAAATATTAGAGGTCGCGAAGTTGCACCAGCCACAATTAACTCACTTCACTTGGCTCTAGAAGAGAAATGGCAAATCATCCAGCAAGATAATAGTCGCAACATAGACAGTATGAGAAGACGTGTACATGCAGTTAGAGAGGCTAGAGGAGGCAATACAAAGTATTAAGTTATTTTTTAGTAGTTTTTCTTTGTTATTTGCGTACTTAGGTTAAGTTACATTTAAGTTGTTTTTTTATGTTTTGTTATTGTTATCATTGTTCATTAAAACCAAGATCATACCATTGCTGTTAATCATTATTTAAATACAGTGCTTCTGGGATGTCGATATGATATTCCTTCGATATCAGTCACCAAAGCCCCCATCGTCGTATTACAAATTAATAAAAAGATAATGGTAATAATAGGAAAAGTCGTAAATTGTGGGTGGCAAAGTCATTTCGCTCCTAAAGATGAACCAATCCATATTTTCACATTAAACAAAAAGCATAATATTTAGAAGACATGGTTGCAACCGAAAAACAACACAGTTTTACGAAAATCTGCTGACGAAATTATTCCACAAGATGTTTTAAAGTTGGATTAAAAACCACCTTTCGATTAACCCCGTATAATATTTCAAATACAAAATTTTACAAAAAAACTCACTATGCTAAATTAAAATTTATAAATTTTTACACAGTGTGCTAAAAAAATCGTCAAAATAGGGCTAAAAATAAAAAAACAGAAATACTTGAATTTGACCAAAATTTTCCCCGTTGCGTTTATTTGCATCTGATAGAAAAAGCTTGGGTCTAATTGAAACGTAAATCTTTATATAACTCTATAAAATGTCGTATAACATATTTTGTCTTCCTTGTAAACGTTTAACACACATGGAGTTTATTCGACACCGCATAAAATGTAACAGGTACCTAAAATGTCATATCAACTTTCCCAATTATTCGTTGAACTACATAGTTAGTTATAAACTCTTAGAATATTTACTGATTAAATTGTAAGCTTTTAAAAATATTTTAAAGTAATCATTTAAGTGGGAATTTCCAATATAGGTAGGTACGTTTGGTTTATCAACAAAGTAAACACACCCAAATAATCACGTCTACGAAATACCGTGCAAAAAACTCGCTCTAAGGCAAGGTATTTAATATAAATGGAATAATCCATCACAATCTTATAAACGCGTCCTTGATGGATTTAGTAACAGGTGATAAAATACTCGTATTAGTTTCGTTCAATATTACTTTTTGAAGTGCCTACTTATCGCTCGGCATGCCTGTATGTTTTTACACAGGCCATAATTGTCCATAATTATAAAATATTAAAAATATTCATCTTCGTACATGGAGCTAAATTAGTGAGAAGACAAAAGGAAAAATAAGATAGAATTGTAAAGCACGCCTTGAGTATCATGGCGTGCTTAAAACAAAAAAATGCTTCGGGCTCATGATTGGTTCTCAAATAAGAATTACACGTTTATTCAGGACTCCAAGTCATGCTAGAAGGTAATACCTGTTAAAAAACTCGTCTCTAAGTAGAAAGTTCTCAACAGACCTGGTAATTCGCAGGACCTTAATCAGATTGAAAATCTTATGGCCGTTGACCCAAAAGCAAATATCGAATGAACTTATCACCAAACCTGGGCTCATAGATGCATTGACCTAATTGATCTAGGAATACGTTTATTCAAAAATCGACGTTGCAGAAGATCGTTAACTAGTTCCATACCAAGAGCTTCTGGAAAATGTCTTCTAGGCATTTTATCTATCTCATTTGATTTATATTTGTTTATTACAAATGAATTGATACCGGCTACATTCATTGCAGAATAAAAAATGACCAAAGGCCATCGGCGAGTGGCTCGAGCGTAATTGTAGGCGGCATACATTTTATCAACTAGATCTAATCCTCCTTTGGATTTATTATAGTCAATGATGATGTCTGGCTTGCCCGTTAATCCGTCGAGCAAATCGTCGTGGTGCATCGTTGAGAGTAAAATAACGTTTATGTTTTTTCTGGGTACGACACAATCGTACATTTTTCTCTAAAAGCAAACATACTTGTTTTTTTTTTGGTCTCTTAGGATCAGGTAATTGACTTTTGTTTTTTCTCATAGTGCCGATCATAGTCAGATGATGTTCGTTCAAAAGAAGATCGGCAAGCTGAGGCTCGTGAAGAAATTGTCGATTGTGAGAACCCGATATAGGACTGCAGAGGCGAGGAACGAAGGAAATATTGCTCGTATCAACTTTATATATTCATGTTCGAACATTCATGTTCGACAATTTGTGTATTTGCTTTAAATAAACAAAAAATTCAAAAGTTATGACGTTTATTATGTACAATTGAAGTATGTAAACCTATATACAGAGTACATAGTTAAAATATATAGATAGGAAAACATTTACGTACTGGATCATCTACATGTTTAAAAGAAGTCTTTGATAGATTTCTGCGTCAACTTCTGGCCTCGTTTTGATGCTGCGATGTTGCGCCAACGCTGAAGATAAAGGACATTGGTAGGGATTTACTCTTCTTGTTACTCAATGTAGGCGAGACAACTCCAATCGCCTTCAATGGTGGCATGACGTTTGGTGGCAAGACAAAACAGCTTTAATGTCACCGCTAGCCAACGAACTTGCATCTGGATAAGATGGCGCGTTGTCCAGAAGAAGAATAGCTTTTCTTGGTAGTTTTTTTTAATAAGGCCTCAACAACGCAAACAAAGCCCTTAAAAAACCAATCTTTGAAAGTTGGGCAATCCATCCACGCATTACGTTGGTTCCTGTACATGGTGGGTAGGCAGTGTACTTGAATATTTTTAAAAGCCCTTGGATGCTTCGATTTTTCAATAAGTAAAGGTCTTAATTTTAAGGATCCAGAAGAGTTGCTACACATCAACAGAATTACTCGTTCTTTGCTTTTTTGAGGCCATAAGGCCATGTTCTAAAATGAGATCTCTCAATTTTAAATTAAACGGCTCAATTTCAGATGAATCGGCAGAAAGTTTGTCACCCGAATTGTTTAGTTCTCGGATACCATACCTCTTCTTTTATCTGCCGAGCCAACCATCACTTACAGTAAAATTTTCCTCGCATCCTTAAACCGTTTGTGAAACTAGACAGCCTTAGCTTGAAGCATGTGGCCACTAATTGGACTTCCCAACCCTAGAAGATTAAAAAACCATACAAATGTAGCTTTAAAAGTCTGTTCGTATTCTCCTTGCTTCATGGTTTTTCGCAACAAATCACTTCCACCACTCACACTTTTATTAACCCATTATTCAATATCTTTTCGTTTATGTCGCCAATCTCCCACAGTCACTTCTCCAACAGCTAGGTCAGCAGCAATCTTCTTTACTGACTTACCCTTATCCAAGCGTTTTATAGCACTTAATTTTGTTTCTAAACAAAAGTCATCACAGCTAGTTGTTCGATTTGTGGGACAAATCGAACAACTAGCTGTGATGACTCAGATGGTAGGGGATTGGGCGGGGAGGCGGCCAGTAGAAGAATATTGGCTAGAACAATAACACTCGTTAATGACTTATCTCTTCAGCGTACCAACAGCCAGCGCACACGCTTTCACTTGATCTCGCTCTTCAGTCTCAAGCTAATTTATAACATAATTTGTTCTTTTTAATTACTACCTTGGTTAATCCAGAGGCTCTGTTAGTCGGGACTCGGATAATCGCGAGTCTACTGTATTTGAATATTTTTCAAAAATGTTGGTGCCACGTTAATTTTGTCGTTGTCACAACTAGTCCCAATTGATAAAACTCAACTATATTGGTAATAAAATCATCGACGATTGCCAATTTTGTTCCAAGTAAATACTCATTACAAAAACGGATAAAAGTCTAGCTTCGATAATTTTTTGTAAATGTTGAAACTTTTCACGAAATTCTAGATTCTTTCCACGTCACATACACGAACGGTTAGTATTCATTATGGTCATTATCGGATTAATTAAATTCTATTAATCACCAGTAATTAAAAATAACATGAAAAAACATACTTTTCGAATGGTCTGTGCCGATTACATGGTCCGGTTATGATAACAGACTACTGCGACGATATTTTCAGTGTTAAGCCTGACAAAATAATGTGATGTTCATTAGCGGATTCCACAATCAAAAATGTTTAATTGGACAACTTTTGAGTGTTTGACTGTAATTTCTATTATACATAGTCTTACTTAATACTCTTTTAATGGTAAATGCTTAGTCTGTGAGTAGGATGTAAGCTGACCACAAGAGGATCAATGTTCGTAATTTCGGAATTTAGTGTTTTAAAACTCAGGAAAACGAATTAGTTATTTTATTTTATTGTACACAGTTATTACTAGATTTGGGCAAATATGCAAAATGGATATATTGCATATTTTATGCGAATATCTGGGAATTTTGCATATTTTGCAAATTTTAATATAATACCAATACGTATGAATGTATATTAATATGAAAATAAATATTTTAAATATTGCTAAAATATCAGTGACTGTCATGCAATAATCGTGCAGTTACTTGAATGGAATTTCTTCTACTGATGCCTTTAGTTTAAGATGAATTAGTCTCTTCAAATATACCGCTTTCAAAATTATCCAATGAAAACTTAAATTTTTTTTAATATTGTACATTGAATATTTCAAGTGAAAGAACTCTAAAGAGAAACCATGTGAACTCGTTGTACTAGTGATAAATAATATAAAAACTAATATTGGTGAAAATTACTTCTAAAGGCGCGTACACATCTGGCGAACGCATGTGACCGAAGCTCTTCGACCGAATTTATTCTATGTTTTCGACGTTCGATGGAAAATTTGGTCTTTCATCCACATTACAGCGAACGAATTCGTTTGCAGTCTTTTGCAGTTTGTATATTATTATTAGTGAGGCGGAGGCCGAAGCAGTAAAAGACCTCCCCAAAAAACGACGAAAACGGCGCTGGTGAACAACATCATTGTTCAAAAGCAGAAGCCAGAATAGAGGGATAGGCTTATTTAATGATCTAAAACCTGAAATGAAATAGGGGTTTTTTCAAAATTTTTGTAGAATGAAGTCTACTGATTTTGAATGGTTATTTAATGAAATTGGTCCAAAAATCGCGAAAGAAAATACAAAGTTTAGAGAAGCGATTGATATAAACCAATAAGTTTTAAACAAGAAGAATTAGTCCACTCCATTATTGCAAATTAGAAAATCAAAACAAAATCGAACTCTAGCGAAGGAAAACAGATGCGTTTGCTATCGTTTGTTGGGGCGTACACATTTACCGAAGGTGTTTGGTCGCAAGGCTTCGTCCACATGCGTTCGCCAAATGTGTACGCGCTGCTGTAAGTGTGTGTTGATGAAACTACTGATTCGTCAGGAAGATATATCACTTATTTAATGATTGGAGTTCTAAGCGATCAGATCTTACCAAAATCCTATTTAATTTGATGCCAGTCATTAGAAAAAACCAACTCTGCAACAATATCACGTTTTGTACAAGAAGAAATATCAAATGTTTTTCTTCATGCAGCTGTTCCTAGCCATAAATTATTTCTTTTATCCGATGCTGTACCATATATGGTCAAGCAGGACCAAATTGAAAAATATTTTATACCAACTTAATACGCATTACTTGTTTAGAACATGGACTGAACAGAGTTGCGGAAGAAATTAGAAAAAAGTGGGACCACTCTACTCTCATTCCAAGAGAACCAGGCGAGGTTGAACGAGCTGGGCCCGTACACACCTCTTTTGGCCTTACACCACTAATAGGGGCGTCGGTGTCTCGGCACGTACCCGCCTGGAGATTTTAGAGTGGTAGAGGAGAGATCCTCGGCGGCGACCTGTCTACGTGCGAGGTGGAAATTCCTCTGCCTGCGTCACCTGTCCGTCCGTGGGAGGGGATAACGGATGGGTGAGGTAATCGTAACACAGGTACTACGGGGGAGGTGGAGCCCCGCGATGTATATGCGACACGCCACCTTCATTTTGGTGTCGGACTCGTAGGGGCAGTGGAGGCGCTAACGGTCGTATGCCGAAAGGCCAGGTAGACCAGGGTCCTGCCAGTTTTATAATTAAATGGCACAAAGCTCAGCTATGTATAGATCTATTGTAAATAGTACCCCTGTCTATAATTCGTGTGTCTCGGTTTGCCTTTTCCAAGGCAATGTTAAATAGGAGGCAAGCGAGGTCTGAGTCCATCCTTTATCTCAAAGGATCGAGAATTTTCTCCCTGTATCCTAACGCTGGCTTTTAAGTTAGACATTATCATTCTCGTTAATAGGAAGAGTTTTTCTGGTATACCAAACTCACGCATTGGTTGGTATAGTACTGTTCTCTTGACACTGTCGTATGCGGCCTTGAAGTCGACGAATAGGTGATGGGTTTCAATGTTAAACTCTAATGTTTTCTAGAGGATCTGTCTTATTTAGGAGTAAATCCGGCCTAGTATTTTCCAACTATGCCAACTGTGTAAACTTGTGTAAAATGTAAAAATGTAGATTTTATCCCATAATAAATAAATAGGCATGAAAATTAAATTTTTAAACAATTAATGTTTCAATTACAATAATTTATACAAAATACGTGAAAAACTCATTTAGAATGTGTTGACTAATTTATTTTGTTTATAAATATTTATATGGACGGATAAGTTTTTAATAATTATCATCCAGATATGTATAAGACCCGTGAGAAATCGCTGAGTCGTCCTTATCTTAAAGGATTGTCTTTCTCTCTGTAGATAAATTTTATCTTTGTACCTTTTTTATCATAAGCAATTATTAGTATCTCAATGAGAAAACAATTATTTCCGTAATTGATGATTGATGATAATTTAAATTCCGGGTTAAGGATATATCTGAAAAAAAAATGTTATCACTTACTGTCTGCATTCGTTGTTGAGAGTGTCCGTTTAAATTTACTGTTTGTATTTCCTTCATAGTTTCTCTTGCCTTAAACAATTTCTTTGTATTTTGAAGTGAATACTTCTTATCGCTCGGTATGATGTTTTGCACGGACCCGAAATCTTATTAAGCATGACCCGAAAAATCGAGACGGGTTTAGTAACCTTGCGGTATACCGTAATATATACAGGGTGCGGCAGACTTATTATATTGATACCAAAAGCGAAAGGAAGAAACCAGCGGGTCTAGATTGAATATAGACATTCTTCTTTCTTTCTGATGACCTCAATTGTTATATAGTCATCGTATGTGCAGAAAGCAACACCAATAGCTACCTTTGCACTTTTAAAAGTGATGAGAATAGTGATTTTTATTTCTGAGTTGTCATGCATTAGGATAAGCACTTACGCTTTATTAAAAATTACTTAAAATAGTTTGTTTCGTTTGTGTTTACGTTAGTATAATAATAAAAGTTAAAAGAAATTTAAAATTTTAGGTTTTTATTTGTGTATTTATAGTGATGAAAAAAAAGGTATAAAAAGTAAGACAATATATGCAGAAGATTAGACAAAAAACTTAAGTATACATAATAAAAAAAAGATTAGGGTGTCTTATGTGCATCCCTGAATTTCTGAGAAAACCAATCTCTTCTTGATTAATGTATTAGTATGTACGGATCTGCAACTATCACCCCAACATTAAAATGCAAAGCATAAACTGGTGAGCATGTTTCAAATTTAAATTAAGTATTCTTAACGTACACTTCTACAAAGAAGCTCAACGTATTTTGAGGGAATAAGTTTATAAAACATTACAAGCCAGGCTATATAAATGATGAAAGATTTATTGTAATATAAACACATGATTAATCTCTTTACTTTGGTTTTGTGGAACTTTTTTATGCTTTCAAGGATGGTATAAAGATGTTTTAAATATGTTTTTTAAACAAAGAATATATATGTCTGGTTTGTATAGCTTCAGTTCTTACATTGTTGCCTGGAAGCTTCAACAAGTATAAAAATATCAATTTTCTCAGACCGATAGATACGGTATGTTTGCAACTTTATTCTTACATTTTTCTATTAACTGTCTTAAAATAAAAATGTCATCAGTTAGCGACCTTGCATACATCCAAACTTACTTTCAAATATTCGTTCTTTCGCGTATCCGTCTATTATCAGCCATATTTTTATGTTATAGTGATATTATTTAATAAGCTATGAAACGTCACAAAACCAACAGTAACCGATATACAGATTGCACCAATTTAAAACGGAACATACAATTTAATATATGTCTGTTTGAACTGCATTTGAAATAGTGGACCAATATAAAACGTGGACAAAAATAAATCCATACCCGGTGATAGACATTGTATAAAATATCGTTCAACTATCTGTCTCCTTTAAAGGAAAGAGGAGCTTGCCTTATAGTTGGAGAGATAGAGCCGAAATTTTGAACTGATCAGTAATATGACATTTCTCTATTGGAATATATTCATTGTAACTGGGTTAAGACTTTGCCTTACAGGCGGACGCCCCTCGTGGTACAGGGTGTGGCTATACAGGGATGAAGTTGTCATTTTTTTCGGAAAAATTAACGATCGATAATAGGGCTGAACATTTGCCCAGAGTAAGATCTTGGTATAACTAGACGAAATCCCAAAGGGCGGATGCGAGAGTGGATACATAAGGGGTGGCGGACAGGGGTGAAGTTGCAATTTTTTGGGGAAAAATTAACGATAAGTAATATGTCCGCCATTTTCATGGCTTATTATTTAGCCCCTAAAAACTCTAAATCCAAAAGGGCGGACAGCTGGGTTGGTACAGATAGCCATAAAACGGGGTCAAATGTACCACTTACCTGCGCATTTTAGGTCTCGGTAACAATTTTCAAACTGATTTTATTATGATATTTTTATACCGATTGATTTGGAAATTTGTATGCTCACTTCTGTTACTATTCTGAAAAGCGTCAAGTAGAGTTTTCCTCAAAATTTTCCAAAAAAAATTTCCGTAAATGAAAATTTTCGTAATTTTTTGAGGTAAAATCTAATTTGTAGAATCCTTTCGATTTTCTGTCAGTTATACCATGATTTTTTTCCAAAAATTTTCAAACGATTTTTGCGATAAGAAAAAAAAATTAGAAAAACTTCGTCATTTTTCTCACTCTCATTGATGTTTTCACATTCATCATCTTCGTCACTTTCACTTTCAATAATATCACATTCATTATATGCTTCATTTTCAATCACTACTTCTCGAACTGATTCTGGCATCTGAGGTCCACTAAACCATTTGAATTTATATGTTTCATCTTCAAACTCCCAACCATGTTCTTCAACAATCAATTCTGTGGGTACTTTTTTATGAGCATTTGTCCAAATATTTGAAATATAATGAGCTCGCAGTAGATGTTGGTGTAATTCATCTTGACATGGTGGTAAGCTTGAAGCATCGAAATTTTTTAGTTTTTTTTTTAAGGCTCGTTCACATCATGCAACTATACTGCCGGTTAAATAGTAAAAATCTGACATCGTTTACTTTTCTTTTTGGAATTGTTCTCGTCAGTCCTGTTCCATATAAGTGACTAAGGTTTCAAAAACTTCATTACAATCGAAGTCAGTTTCACCAAGTTGAATAAAAGCATCTTTATACTTATTACATTTAGCGCATGCGTCTAGAAGTACTGATCTAAATGAACGCGCATCATTATTATTTTAATATTTTAAAATAATAATGATGCAAAATTAATGTCCAAACAGAATTTGTAAAATTATAATTAACTAATGAAAAAAAATTCAATCAATTTGAAAGTTAAAAAAAATATTTAAAATATCTACAAAGTAAATTTCAAAACTTAAAAAATTGATAATTCCACTATTAAATTGATTTTTATTAATAATTATTTGTAAAATGTTAAAGGAATTCTACAAATTGAATTTTACCTATTGATAAATAGAAATAATATATTTTGTATTTGATTATTAATGTAATAATAAATCAAATTTTTGCTTATATCTGAACAATCATTATTTATGCAATATAAATTTAAAAACCTTTTTATTGTAATAAAAAATAAGTAAAATTACTATTTGTTATACCAAAAATATTTAATAGTTAACATTATAAAATTACTTTAATTTAATAAAATATTAAATATCAAACATTTATTCAATTAAAAATTAATTCGTAAAATATTTGTATTTAAGAAAAAAATGTGTTTTGTAAAGTAAATATGACTTTAGTTTGAAAAAAAAACATTATCATAATATCATTTTAAAACTACAAAATATTCTATAAAAGATTCAGACGATGACGTAGAGGTTTATCAAATGTTTTAGAAAAGTTTTTCTAAATTTTTTTTTCTTATCGGAAAAATCGTTTGAAAATTTTTGGAAAAAAATCATGGTATAACTTACAGAAAATTGAAAGGATTCTACAAATTAGATTTTACCTCAAAAAATTACGAAAATTTTCATTTACGGAAATTTTTTTGGAAAATTTTGAGGAAAACTCTACTTGACGCTTCTCATAATAGTAACAGAAGTGAGCATACAAATTTTCAAATCAATAGGTATAAAAATATCATAATAAAATCAGTTTGAAAATTGTACCGAGACCTAAAATGCGCAGGCAAGTGGTACATTTGACCCCGTTTTGTGGCTCTCTGTACCAACCCAGCTGTCCGACCTTTTGGATTTAAAGTTTTTAGAGGCTAAATAATGAGCCATGGCGGACATATTACTTATCGTTAATTTTTCCCCAAAAAATTGCAACTTCACCCCTGTCCGCCACCCCTTATGTATCCACTCTCGCGTCCGCCCTTTGGGATTTCGTCTAGTTATACCAAGATCTTACTCTGGGCAAATTTTCAGCCATATTATCGATCGTTAATTTTTCCGAAAAAAATTTCAACTTCATCCCTGTATAGCCACCCCCTGTACCACGAGGGGCGTCCGCCTGTAAGGCAAAGTCTTAACCCAGTTACAATGAATATATTCCAATAGAGAAATGTCATATTACTGATCAGTTCAAAATTTCGGCTCTATCTCTTGGACTATAAGGAAGCGATAAGTGGTTTGACAGCATAATAACCGCTTGTTTAGTTTAGTTTTTTCAGTGATTCTAGGCAACCTATTTGGGTGGAGTTTTGACTTGTTCTTGAATGAGTTCCGAATCCAGCAGCCCGCCGAAGTATTGGATTTTTATAATATAATTATTTGACAACCTTTTGTTGGCCAACCACCTAGAGCGGAGTTGAGCCGAAATTGATTCCGAAATTGAGCCGAAATTCCTATGTTCCGTTTTAAATTCGTTCAATCTGTATACATTAAGAATCTAAAAGAAAACCCAGATCACTACCAAAGAACTATTGATAAAGATTACATGACCAATTCGACAGCCCTCAATTAATGGAAATCGACCTTGATAGTGACAAAGAAATCGGAGGTCCGCAGCAACAAAACGAATATAATAAACTATCTAATAAAACCAAAATAATGCTAAAACAAAGAAGAGAAATGAAAGTAAATAGCAACTATAAGAAAACAAGCATTAATCATTAGGAAGAAGCAAATCGTTGTTTTAACAAACGAAAACACCAAAATTACAGACAGAAATGAAATAATACAACTCTTGACGAAATTTTACAGCGCCCCTGAAACACTTGAAAAAGCGATCAGTAACACCAGTCCTTCCGGAAGAAGTAGAATCAACAATTACAAAAAGGAAAAGCGGTAAAGCAGCTGGAATAGATGACATAACAGTGGAACTGCTTAAATACGCTGGCAAAAAAACCCTGGAAAATCTTAGTAGGCATATTTACGAACTGCCTAAGATCAAGATGCATACCAGACTACTGGAATACGCAAACATATCTCATTCATAAGAAAGGTAGCAAAGAGGATATCAAAAACTATAGACCTATAAGTCTACTACCAATCATATACAAAATATTCACAAAGATCATCAACAACAGATTAACAAATGCATTAGATGCTGCACAGCCAAGAGAGCAAGCTAGATTCAGAAGAAGATTCAGCACCCCGGGTTATATCAATACGCTTCGAGAACTAATGAGGAGAGCTACAGAATATGAAATACCGCTAGCATCAACCTTCATAGATTTCCGTAAGAAGTTTGATTCAAAATCAAGAAAATTATTGTTTGTTGGATATGATGGACATTCATCAAATTATAGACTTTAGGATTGTAAGAAGAGAAGAATTGAAGTGAGCTGCAATGTAGATTTTAATGAAGATGAAACAATTGAAAATAAGAAGGAAATTTTTAGGTTAAAATTTGAAATCTTATATAATGATGAAGAAATATACTATGATGCTATATGATATTCAAGAATGTGACAACGAAGAGAGTTTAGAAATATCACAAGGTAGTAGTTCTCAAGCAACAGATCATGATGATGAGGATTTTGATTGTAATCTGTGAAGATGATAATATTAATGACGCATGATTAATTAATTATTATTATTATAATTATTAATTATAATAAATTAATGATTAATGAACAGAAATACACTGTCTAGGCCTGAATATTATGGTGAATCAAACTACTGTGAAATTCTTGAACCTATAACTTATGAAGGTGCAATAAATTGTGGGGACTCTAGCAAGTGGCAACGAGCAATGGAGGAAGAAATAGATGCCCTTAAGTTTAATAACACAAGAGACTTAGTGAAATTGCCCAATGGTGCAAAAGTGATAGACAATAAGCACGTCTGGTTGCACGCGATTTTATGCAAAAATGTGGAATTGGCTATGAAGACACTTTCGCGCCGGTTGTGCGATATGACTCAGTGCGAATCAGTTAGCAGTGGAAAAGGACTTTGAACTTTGATGTACAGACTAAATTTCTGAATTGTGACTTGCCAGACCCCAACAATTATTGAGATGTAAAGCTACTGAACACCGCACTTAAGCTTACCACAAAAGTTCTAACCAACAAAATCAATAAACGAACAACTTTATTAGATGAACAACAAGGATTCAGACGCCGTATTTGTACTAAAACAAATCACAGAAAAGGCCATCGAGTACAATAAACCAGCATATCTATGTTTTATAGACCTGACAAAGGCTTTCGATCGCATCCAAGTCGAAGACGTCCTAAACATTTATTTCCATAATCGAATACAGGCAAAGATAAATAGAAAACTAACACAGTGTATACCAGTATAAATCGGAGTCAGACAGGGTGACTTGTTAAGCCCACTTCTCTTATATAATAATAATATAATAATGGACGAAATAATACAAGCAGTACGTAAAGGTGATGGCTACAAAATGGAGAACAAAGAAATCCAAATATGTTATGCAGACGACGCCGCACTAATCGCCGAGACAGAAGACGAGCTCCAAAGATTAACACACATCTTCAATACAACAGCCAAGAAATACAATACGATATCAGCAGAAAAAAAAAGCAAAGTAAGAAATCACAGAACTTAGTGTGTGAATAAAAGTTGTGAGAATGGCTCACAACAAAATTTTTGCTAAAAAAACCTAAGCGTTAAAAACAACCCTGTCATTCAATCAATCGTTGAATTAGAAGCATTTTGTAATATGGACAATAAATACTGGAGAAATAAAGAAAATTCCATATTGATAGCAACTATCAGAAAAATCCAACCTTATTTGCAAAACCTATATTTCAGTAAACTTCTTCCTTGCCATGAATATGAACTGGAACTACAACTTCAACCATTAGGAATTCTGAATGAAAACATTACAAAAAATGAATTCAATCTTATGAATTTTGTGAACTTAGTTAAAAAATTCCATTCATACAAAAAATTCTTTACAGATGGCTCAACGGACACAATGGGAAATGCGGGATTTGGTGTTTTTTCCCCAGATATAAACTATTCATTTTCATCTAAACTACCCAATCATACCCAAATATGTACAGCAGAGGTAATCGCGATCAATCATGCAGTCCAAATTATACGGGAACAAAATATCACAGAAGCCGTTATCTTTTCTGACTCCAAAAGTGCACTACAAAAAATCAAAAAAACAGGGTTTTCTAAAGACACAGAACATATATCGTATTGAACGAAAAGAGGAATTATTCTAGCAAGGAACAATAATATCAAAATCTTACTAGCATGGATCCCAGGACACACTGGTATTGCTGAAAACTATAAGGCTGACCAACTTGCCAATATAGGTCGTTCTGTGAATATTCCCATGAATATCAAGCTAGAGTTTTCAAAATTTACACCCTACTTGAAAAGAGAGATTTGGTCTAACTGGGCAACTGAATGGTACGAAGGATATGGCACAAGTAATTCATTCTATGCCAAAATTAATAAACGAATCCACACACTACCATGGTTCAATAAATTCGCATATATCAGTAGGAGACATTTAACCACAATCATCCGTATGAGAACGGGTCATTGCTCATCCCCTCTTCATCTATTTAGAATTGGAGTCAAAGATGATCCTTATTGCGAATGTGGCCAAGTGGGAGGCTTAAACCATATTTTAGTAGAATGTCGCTTAAATCAAAACCCACACTTCGACTTGTATGCCGAATTAGCTAAAACTAAACTTCCCACCCCCATAAATATTTGTACAATCCTCACAAATATTAATGAAAATACAATAAACACCTTATGCAACTTTATTTCTACCTTTAATATTAAATTATAAACTATGATATTCCTTCTTTCAGTCCTGTGTGCTTTTATTTATCCGTCGGTAGCATTTCTGGTGTGTGCAAAGCTTGGAGGCTACCCCCGAGCGAGAAAAGTTTATACCTTTGTTGTGTTGTCTTACTAATATTTTAGCCTTTGAAGAAAAAAAACAGCACAAGTATACATGTAGAATAACCTAAAACAAATAAAGTAAGAATATAAGTGTAGGCACACACTGATTGCTGAAGCAAGGCAAAAAGTGTCTACCCTCGAAGTAAACTGGGTAAACTGTCTAGGACATAGCCCAAACAAAGAATAAGAAGATTTTTAGGTTATGTTAATTCTTGTCAAACTGTTAGATGTAAGCACATGTTTTGTTAATATTCTCAGGCTTATTATTTAATAAACTTTTTACTAATCGATCGTCGGGTTGTTTTATTCATCAGTTTGTTTCCGAAATATATCCATACGGTCTAAGATAGACAGTCTGTTTGTGAAGGGTTAAGAGTTAAAAATATGGTATCTTTAAAATTAAAGATTTTTCAAACAAATAGCTACTGAAAGATACGTAAGATATTTAATTTTAGCGGTTCAAATATTTTCAATAAAACCAAGTTTCAACACTTGCCACTTTATTTTATTTTTTATAAATGGAATTCATCTACTAGAAATAATTGCAATACCTACGAGGATTTCTATAAAATAAACCTTCAATTTACAATTTATTAACGCATGATGAACAATTCGTAATCGAAGTCGAAGTAGATTCGCCTATTGGAAAACTCAATCAAGCGTCAATAACTAGCCGCATTCAGCTTAATTTGTCTATTGCCAGTTTCTAAGATAAACTAACTACGGTGGATATCACTAATTTCTGTAACAAGTCTTATCTGCGGTCGACTGGGAAGGAATCGGAAGTTTTTTATGTGGGGAACGAGGCATGAAAAATGTCGGGGGAAATCATCATTTTGGTTTATACTAAAGTTGGTTCACGTAATAATACTAAAATTATGCTTAAGCCAAGGCTCACAGAGAACTTTTATCATGCTTTTCATGCGTCATACTTTCTTGATTTCCTGTCTCTTATTTGCTTCATGGTTTCTATGCTTTCCTTTTCTGCCAATTTCCTCAATTATTTCTGTTGTATTTTCTTTTCTTCCAACGGCACTTGTAACGATGCATGTAATAATAATGTTTATCAAGTTTTGCACGTCCGCTACTATTTCTCTTCTCTTCTCCGTTACCTCGTTTTACTATTTAGGATTGTTCTTGGCAATCTATCATCCGTTTTCACTACATGACCAGCACAAGGCTTTGGAAGCTAGCGAATTCTGAGATGAATGTTTCTTAGAACAATTGTTAAATTTACGTCAAGTATTTAAACAAGTGAACATCTTAAATACGAAAAACTTAAAAAATTAAAAAAACTAAAATCAGATCGATCAGGTAATAATCAACAACATCCTTTTATTAAAAATAATAATAACGGTAGGAATCAGATGAGTAAACAATCTTCTTCTCATCATATATCTCATGAAAAGTTCAAACATTTATCTAATTGTAATTTTATAAAAGCAGAACCTGATTTTTTGAGTAAGGGTCTCAAATTTTGTATCAAAACTAAACATGATTTAAATAACATGAGTTACTGTGTGTAAAAATTGACAGTATCATAGATAGTTTGAATATCACCAACACTGTAAAAACCAACATAAAAATGTCATGTCTTTTTTCACTAAACCACTCTTATCAAAAATACTCTTCTAACGATCAAGTTATGTCAACTTCTTATTTATAATTTAAACTTGTTAAATATATTTCTAATAAAATTAAAACTCATGAATTTATAATAAAAAAAAGCTGACAAAGGAAATTTTCTTCTATAGTTTATTTTTATGAACGAGAGAGTAATTAGCATAATTTTAACTGGTAGCTCCGACCAC
Organism: Diabrotica undecimpunctata; assembly: GCF_040954645.1. NCBI lineage: Eukaryota > Metazoa > Arthropoda > Insecta > Coleoptera > Chrysomelidae > Diabrotica > Diabrotica undecimpunctata. The sequence continues at coordinate 22,096,279 of NC_092812.1, forward strand.
TCTATGGGCGTGCTCAAGATTAATTGAAAAATTACTTTGAATAATTGTAAAAAATAAATGAATTATTTCAGTGTTATAAAGTGTTATGTGTATGTAAACAAAAGTGACCTCTTTTATCACACACTATATTAGAACTGACTGGCCTACATTAAAAAGGGTTTTAAAAAATTCACATTTTTTTTAATTTTTAAAAATTACAAAAGAGAAAAAGAGTTTTTAAAACCGTCTAAGGTATGTTAAATAGATGAATAAAAATATTAATATAAAACTTACAGCTACTTGTTACAAATCCAAATCAGATTCAGAAGATGAACTTTCAGAACCAAGATTTATAATAACTGGCTCGATCATTTTATCAGTAATATTGTCCAGCTTCCACATTTTTTCCTCTTCTTTAATAGTGTGATTTACTGCCTTTTCCCAGTTTTCAGGTTTTACATTATTTACGGCCTCCAAAAACAACTGTTTAACATCATGAATTTAAAAGTGGTATTTTTTCTTGAAACTTCACTCTTTATCTGTGCCCATACCAGTTCAATCGGGTTTAATTCACAATGATATGGTGGGGATCTAAGTACTGTCATTCCACGATATTTGGCAATTTCATCAATTTCGTATTTTTTAAATTTTTCTTTATGAAGGGCACACAACGAATAAAGTTCCTTTCTTATAGATCCGGGATGGTACGTAATATTTTTTGAACTCAGCCAATTCTGCAAGTCTTTTTTTAACCACTTGGTTGTGGGCAGTCCTTCTATAAGTCTGGAGTGATAACTTGCATTATCCATTACTATTACACAGTTCTTAGGAAGAAGATCTATCATTTGTTCGAACCATTCTTGAAAGACATCAGCGTTCATGTCTTCATGGTAGTCACCGGTACGAGTTGATTCAAAAGGTAATAAACCACCTTCAACAAAACCGTCTGAACTGCCAATGTGTACTATTATCAGCCTGCGTCCCTTTCCTGATGGTGGGTTTAAACCAGTAGATAAGTTATTTACAAAAGCGTGCCTTTGACTTGTAACAGTTTCATCCTGCCAAAATTTATTTGGTGTATGACCCTCGTTGATCCATGTTTCATCAAGATAAAATATTTTTCTTTTTTGGTTTCTCATTTCCTTTATGGTTCTTAGAAAATGTCTTCTCCATATGACAATATCGCTTCTTTCTAATAAAATAGACTTTCTGGGATTCTTTTTCCAGCGGAAGCCTATTTCTTTTAAAAGTTTCCATAACGTACTTCGACTCATTTCTGGGTAATCCTTATCATCTCGAACTGAGACAAGAACTTTATCCAATGTTGGAAATTCTTGTCTAAAGAAGAAATCATGCACTTTCCGTCGAAGTCCTTCTTTAAAATGATATTCTATTTGAAATTTTGGTTTCCCTGGAGCATTACGTGGCATTTGAAAACTACCACATTTCTCTTCTTTAATAACTCTGTAAATCGTAGATTTCCCAACACCAAGTGTACTGCTAACTAACTCAACGGTCTCATCAACACTTTCACATAAACGTTTGTCTGTAAATGATTTAAAACAATTAAATATTAATGTTTTTTCATTAACTGTTAGAGGACCAATTTTTCGGCGTTTACACGGCACTTCCAAATTTTCCATAACACTAGTATATACAATAAACTGCACCTTGCAACTGAAGTACCTACTTTTAGTGAACTGTTAAGAATTTTGAATACGCCACTTGGACCTTCCTATATACAAAATGGAAAAACCCACTATCACATTTTCTGTGGAATAAGTTTAGAAGGTAATTATCTAGTCAATTACTGTCGTAGATTCCTGGAATTAAAGAATTAAATGTTTGATTGTTGAAACCCTTACTTCGTGGAATGCACTCATTTCAGATAAAATAAAACGTTTTATTTTATCTAAAGAATTAAACTTTATTTTGCAAATAGGCAAAGAATTAAACTTTATTTTGCAAATAGGTAGGTACTTATTAAACTTTTATTGGTTATGTTATATATAACCAATAAAATAAACATCTTACATTTCTTGCAAATTCATTAGTACCTGTTAACCTCCATCACTCCGACACTGGCAACCTTATTTAGGGATTAGTAACCCTCACAACTATTGTATTCTATTCTGCTCCAACCTTTATACCTGGTGGTCATACTCAATTTAAAATTGTTTTCCTATATACTTCTGTAAACTTGTTGACAAATATCTGTTTTTCATGGAGTCACCCGTATCAACAGTTTAGGGATTTGCATACATAATTTATTGTTTTATTACTCTCTCATACATAAAAATATACTATAATCATGTAGAAGAGTAGTTATACCGGGTTTCTCATTATATTTTGACTCCCACTTATTTTCCTTAATTTCGGGAATGCAAAAAAAAGTTTCAAATAAAAGTTGTATTATTTTATCTGTACCGACCAACAATGTAGCAACAGACCAAATTTTGTATACAGGGAGTGCCCAATAAAATGCATCTTCAATATTTCAAATGGGACACCCTGTATTTTTTTATAGTTTTGAGTAGCCCTGCATTTCCTGATTACCCATATATAACATTGTGTAGCATTAGTTTTGTTCTATAATGGCATATGGTACTACAAAAGGGTAACCATACGTGGCTATGCAACTGACATTTCAAAATGAAACAATTATTAATTTATTATAAACTGTCAGTCCTCATACCGAAATGGGTTATACTGCAGATGAAAAAGTAGATATATTCTCAATTTATGTAAAAAATAATAAAAACAAGCAAGCGGCAAGAAGGAAATATAGACTGATTTATCCAGATCGACAGACTCCTTCTGCAAATAAATTTTTATATAATTATCAATAATATATAATATAATATATATAATATCAAATAATAAAATTTTTCAATGTGTACTTGATCAAATTTTATCAATTATGAATCGTATTTCCAACAAAACCCTTTATCTTTTATCTGCAAAAAAAGTTGTCATACATTTCTTATTATTAGTAAGAAATACTGGGTGATTCCATATAAGTTTGGTTGTGTGTAGGTCCAGATGCGGGCGTTGCATATGCGGTCAAGATAATTTTCGTTGCAAAAGCGGTCAATCCAAAATATTTTGGCAGGTAACGTTGCACTTGCGATCAGAAATTTTACTTAAAAGCTAGAAATCTAAGAAGGTCGTAAATTAGTAACCACCCGAGTTATTAGCAGGCCCGGTCGACCCTATTGAAATATTTTAATCCGCTTATCTATATTTCGAATAATAGGTAATGAAAACAGTAATGACTAAACCACAATAATCCCCTCATTATGGATTTTTGGAAAGTTTGTATTTGCCTAATTATAAAGGTTGGGGGGAGAATTACCAAAATCTAAATATAAAAACAAATGCATAGTATTTGTATATTGTTAGTTTGAGAGATTGTTTAGTACAGTACGTAAAAACTTTTAATAATGGAACATTTTGAAGTGATTGAAACCACCAAGGAAAAACCTTCTACTCTTCACGCTGGATATCAGTATCGAAAATATAGGAAGAATAAGGAAGATGTTGTAACTTGGGTATGTGTAAAAGAACGTCGCCACAACTGTAAAGGGAGGATGAATCGAAGTCAACCAACACACCTGTGTCCCCGATGTAGCACTCTTAGAAGTAAAAAAGGCTACGTACATTTCAAAAAAGAGAGCTCGAGAAGAAAACACTCCAATCCCAGACATTTACAGGAAAGAGTTCGAAAAACTATTTACAAAAGGACTCGATTTTGTGAGTGAAATTCCTTTTTATGCCTCACGTAAGTCTACACTTTGTCGTTCAAGACATTTACAAACCGGTGTCGGACCAGAACCAGCGTCGTCTATTGAAATAGATATCCCACTGGAAATGTTGGCATTAGAAGATGGTCAGAGTTTTTTGTGTTTTAACGACACTGAAGAAGGAGAAAGAATTTTATGTTTTTCGATTTCGAAAGCAAAGGAAACGTTAGCAACAAAAACAGATTTTTTTGTCGACGGTACATTTAAGAGCTCCTCCATACAGCTTACACAAATATATACCATGCATGTTGATATGAGCAGCACTGACGACGAAACAAGAATTGTTTCTGTTGTATGCGCTTCTACCAAACAAAAAAATGAAAACGTATAGAAGGCTGTTTACAATACTGACAAAAAAACTAGGCAGATGGAAACCAACAACAGTGACGCTTGATTTTGAAGATGATGTTATTCAAGCTCTCAAAACTGTTTTCCCAGATGTTAGACTGCATGGATGCAACTACCATTTTATTCAGTCAATAAATTTAATTTTCAACATAAATTGTGGCTTATTTCCCATTAAAATAGTAAATTGCATAAGATGCCACAAAGAAATAGCTTCAGAACAATATTTTATTTATGTGACACTAAGGTTTATGTTACAGGGTTTATGTCTAGGCTACAGCGCATGACAAAAGAAAAAGAAGTGTTTAATTTAATTAAACAACGCAAGCTTGAGTACCTCGACCACGTGATGCGGAACGAAGAAAAATATCGAATTCTTCAACTTGTTATGCAGGGTAAAGTATTTGGCAGAAGAGGACCGAGACGCCGTCGTATCTCGTGGTTGAAAAATCTCCGACAATGGTTTGGGATGACCTCAGCGGAGCTGTTTCGCAGAGCAGTCAACAAAACCATGATAGCCTTGATGATCGCCAACATCCGGACCGGATAAGGCACTGAAGAAGAAGAAGGTTTATTAAATCAACTATCTTCATTTTTTTAATTAGTGCACATAATCCCACTAAAGTCTCAAAAGTAAAAGACAAAAGAAGCAAAATATATTTAAAATATATTTTTTTATATCAAAATACTTTTGCCGTAATAATAGTAAACATTTTCTCCTCTTATCAACGTCTGTGGTAAATTTTGTTTAAATCTTACAAAAATTTGGTTATAGAATTATTTATGTGAGAGTAGTAGAAAAAGGTAAAAATATTATTTGTTTATTAGGCAATGATCGCAAATGCAACGATAATAGCCGTGATCGCAAATGCTACGACCGCATCTGCAACGACACCTTTTACTTTATCAAATTCCGAAATGGAGGGCAACGATAGATTTTATACACGTGAAGGGCAACGATAGATTTTATACACGTGAAGGGCAACGATAGATTTTATACACGTAATGTACAAGATGCACCGAACAAAATTAGGTTTAAGGGAAAAGTGAAATTTGCCGATAAAATTTTGGTATGGTGTGCCATCTCAGAAGCTGGTCTTTCACAGCTGTTTGTTGGGCGTGTTCGCGGTGAATCTCTCAATGCTGACAATTACGTTGACCGATGTCTTGCAAAGCTTATTCAATTTATAAATACTCATCAATCACCCCAACGATGAAATCATATTTTGACCCGACCTAGCGTCATGCCGTTACGCCAGGAGAACGACAGATTGCTTAACTGCTGAAATTATAAATTTTGTTCCAAAGCGCGACAAACCTCCAAATGTGCCACAGGCGAGGCCTATAGAAGAGTTTTGGGCTGTTTTGAGTCGAATGGTGTATAATAATGGCTGGGAATCCCAAAATTAATATTAGCTAAGGCAAAGAATTTTGCAAAAATTTCGTGAGATCTACTTACAAACAGCCCAAAGGCTTATTGCTTATCTTGCACATGCAAGACCAAATTTACGTACTATCGAACATCACAGATCCCTTTCTGTTCTATAAAATACATTATAAAGCTTAAATATGTAGACGAATTTCCTGTATTTAGTTAATAAAATAAACTTAATTTACAATTAGAAAATACATATTGTAGCGAGATTAAATAAAACGAGCGGTTCGAATTTATACAAATATTTATTTATAAGTTTACAGTTCGGTACTCTCTTATTAACTAAACTCTACTCCTAAAATCGTTACATATATATACCAAAAGTATTATGTTCGAGAATATTCTGGAGTAGTCCCTCCTCTAATTCGTCTCATCGAAAGCGCATCGAAGACGGGCGGTATTGAAATGCTAATTCTTGAGTTCTCTAGATCTTTCTTTCTAACAATTATGACGTATCGGAGATGGGCTATTTCGTTACAATATTTATTTTTTCCGAAAACTCTAGGGACATGCGTTATAGGTATGACGTAACGTATGAAGTACCATGTTTTAAAGGTAATAATCGATGTTCATAGATCTCACACGTATAAAAATCAAGTTTGTATAAGGGTCGCAGTAGATGCTCCTTATATTACACAGAGTAAGTTTTCACAAGAAACAGCGAGACGGGGGACAGGCTCTTGTCCCGTCCCGTGTCCCACACTTTTCCATCTGTCCCGTCTTGCGGCCTATCCCGAGCTATTTTCTCTCTGTCCCGTCCCGTATCCCTTCTGATGTATTTCCATACTTTTGGATTATTATTTGTCCGATAGCTATGACGCTATGTAACCGCCCCATTGCGCTTAAAGTTTAGTCACTCTTTCAATGTGCATTACTCGGGTTTTCTTCGAATTTCTTCATTTCGAACTGTCAAATTTATTCCGAGCATAGCCTTTTCATAGTTCGTTTTGTTGTTTAGACATTGTTTGTAGATTTACGCGTGGGTGCCATTGTTTTAGGGCCGTCTGTAATAAGTATACTTTTGTTTACGTGAAATTTTACTAAAAAATGTAAATTATTATATATATATATATATATATATATATATATATATATATATATATATATATATATATATACATAGTTGACAGTTTCCCTAAAGAAGGGAACCATATTTCATCACTGTACAATAAACAGACATCATATCTCCCGTATTAAATTTCAATCAGAACATTTTTATGCAGATGATTATAGGATTGATATATAGCTACAGTCTCTTAAAAAGGAAATATTAATAGAAAGTGATGCAGAAGATTGAGATTATAATCAATTGTCCGTTCCAAACTGGTCTAATTTTTATTTAGGATGTAACAACTAAGAATAGAGCATCAAGGTGTAGGTGTATTTTTAAGTAAAAAACAGTTTATGAATAAATTATTACTCAAGGCCTTACGAAATAATATAATCAAATGGTAAAATGGTCTGCAAATATTAGTGTATTATAATCATTCTATTTTCAGTATTCAAAAATTATCTTTAGGCAATAATCGCAAATGATTGTAAGATAAATCATTCAAGTAATAAAAATGATATACCTATTACCTCCATATAAATGGAACGATTTACAGTGCGTTATGAAAAAAAATTAAAAAACTATTTTTCGGAAGCAAATATAAGTAAAGAACAATCAATAACTGTAACTTCGTTCAGAAAGGTAATATCCATTTCTTCTTCTTGTAGTTCCTTCTCCTATCGGAGGTTGGCTATCATCACAGCGATCCGTACCTTATTGGCGGCTGCTCTAAAAAGATCTACTGAGCTGCAACTATACCACTCTCTTAGGTTTCTCAGCCAGGAAATTCTTCGTCTTCCTATGGATCTTTTACCCTTGATTTTACCTTGCATTATGAGCCTTAATATCTCATATTTCGCACCTCTGGTAATGTGGCCTAAATATTCCAGCTTTCTTGTTTTGATGTGCTTTATGACCGGGCAATCCTTTTGTAGCCTTCTTAACACTTCTGCATTTGTAACTCGTTGGGTCCATGGTATTTTCAAAATTCTTCTATAGCACCACATCTCAAATGAATCCAACCTCTTTATGTTATCTACTTTTAGTGTCCAGCTTTCCGTTCCATACAACAAAGTCGAGAACACGTAGCATCTTAAGGCTCTTATCCTCAGATCCAGAGGAAGGTCTCGATTGACAAACATTGTTTTCATTTTTATAAATGCTTGTCTTGCAATTTCAATGCGTGTCCTTATTTCTCTACCTTGGTCATTGTTTTCATTTACCCAGGTTCCCAGATATTTGTAGTTATTCACTCTTTCTACTTGTTTTCCCTCGATATCTAGCCTTCCTACTGTATGTTGCTTAGAAATAATCATGAACTTGGTTTTCTTAACGTTCATTTGTAGTCCATATTTGATACTGACTTGATGTAATCTATTTACTAAGCGTTGCAATGCTTCTAGACTGTCTGCAAAAAACAGCGGTGTCGTCTGCAAATTTTATGTTGTTTAAGATTTTACCGTTTATTGATATACTCTGTTGTTCCTCTGATATTGCTTCCTTAAAAATAGCTTCACTGTACAGATTGAATAGCAATGGGGACAGCACGCAACCCTGCCTAACACCTCTTTTGATTTCTATTGTTTCTGTTTCGACATTTTCGATTCTAACCTTTCCTTTTTGATTCCAGTACAGATTGACAATAACCCGTATATCTCGACTATCCACATTCTTTTCTCTCAACAGTTTTACGAGTTTCTGATGTCGTACTCTATCAAAAGCCTTTTGATAATCTATAATATCCATTTAAGAAAAAATAAATATGAATGTCATGACAAAATTAGGATTTAATTACAAACCGATCTCACTCCAAGCTCTGGACTAAACAAAATGTTATGAAAGACAAGATATATAAAACATATATTTAACACTATAACTCGCAGGCCAAAATGTAAAAAACTTTATGCCAACCCATTATACTTTTTTGATATAAAGACATGAAGATTGATGTTAAGAACAATTTAAACACATTTTTTTTTTTTTATTAAGAAGAAATATAGCCGCATCCACCAAAAGGTTATTAGCGGCATTACACAGTAAACAAAACTTTAAATCTGATACAAGATATTAATTGACCTTAGGTAATTTAATAAGTTTTTTACGTGGCAGTTTTCTCCTAATAAATCTGGTAGAGTATTTGGTATATTGTTTATGGAACGTTCTCTATGGTATTTTGGACACTCGATTAACAAATGGACGACGGTAAGAGGCGTAACACATAGGTCGCACAGCGGGCGTTCACTGGCCGAAAGTAAATACGAGTGTGTTATCTTAGTGTGTCCTATACGTAGGCGCGTTAGAACCGTTTGAATAAACCGTGTGCTAGCACTAGTTTTCCACTGTCGTGTATCTGGTTTTAGCGATCTTAATTTAGATTGCGATAGAAACCATTCGCGCTGCCACTGACCCATCACTTTTTGTTTAAAAAACGATTTGAGATCTTTACACACACTCTCACGCACTAATTCAGATTCCGCACTTGTTGCTGCATCACGAGCACTACTGTCTGACTCTTCATTGCCGATAATTCCTATATGCGATGGGATCCATATAAATTTAGGGGTTATGTGGTTCTCTTGGGCGATTTGTAGTTCAGTTTTTATTAGTTGCTCCAATGGCTGTTTAGGATACAGATGCTGTATTGCAAGAAGAGAGCTGAGCGAGTCAGTGAGAAACAGAGGTTTTGAAATTCTTGAGAGGTTTGCATGTTTTAGGGCACGGTACAAAGCAAACAGTTCAGCGGTGAAAACACTTGAGCTAGGCGATAGCTTAAATTTGAAAGTAGACGTTGGAGTAACAAAAGCACAACCAATGCCATCAGCAGATTTAGATGCATCGGTAAAGATGTTTGTGCAGTTAAGGTAGTCTCGTTCAAGAATCTCATTTAGTTTGTTTTTGATTATTATATTGTTATTGCATTTTTTGGACAACTCTATTAAAGAGGTGTTGCAATTTAGGATGCTTATCAGCCATGGAGTCGGATGTTGGATGTTACAGTGAAATACATCTGGGATTGTTGTGTCAAAATTATTCAGAATTGATCTTACTCGTGTGTAATAAGGTTTTCCATTAAACACATTTTTGTTAAAACAGGAGCATAATTTTTCAAAAAAATAAGTGTGGTCATATGTGGTAAACATGGGCTGGCAAGAAATACTTGACTAATTTTATTTCGAACAACCCATGTGCACCTTATATTTTATGTCTCACAGCACATAGATTCAATAAAAGCCATACTAACAAGCCATTTATTTTTATTTATTTTTTTACATAAGAATTATGTGTCGCAAAAAAATAATCAGAACAAATGAAACCAGAGTTCTTTTGCCATTCGAGACACCTTGTTTTTACTTGCTTTGCATTTTTCATTGCACTGTTTCTTCCATATCTGCTAGTATAGTTTTTATAACATACACTACACCGTCCTCTTGTTTCAGTTTCCTGAAGGGTATGTGGTGAATGAGGAAGAACTTCTACATTTATTTTTTTTACCAGTGATTGTACCAAATCGTCACGAAACTGTGTGATGCTAATACGTTTTCCTGTAATATGTTGACAAATACATTGACTGTTGACTACTGCCGTGTTTATAAGCAGTTCGAGTAAAACTTTTCGGTACCACTTGCCCATACGAATTGTTGAAGCATAAGTAGCCTTTTGGCCTGATACATCTCTACGTATGAATTGAATTATATTCGACAATACTGGAAGGTTTTTTGACTATAACTCTTTTGGTTACAACATCTATCATTTCCGGAACAGATTTCGTGGTCAAAAATATCACCTCTCTCTTATCTCTCCATTTTCCATCAATACATTTTGAACTACTCTGAAGTCCTTTCATTCTACCTTTTGGTAATTTGCTTTTAACAATTTGTTGAGGATTCAACTTTCTCTTACCTCGCATTGTCCCAATTACAAATGTTTTGTTTTTATTTAGCTCGTGAGCCAATGTAACACTGGTGTAATAGTTATCTATGGCAAGAGTTCGTCCGTGATTTAACAATTTTACCATCAACGCCATAACTATATCCACAGATACACTATTGTAGATAGGTATATTCCCTTTTCCACCGCACATCTTTACACTATAAGTGTAACCATTCGGAATACATACTTTGAACAGTTTTATTCCGTACTTATGTCTTTTGCCAGTCGATATACTGTCGAAATCCTAATCTACCACGGAAACGCACCACAGTCTCGTCTATGCAAAGTTTCTCATCTGGAATACATACTTTTTGAAATTGTTTGTTTAAAATTTCAAGTGCTGGACTAATATTATGTAGCTGATCATTTTGAGTTATATTTTATGAATACCAGTCATTGCCACAAGTGGCCATTATTGGTTTTAGGCTATTTTTAATTCATTACAATGTGTAAATTTACTATTTAAAATAACCGTGTTGCCACTACTTTTTTATTGCAAAAACTTTTAGCAGTTCTTGCCAGTGGTGGCAATCACTGGTTCTAAAGTGGCAATCATAGGTTACATTAATATTTGGTATTACAAGTATTTTGTTCATTCCTAAAAGGAATTATTCGAAAGAGCAATTTGCCAAAGCTCTAGAGGGTGTGAAAAAGGGAATCCCAGCAGCTACTACAGCAAAAAAATCATGGAGTTCCTCGTAGTACTTGTACGGCATAAGAGGGATGGAAAATCACTATTAGTTTGTTCTCTACAATTTTAACGAAAGAAGAGAAATCAGTCTTAGTAAAATGGATTTTACATCTATCAAGACATTTTCTGATGACTGAGACTGTTTCAAAAGTTCAGCTTTTGGATACAGTTCAGAAAATAATGAATTGCATAGAAAGGAAAAATCATTTATTCATAGACGTTCCAGTCACAAATGGTTTCACTTGTTTTTGAGAAGACATCCAGAAATATCCCAAAGAGTGTCACAGACTTTAACTCCCAGTCGGGAAAATATAAGTGAGACAGTGGTTCAGTCAAGTTGAGGAATATTTAAAGTCAACAGATTTGTTTGATATAACAAAAGAACCCAATTGTGTTTTCAATGCTGATGAGAGTGCATTTTATTTATCACCTAAATAGGGAAAGGTTTTGGCTAATGTGATAAAAATATTTATCGCTCTGACAAGGAAAATTTAACAGTATTGATAACAGCTAATACTGCTGGAAAAATCGCCCCTCCGATGATTGTGTTGGCATATAAAAGAATTGCATCAGCTGTATCACAAAGTATTCTAAAAGAATGGGCTCTGGGAACTTCAGATAATGGATGGATGTGTTCTAGTACATTTTATGGATACATCACCAATATATTTAATCCGTGGCTCATTAAAGAGACTATTAAAAAACCTATTATATTTTTTGTTGATGGGCATGTTTCTTATCTAACATTGCATGTGTCCAACTTTTGTAAAGAGAATGGAATAGAACTGGTAGCTTTGTATCCCAACTCAACTCATCTGCTACAACCTATGGATATATCAGTGTTTAGGCTCTAAAAATCAGCATATAAAATGAAGTCCAAAAGTGGAGAATGGACAAAGATGGCAATAAACTTCAGAAATATCATTTGGATATATTTTTGAAAAGGCACTAAATCATATAAATGAGGAAATTATTCAGAACGGATTTAAATCTTCAGGATTATGTCCATTTAATGTTGAAAATGTTCACTTTGAAAAAATTAGTGTAAAAAACGTGTGGGCCAGCTCCACAATTTCTAACACATCTGAGTCTGTTAATAGTACATGTAAACAATCTCTACAAGCACTTAAATATTTTGAAGGAAAGCTGGGTGAAGAAACTGTAAATGGGTTCAAGGTAGCTTTAAACGAGGATAAATCCCTTTTTAACATATTAAAAGAATGGACAATGGAAACCCTACCAATCCAAATTAAATGTAATACCATCCAAAATAAAATTTCTATATTTCCAACTCACTGCACACCAGTAAAAAATTTCCAGCCAAACATCTCTGGTACTCATAACTCAGATATATTGCCTGGTATTGAGAAGAGATTTATTGAACCAAATACGGCATGTACACTTGGAGAGTCTATGCAAAGTTCCTATTCCATTTAAGAAAGCACTGTTTTGGCCAGACTAAAAACCTCAGACAAAGAAGAGAAAACTAAAGGAAAAGATTCCATCTGTGGTAACAGACAAAGAAGAGAAAACTAAAAGAAAAGATTCCATCAGTGGTAACATCGGAAGATTGGCGTGAATATCAGTTAAAGAAAGAAAATGAAAAGAAAAAGAAAAAAGAAGAAAAAAAACCAAAGAAAAATTGCAAGAGAGCAAAAACGTCTATTGAAAGAGCAAAACAGGATATTTCTGATAATGATGGAGAGAATGAAGAGTGGGTCGAGAGTGGTAGCAGCTGTGATGACATAGACTTTAATGAAGACCCTAACAAAGAATGATGTACAAGTAATGTCTATGAAATCTATACGTGCTGAAAAGAATATTTTAATTTGTGATGAAAAACACTCTCATCTAACATCTCTTTTGTTAATGAAAATCGTATTCTAGGCATACTGCCAACACCTATTATTTTACCCACTGGTGAACGGATCCATTATGAATTTACTTTGCCAGTGGATGTATTTGAGGCCTAAAACCTCTGGAAAATACTAGATATATAGTTCAATTGATTTTTTCTTATTTTTTATATCAACATGTATTTTACATGGGAAGGCTTCATTATTTTATTAATTGTTTTGGTTTAGATTTTTATTAATAAACAAGATCTTTCAGTAAAATGTTATTTATTTATGGCAATGACTGGCTGGCCATAAATGGTATATTGAAAAATTTTGTGGCAATTATTGGTTTTTTATCTTTACATATGGTTTAAAGCGACATAAGAAAAAATATGACATTCGTATGCAAAAAGATGCGCTCGTTTCGATAACAGTGTCAAAATAAGGTATTACCCTAGAATAACAGAGACACATAGAAGCGACATAGCGGTCCAAAAGCGTGTACCATTTTTGTATACGCATGCCCGATTCTGGTTGTATTACTGTCGAAAACACGTGCTTATTCTTTAATTCTGGTTGTTTTCGATAGTCCGTAGGCGTCTATGGTAAATACTCGACACAACAAGTGCATTTGACCATTTATATAATTTATTTATAGTTAAAAGGTTATAGTTATAGTTTATAGTTAAATATATAAGTTTATAGTTATAGTTTATAGTTAAAAGTTTAATTTATATTTAAAATGTCTGGATATATTTGTGCGATTCGCGGATGTTCATCTGTGACAGGAAAAGGAATAAGTTTATTTAGATTTCCTAAGAATAATAACAGGTAATTACTATTGCTTTGTAATTATTATTAGTTATTACTAATTACATAATAGTATTGGTTTGACTTTCGAACAGTAAGCCGACGCCGACGTGTCTGTCCGAGCTATAAAAAAATAAACTTTGGTCTGCCAAGGGATACCTAGTTCAAAATGAAAACATTAAATTTGGTGTCAGTGCTATTTCTTTTATTGAAAAACTCAAGTCTCCGAAGGCTCAGGTCAAAAAATCAACAGATGGTGGCCAAATGTCGGCGCGCTCGAAGACAACAATACGAATATAGTATTTTTAAGAAATAAAAATATATGGAGGGTTTTATACACGAGAATATTTGATTTAAGAGCGTAGGCGCAAAATTTGGGGCAAATTTTTTTTAAATGTATTCATTTTTTTCGAATCCTGAAAAAACTAATAAGTATTTTTGAAAAATTTAAACGCAGAATGAAAGACCACATTATTACTGAGGGCCAAAAGTCCCCGAAAACTTTTATAATGTTTATTTTAATAAGTTACAGGGGTGAAAAAAAAGAGAAAATTTAGTGTGATTTTTAATTTCAAATATCTCATTCAAAAAAACTTTTTGTTTATTCTAAGGGACTTTCGGCCCTCGGTAATAATGTAATATTTCAATCTGTGTTTAAATTTTACAAAAATATTTGTTAGTTTTCTCAGGATTCCAAAAAAATGTTAAAAAGCATTGGCCCGAAATTTTGCGTCTACGTTCTTAAACGAAACAAAGAAATTACTAAAATGCTCAAACTAAAAATTGTTGGAAACATAATTAGACCGATAAATTGGGAAAATCTTAAAATTCCAACAGAACAAGACTTCAAAATTGCAAAAATATGGTTGCAAATAAACAAACTTACATTAAATTATGAAAAAACTAAATAGGTACTCATCTACTTTTTGCTATATACAAAAGTTGTCTGCCAATTTTTAATTCGTTAAATATAAATAAAAAAGATCAAATATATGGATCGAAATACATAAAATATTTAGGAGTTTTAAATGGGAATTACTAATAAAAAATATTAAAACTTTATTTGTTGTATATCTCAATATTTAGTGACACTTTTGTGACTTCATCAGGAGAAAACTGAAAATTTATTAAGATTAGATATTGACAAAAGTTAAATATTTCATTACTTACAATATACTTAGAATATACTAATACCATAGAATAACAGTGCTAATACTCTTATAATTGTTAGTATACTCTTATAATTCTTTTTAAATGCAATCATTTTTTTTCGAATCCTGAGAAAACTAACAAAATTTTTTGAAAAATTTAAATACAGAATGAAAGATTACATTATTACCGAGGGCCGAAAGTCCCTTAGAATAAACGAAAAGTTTTTTTGAATGAGATATTTCAAATTAAAAATCACACTAAATTTTCTCTTTTTTTTTTTTCACCCCTGTAACTTATTAAAATAAACATTATAGAAGTTTTCAGGGACTTTCGGCCCTCAGTAATAATGTGGTCTTTCACTCTGCGTTTAAATTTTTCAAAAATACTTATTAGTTTTTTCAGGATTCGGAAAAAATGAATGCATTTAAAAAACATTGGCCCGAAATTTTGCGCCTACTCTCTTAAGAATTTATATTGTGTGATATGCCCACTGACTATTAATTTTCTGGTTGTTAGCTGTCATTGGCGGCTTGGCCACGTAACTTCAAAGGACTGTCGCTTCTCTGTGTTGGGTTGTTCTCTGGTATTACCAT
Organism: Diabrotica undecimpunctata; assembly: GCF_040954645.1. NCBI lineage: Eukaryota > Metazoa > Arthropoda > Insecta > Coleoptera > Chrysomelidae > Diabrotica > Diabrotica undecimpunctata. Next base: position 22,111,906 of record NC_092812.1, read on the forward strand.
TAAAAAAAAATGATAATGACATTATAACTCGAACAGTGATGACGTCATCAAGCTATGAGTTCAGCAAAAAAGCGCAACTGAAAAATAAAATCGACGAGTCTGAACCTTTTTTAACCCAATGGCTAAATCAAGCGTTTAACGAATTTATTCCAACCTTTACGTACTCACTGTATATCCAAATTATAAGTATTGACTAAAAGTTATACTATTTCAACTAATGTAATTTGTTTTAATAAAGTGATACTTTCATTTTGTCGAGGAGTGTAAATAAACCTCCTTCTCACTCAGTAATGAATGTACAAAAAAACACGGTTACTGTAACAAGGACTTCAATTCAATAACTGAAAATAACAACCAATTGTAGGGAATAATATCTTCACATTTTAGGTACACATTATTTTTAATATCGATACATTAAAATGTCAGTATTATTCATCCCATTATTTAAAACGATTTTAAGAGATGTATGTTTAGAACTGCCTATTAAGATGACTGGCTTCGTTGGGAACAGGTCCCATGTGGCAAAAATCAATACCTGAAAACTTGGGGTTACGCTTTTGTGTCTGGTTGGAGAGAACGGAAATTTTTTGGTGTTTGCGTCTTATTCAAAGGAAACAGAAGAGTACTCTAGAGTTCTGTAAAAGAACTGAAATAATTGTTTTTCGTGTTTTTCTATTAATAAATGTATTTGAATCGAAATATATATTAATATTTATCGGCTCTACGTTTGTCGCTGATATTCAAGTCACTTCAAGTACAGGAGAAATGTTATTGATAAAATTTTGCTAATTTTCTTAAATATATGTTATATAACTACAGAAATGGCTGTAGTTGAAATCTGTATCTGATGTCTGAGTTTCGCCGAAAGACGATTATTATTTGACGGTCAATATAACAAAAAAAACGTTCGTCTTCCTAAATTGCTTGTCTGATATCCTAAGCCATAATTAAAACGACTTCCCAGGTCGAGAGACGTGAAAATCTTCTAAATGTGTCAAGAATAGAAAATAAAACACCAAAACTTCCAAAATAAAGATATTTTCTGAACCATAAACCTCAACTACTAAATTTTTTGTAACCTGTTTTCGTAACGTAATTAAAAATTTCAGACGTGCGCCATATGGTAAAAAATAATTTCAAATGGAATCATATGGCAAGTAATAGATTATTTGTTATCATTTGTATCATTTATTTCAGTTATATTTCCTGTATTTGACTCCAGTACAACTCCGCCTGCAGTTTTGTTGGGTGGATCGAGTAGCTCGACAGAACTGTTGCCGGTCCCAAGCCCGGATTAAGGAGGAGGGGTCTACAGCCAGGTTAGCGCCCTACTGATAGACTTTAAAACCATACAGCTCATATAAATAGGATTATGCCTCGGAACAGGAATGATTTCATTACGACGACTAACGCGAGAAAGAGGCCAACGAATTTATGGACAACGAGAAATATACTTCGCATCGGTACTTGAAACGTAAAGTTTCTAAACACAAGAGAACAGGAAATTACAAAAGAACTTGTAGAAAAAAATATAGACATATGTGCATTAAAAGAGACGAAGAAAACTAGATGACTATCTGATGATTTACAGTGGTGTTGCGGAAGAAACCGGAGTCAAAGAGGAGTCACCCTGTTAGTACACAGAAATTTTTTACACCAAGAACAAGGATGTAAGTATACCTCTGAAAGAATAGTAAGTGTAAAAGTAAAGACAGATCAATTTATTTTTTAAAGTTTCCCACTGTCTGATAGAATTCAATTATTTATTGAATTGACACCTTTCAAAAATATAGCATCGTCAACATTTCTCTTGTATGACAACCTACGCCATGCAAAACACCATGTGAAAGCACTAATGCCACACTGTATGTCCCTAGAAACAAAAAAGAGTTCGTCTTTTGTTATTTCTTGCCATATGATTGCATTTAAAGTTGACTTACAAAATGGCGCACCTCCGCCATTCTAAACTAATACAGACAAAGCTAGCCGGACTAATATGAAGAAGTACCTCAGTTTCAAAATGAAAATGAGACTAGTAAACAGCAATGCCATCTTGAATTTAAAGGAGAACCGTCTTGTTCAATACCTTCGCCATTTTCAATTTTTTGACAAAAATGGTAATTTGATCTCTTTTATTTTTTGCTAAAATCAATATTTAAGGTCTTAGGTTCATTCCTGTTTATGGCTTGCTACTGATGACATCAGCCTCAAGGGTTCGTAATCGCTCTTGCCTCGTTAGAAAGGTCATAGGCGCAGGACCTTAATTATATAAAATAATAATATTTCATTCATTCATTGTCGACCGCACGAAAAAAATTGTAAAAAAGAAATTGTAGTAAATCGAATTTGCAACAATTTCAGTATCCACCATTTTCGACGAAAAGTTGAAAATGGCGGAGATATCAACCAAAAGCGGTTCTCCTTTTAATTCAAAATGACGGGCTAACTCAACAACGAAATTAAGTTGCGATGTTAAATTTACATTACTATTGACCCCCTAAAGATTAGAATAATACAATTTGGGGTAGCCCACCATGCAATGTCAAATGCCATCCAGATTGGAATATTAGGACCACAATTTTTTATACGACTTTTAGTTGCTGTCACCTCTAACAACGCAGCAGGTGCGGCGACTGACGCCAATTTTGCTGACTATCGAACACTATTCAACTGCTACAAATAAAATTTATTACGTATCAAATTCCTAAGAAAACACAACCCTACCTCCCGTACTATATGTTCACCGGGTATTTCACGTTTTCTACCAGTAGAGTCAAAGCTCATCGCCGAATATTAGTCATAGACATAGTAAGAAGATTCTTATTATGTCTATGATGTTAGTTTGGTAGAACAGACGCGTATGACAGACAAAGATAGCTAAACCACTCGAAGGGATTATTGGCGTTTCACCTCTATTCACACAGTGACCCATACCTTAACTAATCTATTTTTATGATGTCTATAAACTTAATACCAATATGACAAATAGACCTAGATAATAAATTCAATTGAATGTGCCATTTCTGCATTCTAGATTTCGGTGATGTTTATTTTGGCGGATATCATTTTTATGAAACTGATCGCAAAGTCGAGACGTGATAATTGTAGTCTTTAAAAGGACTCACCGATTTTAAACCATTAACATTTAAGTCCACCATTACTTTAAAGATGTAATAATTTAGAAAAATGATTGGGTGATGATTTAAATATCCTGTCCAATGCACAGCCGTAACCAGGATCTATTTGTAGCCCTAGGAAAATAACAACTGTGTGGTTGTCTTTGTCCGTGTGATATTTATAATTAATATTGGAATTGGAAATTCATGTAGGTATGATTTGAATGTGATTTGGGGTTTTTATTCTAAATTAATTTATCCAACTCGATATTATTATAGCACGAAATAATACGCAGTATATCATTTTATGGTTTAACATTTAAATTTATACTTGTTTGAGCGTGTCGAATATCGACTAACTCTCTCTCTCTATCACGTTGCTTAAAGTTTCATGAGCACTTGATATTAATAAAAATGAAATTAAATGGAGTAAATTTGAAATACCCTGGAATAGATTTGTGTCTCTATTCACCTCTTCTTCTTTGTATTTATTATATTTATGATCTATTTATTTTTAGGATTATGCATTGCTGTGACGGATTACCAGCTATTTCTATTTATGTAACACTCCAAAGTCAAAACAGCCGCTGGAGAACCCAGAAGAACGGATTGGTACAGGGTAGTGTGCTGGTTTGCCTGCTATTCAACAGGTGCGCTAACAACCAGCCAATACATCATGAAACAAAACAATTCATATACGCAGAGGACACAGCCATCGCAGCACAAGGAAGAAAATTTAAGGAGGTGGAGGGCAAACTTTACCATGAACGAAACCACCTGAAGCCAAATCCGTCAAAGGGGTGTGCTTTCCACTTATAGTGACAAAAAGCTATAAGTTGTGTGGTCGGGTCGGGAAACGCAGATAATCATTCTTCTTCTTTTGGTGCCTATTCATTTCGAATATTGGCGATCATTCTGGCTATAATTATTTTCTTAACTGATGCTTTAAATAGATTAGTTGTTGTGGAGAACCATTTCCTCAGGTTTTTTAACCATGATATTCTTCTCCCAATTCCCGCTTTCCGAATACTTTGCCTTAAAGGATTATTTTCAGTAATCTGTATTTAGTGCCGTTTCTCTTTATGTGTCCGAGATATTCTAACTTTCTCCTTTTAATCGTATACATCACTTCTCTTTCTTTCCCCATTCTTCGTAATACAGTCTCGTTGGTTATCTTGTCCGTCCATGATATCCTCAGGATTCTTCTGTATAGCCACATCTCGAAGGCTTCAAATTTTTTCTCAATCGCTTCAGTGACTGTCCAGCATTCAACTCCGCAGTATAATATCGAGAAGATATAATATCTTAGGAGCCTTACTTTTGTCTGCAGATTAAGGTTGTGGCTTTTAAAGAGTTTGGCCATGTTGCTAAATACACTCCTAGCCTTCTCTATTCTCCATTTTACTTATTGTGAGTGATCCCATTGTTCGTTTATTATTGTTCCAAGAGAGGTAAATTGTTTTACTCGGTCCACAGATGTATTCTTGCTAAGCAGTTGGACGTCTCTAATTTTAATTTTGCTGATGACCATAAATTTAGTTTTTGATATGTTTACTTGTAGTCAAAATCTTTCACTTACTTCATTTACTTTGTTTATTAGTTGCTGTAAACTGTTTAAACTGTCTGCAAAAATAACGGTGTCATCTGCATAGCGGATGTTGTTTAGACGTTCTCCATTTAAAAGGATTCTATGTTCGCAATGTTCCAGGGCTTCACTAAATATTTCCTCTGAATATAGGTTTGAAGAATATAGGTGAAAGTATACATCCTTGTCTAAAGACTCGCAGAATCGCTTCCGTCGGTTCATCTTCAAGATTTGTTCTTATTGTGGCTGATTGGTTCCAGTATAAATTTTGTATTATACGCCGATCTTTATCATCTACTTGGCCTTTTGTTAGAACATCCACCATTTTTCGGTGGTGAACTGTGTCAAATGCTTTTTGGTAGTCCACAAAGCAGGTGTAGATATCGCAAGTCATATCTCTGCATCTTTGGAATAATACCTGTAGACTAAACAGTGCATCTCTCGTACCTACGCATTTCATGAATCCAAACTGTGTGTCTTGTATTCTCTCTTCGTATGGCGATATGTTCTTCTATTGCATTTTTGTTCTGTTTTATCGTTTGTGCTGTAACTTTGACATCATTTCATTATTCCTTTTTCTCTGATAATATTCCGCCATTCTAAGATTCTTAAAACAATTCCTAATTGGTTTTATGGTTATTTTTTCTATATAATCATAAATATTCAAAATGTTCTGTTTTATTCCAGCGATAAAATATAATGAAAACAGTTATGAAGACAAATAACTAATACTCACTAATAAATAATTAATTAAATAATGCCACAAGATACGGGAAAGTATTTATTAAAATGCAGACGATATTTATGTATTTTGAACATTGAAACAAGTCAGATTCTGGTGACATTTATGGTACATAAAGTTACCCAGAACTGGGTGATGGCGTAACACATTCCTACATAATATTTTTACCGTTGTAATTACTTGACTCAAATTATACAGATGAGGCCACTTTTTGATCGCTTTGCGTAAAAAGTGTGATGATTTCTTCTGTATCGGAAAGTAATAAAACATATATATATATATATATATACAGGGAAAAATGTTGAAAATGTCGGAAATGACGGAAAGGAACTAATAAAAGTTTTTTTTCATTATATGGGAACCACTAAGATAAGTGTACCAATAATGGGCACATTAAGCAAACACACTTGTTTTTCTCGCTTCCAGGTAATGTTGAAGTCGTGATTTTTTGTTTATTTATTATATTATCTTTACTTTTAAATATTATGTGACTGTAGTGGTAAAATATTGTCCCATATATTTTAGAAAAGAAATTTGTACTATTTTGCTATTTTTCCAATAGGTACACTTAATTTTTGTTAAAACTGTAAATCACATGTCTATCTTTATTAATAATGTCAGGAGTAGAAATTACTCTAATAATTTGTTTAATATTAATTGAGGAAATGTCTTTCTCCACGACCTTAAAAAGTTTTTGGTTTCATCTACAGACCGTAAGCTTTGAACAACAAACTCTCCTGGTTCAGGCCCTTTTTGCTGTATTATGCACAAGTACTGGTATACAGTTGGCCCCCTCTTATCCCCTAAAAACTGTACAAAGTCTTCTTCCTTAATTCTACTCTGGCTGACTAATTCAGCATTTTCGTAAACACTACTTTCTAAAGTAAACGAAGACACTCCCGACTCTTTATATATGATTGATGCAGAAGAAGAACTAGAGGGATGAAGGTACTCCAACCTTTTGTTTTAATCTTCTTTTTTCTTCTGCTTTTTTCTTTTGGGTTTCTCGTACTACTTTTCTGCTTTGCTTATCATCCGCTCATCTCAGTTTAGCTTCATCCTTTTTTGCAAAATGGGATCATGCAATTTGATAGGAATGTATCATGCTTGGCTGCAACTGTTGAACTGGATGCTGGGCCTTGTGTTACGACACTTCTGGTATTTTAACTACCGTTGAGTCCCATGGTACTAGACCGCATGCCTTAAAACCGTTTTGAATGGTTCTTGGTGCAAGTTTGACTAATATTTGGTTTAAAATAGTCGAGAAATTATGTTTTTCTACTTGTGGACCTTCATGTGCCATGCACCACTCAGCAACTTCCTGCTTCCTTCTGAGCTTAAGGAAATGGAAAACAGAAACGTCCATAGGTTGGAGTATATGAGTGGCATTTGGTGAAAGTGATATCATTTCATCTTATTGGCTGCACAAAAGGTAGTTAATAGCATCGAAATGTGGGAGGTGTGGCCATCCATTAAAAATAAAATAGTCGTTCGATATTGTTCGTAAGCCAAGGATGAAAAAATTTACTATATATTCATAGAATGTCTCATGCGTCATCCTTCCGTTTTCTGACCTACCAATGGCACATTCGGAGGGCATGACTGAAACGATCAATTGTGGTAATCTTGTATACCTATACACAACCATCGGTGGATCAAGTTCTCCAGCGGCGATGACTGTAAGGAGCACAGTTAAATTTAATTTTTCATCACCACCCGATGCCTTATATACAGATTTAGAGCCCTTCTCCGCCAGAACCTTTCCGGGCTTCGGATTGAGAAAAAAGGCAGTTTCGTCAAAGTTGAAATCTCTTTTGGGATCCTCCAATGCTCCTCTTAAATTATTGTCAGTTACAATCACTTTTCAAATTCTTTTTGAGTCACTGCTCGCTCAAGGGCTACTACTTCCATCTCCAAAAGTGATTTTCATTTCTCTTGCTGTTTTAGCAACGCTAAACGTCAACGTATCTTTTGTCGCTGGGAACCCTTTTTTAGCCAAACCCTCTTTAATCCATCGAACAAAAACTAGCCCCTTCAAAACAAAAACTAATCTTCGTTGAAGTGTAGGTTGAACGTGATATGTTATGCTTCTTCGCCGTTGATTTTATTGAACTTCCTTCTCTTACTTCTTGTATAGCTAATTTACTAATATCTTCTGAGTACTTCTTGTACGACATAGTAATGCTGAAACAAAATAGAAAAAGGTTCATTGGGTAAGGGACACAAATCGCAAGACAAAATAAAAATATGAATTGCAGTTCCTATGATGGGCACACTGGCAATGACCCTATATTGGGCATGGGTGCCCATTATTGGAACCAGTTTTTCTATGACACAATTTTGAAGTAATGGGGCAATATTAATATAGAAAACATAAAACTAATTATGAATAGACTGCAAATCAGCGAAACCATTGCACAATGCGATCGAAACCGCACAGTTAACGCCACTCAGATGTAACAAAGGTAGAAAAAAATGGGTCTACTAATAGTGACTCTGAAAATAGTAATAATGAAGAGGAAGTTCAACATATAAACACAAATCCTTATTCTGAACGTGTTGTAGAAGCTGTTGCAGCAAAAAGCAGAAGTAAGAAAAAATAAAAACTCTTTACTACAGAAATTAAATAAATCAAAACGAATGCCTGGTGAAGTGTATAACGGAAGGAGACAAGTTGACGGAAAAATTGACAAGCTACTATAATTCCGTATTGACAAGAGTGTATGTGACGCCTGAAATCATAGTAGAAATTATTCTTGATCAATAATTTAATTTTGGATCAAAAAATTACTACTAATTAAACTGTTTTTCCTTACATTTACTTTATTGCCTTTAATCAGTTTTTACTTTATGCGAATTTAAAAAGAATGATAATGTTCGACGTCATACGTATATTATGACTGAAGGCAACTAGCTCATAAGCTAACGTCTAAGTTGGTAAACTATCGATAATTTCCCACATCTACTGGTTGCATCTCTTTTTATTTCACAACGTATTGTGCGTTATTTTGCCGGTTCTTAAGACACTCATCCCTGTATATCCGATATTTTAATATTTATAATAATATCACGGATATTTTGTGTCCTGCTATAAACTCCGAACACAATTTACCATCACCAAATCATTTTTGTTTAAAAAATGCATCTTCTGCCAATTTGATGCAGCTGGAGATTAGAAAAAAAAGAATCCAACACCATTTGGTTGTTTTAAGATTGCCCCCTTTCTTATGTTCTCCCCACACCGGCGCACGTACCTCTAAATTTCAAACAAGTTTTTTGATTGTCGATATTTTGTTACCTACAGACCAATCACAAAAAATCTTGCAGATTTAAATCAGCATCATCGAATTGAAGAAAAAATACATAAATATAAGACAGATATCAAGGACATATAGATATATAGAGAAAGAAGTCAAAAAGAATATTCAATGATGAGTGAAATATAATTTGCAAGTTTACAAAATTGTGTTCATTAAAAGTTTATGATCCAATTAATAAATTTCTCCGAAAATTCCAGGTAAATATTTTCATATTTTTCATTTAAAATCACGACTTTCATGTATTTACTTTTATTTGCTTATGGTAATAATTGGAAATGACATTCCTCCAGCGGAATTTAATTAATCGCTGACGTCATTATCAATTCTAATCTCACTTTCTCATTGTTACCTACCTACTGGTGAAACAGTTGAGATAAAAATGATACATGACACAATTCAAAAATATATACCGCTGGACAAAAACACCTGGACACTTTCGTCTTTGTAAATTTGATGCCAAAAATTAATATTTTAATCCAAACATTTATTTCTGAATATTTCTGTTTCATTTTTTTTTCGCTCAGAACTTGTAAAATCATGTAGAATTTTAAGTTAATTATAAAAATTGTATTGAATTCGTATATATGTACACCAGTCTATCTGTGAAAAAATGATTGATTTCATATAAAAATCTTAGAGAGCTATTTGAAGGTTCAAAAAGACAATCTAAATAATCTTGACTAGTAAAAAAATATTTTTGGCCTATAAAACGTTTCTTATACATTTTAGAGAAAAATGGTTCAAATAAAAGTTGTGAATCTAAAAAGTTCTTTAATTCTGAGAGTTTCCAAATTAAAATACAAAAACAATTGACCGAAATATTTGCAAGAACCCTTATTTTTGCACTAATTTTTGAATGTTAATAACTTTGTTTTTTTGCATAATTTAAGTGTGTTAAATTTTAAACAGATCGATCAAATAGTTTATTCAATTTGTTTATCCCGGAGAATAATTATTTAAACAATTGTACTTGTCCAAACAGTCACTCTAGAGGTATTCTGTAAATCGCAATCGATTCTTTAAGGCTTCATTTTTAAGATATATTAAAAAAATTTAACATTTGATTAAATTTGTTATTAAAACAATTTGAAAGAGGGCTGACTTATTAGCTTCTAAACATTTATAATAGTTTTGACATTTTTCATTTCAACGGTTGTAAGTAGGCTCAATGAAAAGCTGGTATGACCAATAGGAAACAAGATTGCATTTTTTTTTCTTAAAATCATATTTATCTCCATTGTTTAGTAACATTCAGGGCTGAAAATTGAACGAATTCTAAATAAAGAGCTAAATTTTATGATCCAAACTATAAATGACATACACAGTGAAAGAGTACGAACTTCTTCTTCTTTGTGTGCCGTGCTTGTATTCAAGCGTTGGCTATCGTCATATTGACAAGCTGATGAAATGATTCTCGGTCGGCAGCTAGATGAAACAGTTCCTCGACCGTTCGACCTGTCAATTGTCCAATGTTACGCAGCCAGGACAGTTGTTTTCTTCCGACCCAACGTTTTCCTTCGATTTTGCCCTGAATGATTAACCGGAGTAAGCGATATTTAGGTCCTCTCATTATATGACCGAAGTATTGGACCTTTCTCATTTTGATGATGTTGATCAATTCTCGCTCTTTGTGCACGGTCTCTAGCACGCGTTCGTTAGATATGTGTGTTGTCCACGGGATTCTGAGCATGCGACGGTAACACCATAACTGAAACGCTTCTAATTTGTTGAGATTTTTTATTTTTGTTGTCCAGGTTTCACATCCATAGAACAAAGTGGACCAGACGTAGCACTTCAATACTCTTGGACGTGTGGTCAACGACAGACTTCTACTGCATAATACAGAACGCCAGTTAATAAAGTTTTTGCGTGCGAGTTCTATTCTGGTCGAAATTTCCTCGTCACTTTCAACCCTGCAGTCAATCCAGCTACCCAGATATCTAAAGTGTTCCACCCTTTCCAGGATTTTGTTATCTAATCTTAGCACTGAGTCTTCGATATTAATTTTTCCGACCACCATCCATTTTGTTTTTTTTTGCGTTGATTGTTAAGCCCTTTTCAGTACATTCGTTGTTTACAGCATTCAACAGGGTTTGAAGATCTTCTAGACTCTCTGCCATTATTGCGGTGTCATCGGTGTATCGTATCGTACGAACTTATTATCCGTTAAAGTGGTGGTGCTGGTAAAATACCGCCACGGAAAAGTGGAGGGGAGAACTGTCCGCTACAATACCTATTGTTCGGCATCACAAAAGATGAAGATTCACCAAATTTTAGAACAAAATATTGACATATAACCTCAAAAATCGTTTTTTGGCTATAACTCGCTTAATTTTTTACCAAAACAGATTTATTTTTTTTTAGATTAAAGGTTATTGTGCTCTACAAAAATATTTGAACAATAATGAGAGCTGACGGGAAATTCAAATTGAATTGAGCTTTTGACAATTTTAGACGCCTATAAAAAATAACAAAAAATATGGATAGCTCGAAAAAAATATATATATGATGTATGATCACCAAAACTATGGTCCAGAATTTTTAAAGTGGTACAAAGCACTTAAAAATCGAAAAAACCTGTCTTTGCCGTTTTTTCGCCGTTTATTGAGTTACATTTTCAGTTAAAGATGCATTAGAACACTTTAGAAAGTTTTTTGAGTAAATAGCTGTCATCAATACCTTTAATTTGGAGTCCAGATGAACCATTTTTGACTCTTAGAACCAGAGTTAAAAGTCAAAGACGAAAAACTACCGATGCGACGGTTCCCTGGCATTTTCCTTTTAACTTTTTCCATAACTAAAAGGTTATACGTTTAGTTAGAGAGATGATACTCTTTTGAAAATCATTTGAGCCATCAGTTTACATCAATACTTTTAATTTGGACAGTTATTCTAACTGATATGAATTGAAAACTACAGTTTCACTTTATGTTAACTAACAAAATAATAAACATGTTTAATAACAATATAGTCATTTATAAGATTTGATACATTTATTACTTTTAGTTTTTCTTGTCAGTGCGTTATCGATAGTAATATTTTACTCTTATTTCATTATAAAAACAACTTTTTGATTATATTAAAAATAATACTTTCATTGTTAGATTGAATTTTTATTGCAAGTGAAGAATTTCTTATGTACACTTGAAAATGTTTTAGAATAATATTAATTGTAACCAGAATATAATCAAATAAAAGTATTCGTTTTTATTTTTTCTATATTTTTTATCTTATACGATTTTCTAAAATGAGTTATTGATGATTTAAAATAAGTGCGTTTCATTCATTCATCAAAATTCAAAGGCGGCCATCTTATTTAGATGCACTTGTTTGAATGTCCATGCTTCCAAGCCATAAAGAAGAGTAGTGAACACGTAACACCGAAGCATTCTTAGGCGTAGTCGTAGAAAATAAATTCAGTTTGTCATAAGGCTATATATCACGCTTTATTTCAGCAATTATTTATTTATGTTCCAATATTTAGAGTTGATATTGATTGTTTTAATTTTTTTGGTATTTATTTGTTGTAATTACTTTGTCTTCTTTATTTAATAAATTAAAATAAAAAATTGCATTTTACCAATAAGTTTCTTTTCCCAATTTGTTTTTTTTTACATGAAACAATTCTATTTTTTAAAATCTTATTAAACTGGTATTGTGTAAAAAGTTTTTTTAATTGCATATGGTGAAAAAAAACACATTCAAGTACATATTCCTAAAGATAATTGAAGACCTTTATTTCAGGCATATCTATTAATTTAAAAATATTTTTAAGTAATGTTAAAGTGAGAAATAGCAATGTTAAAAGAGAGAGAAAGTTAAGACCTTTCATATTGGTATCTTGAGCTGAACACCAAGCAATTATTCTATATGTAGGAATACTATAGTAAATCCCGTACATTACAGATGTTTAGAAACATTTATATTGTATGTACCCATGATACTATAACAAACGCGCATGTTTTTGCATCTCTCTCGCACACCTGTCAAGTAAACCAGAGACAACTCTGATGGCGCTAAGTTGAATGCTCTTTATGTGTTCATTGAATCTGTGTTCATAAATCGTTTTTCTGACTTTGGTTTTTTATTAAATGGCCTAAGAATTAATTCGAATCCAGTTTTAGAGTTAATAATACCGAAAAACTAGATTTAAATATTGCTCACAAGATAAATAAAGACTTTTTGACTGACAAAGGTACTCAACGCCTAAATTTGCTACTAAATAATTTTCAAAGACCGTATGTCGAGCCATATTTCGGAACACACCAATATTTAATTAATTGTCAAAGAAATCACACTAACCTTTTAATATCCCGTTTAATTATACAATTTGTGGTGGCAGGAATAAATTAAATTATGTAAAGAAAAATTTAATAACGAATAAAAATGATAAATGTCCTTCTGAGGTTTCTCCATAACACTCATATATCATATAAGGTTAGCTCGAACATCTTCAAATTCAGAAAGTTTAATAGTGTCTTCATTTAGCAATTTATCTTCAAAACTGTCTTCATTTTGATCTCTTGTTAGGTTATAGAATGTTGCTGTAGATTAGAACGGTTGAATCTTTTCAACTGTACAGCCACTTCCATTGGATAAGATAGTATAGTTTATTTCACGAAAAATGGTTGATTGCTTAATGATTGCAATAAAACCCGACCGCAAGTACCCCAGCTTAGTCAACATTAGTTGAGCAGGTAAGTATTCAGGTAAAATTGAAGCTACTGTGGAGTGTCGTTATCTTGTTTGTATAATAAATTCCTGGTAATATAAAAACGATTAAAAAATCGTATAAAATTATAAAAACGATTAGAATACATTTTATTTCATAAAGTTGTAAACATTTTAACAGTGAGTTTCACTATCAATGGTTAATCTTTTAATGACCACAATAAATTTGTTGATCGTTAAGTATTTCCTGGAATAATTATACAGGTTCCCTCTATTCTGTATAATTTGTAAAAGTATATAAAACCGATGAGAAATTTTTAAATATACATTTTGATTCATTTAGTTGAAAGTGTTACAAGTGTTACCAGTGTTATACCTATTTATACCTATAAAACAGCATTATGTGGCGTCCGTGGAAAAACATTGATGGTGCTTCTTCCAGTGCTCCAGCAAAGAAAAAGCATTTATCTGCTGACGCTAGAGAAATCGTAAAAACAATATATAGTTCTTTACTTACAAGAGGACTTACTGCTAATACTGCTGCCACTGAAATATCTGATTTAACGAAAATACCTCTAACCACAGTGAAAATAATTACATCAAATCCCATTAAGTCAAGAAGGAACCGTAAGGATGCCGGTTCTACCAAATGTATTGACGAAAGTGATAAGGACTTAATAAGACGAAAAATTTACACAATGTACGAAGAGCAACGGATACCTACATTAGATGCTTTAAAACAACGGCTTACTAATGATGATACACAAATAAACTGTAGCCGCATTAGTCTTTGGACGATTTTGTCTAAAATGGGCTTCAGATATCGTACAATTGACAAAAGGCAAGTGCTTATGGAGTCCCATCGTTTACAAAAGTGGCGTACTGAATATATAACTTCCATAAGAAAGTACCGTACAGAAGATCGACCAATAATTTATCTGGACGAGACATGTTTTGACACTCATGAAACACCATCCAAAGGATGTTCCGATTCTTCCAACAGGTGTCAAACAAAAGCTCCATCAAACAAAGGGAAAAGAATAACAATTTTACATGCGGGATCAGAAAATGGTTGGGTTCCAAATGCCTTATGGCTTTCTGCAAAGAACATTAAAGACTCCTGCGTGGACTACCATGAGGATACAACGACAGAGCTTTTTGAGCAATGGTTTAAGAATTGTCTTATACCTAACCTTCCTCAAAAATAATGTGATAGTAATGGACAATGCAAGTTACCACAGTCGTCAATTACATAAGTCTCCAAGTGCAAATAACACGAAAATTGAAATTCAAAACTACCTGTTAGAAAACGATATATATTTTGAATAAAGTTATTTAAAAAATGAACTGTTAGAAGTGTTAAAATCATTTTCTATTAAAAAAGTATATGTTTGTGACGCATTGGCCGAGGACATGGGACATACAGTGTTACGGCTTCCGCCCTACTATTGTTTATTTAATCCCATAGAGCATATGTGGTACCAACTAAAGTCAAATTATAGGTCACAAAATGTTTCTCCGACTTTAAGTGGTAGTGTAGTCGAATTAATAAGGAAATGTGTTGATGATATCTCCCCAGAAAGTTGGAAAAATTCAGTACGCCATGTAATGAACGTAGAAAATTCATATGTTACTTTGAATCACATAATTAAACCAATTGTTATTAATCTTGAAGAGGATAGCGACAGTGAAACAGAATTAGGTATTTAGGAATTCATAAATATATTTTGGTTATTTTGGGTATTTTTTTGTAAATATTAACTTGTATATATTTTTCTATATTTTTTTTTCAATTCATCTATTTTTTGTACATTATTTATTCGTTTGTATGTATATACTGTAAATAGAACTATTATTACTGTACATTTTTAAACTACTTTCTGCATGTTAAAAATTGTTCAATTATCAAGTATATTCACTTAAACAACCTGAAAATACCATATGAAATAATTTGATAAATTTTTATAATCGTGTATTACACAGCTACCAATGAAATATATTAAATATCAAACTTTCTGAAGTGCGACCCTGTGTACTTCGGTAGTTTATTGAGAGACTCTTGTATACACAATAGGATCAACTCAGGTAACCATTAAGCACTCAACCATTTTTCGTGAAACAAACTATACCTAAACCTTCTCCATACGTAAAAAGTTCTTCCGGTATAACCGGAAGTAGCAAATAGATGAAAATATTTTCATTAAATAGATCACTCTTCAAAACCCCTTCATTCCAATTTTCATGATTCAGTTACCCCTTTAGTTCTCGAGATATTTCTAATTGGCCGTTTATCTGCCGCACCCTGTATATATATACAAATATACAAAGAATATTGATTCTAAAAAGGGTAACAATTTTGGTTATTTTACACTCAAATGACAATAATAGATTTGTTGGCATGTATTATGATATTCAAATAAGTACTGAAATATAAATCTAATCAAAGAACGTGAATTATGTATTGAATTGCTTATAATATGGAATATTATAACTTTACAACAAAGGGGAAATCATTTATTCTGTGCCACGATGGAAATAGTCAGGATCATTAGTATGACAATAGATTTGTAAGGTATGAGCTCTGAGTGGACAAAAAATATCAGTAAAATAAGTGATGACCACTAAGAACGCCAAAAGACTTTTATTGTAATAAGTAATTATAATAAACAAATATTCAATACATTAGTTTTAAACGAGTGCACCATTCCTAATTGTTGAGAATACAATGACTAATGAGACAAGAGGACGGATCTCACAAACTCGGCAAAGAAAAATGGACATGATTATGGATTTAATATTTGGAACCTGAAATGTACGAACCCTGTTAAAGGCAAGATCTATGATTAGTTTGGCAGAAGAACTTAAAAAATTCGGAGTTGAAATATTAGCACTGCAGGAAATCAGAGGAAAGAGCCAGGAAGAAGTTCGTAATAATAAATTCTCATTATACTACTCCGGAAAAGGTGACAGAGGATTAGGGTTTATAGTAACCAAAAGACTGCGAAAATCCATTATAGCATTTACACCAATATCAGACAGAATTTGTACCATAAGACTCAAAGCAAAACTGTGTAACGTGACAATGGCTATTGTATATGCACCGACGGAACAGGCTGATAAAGAAGAGGTTGAAAGATTCTGTGGAGAACTACAGGAAATATGTGATAAAATTAAGAGACGATGCTGTTATACAATTAGGCGATTTTAACGCTAAGCTGGGAAAAGAAGAAACTTTTGTAAATATATTTGGGAAAAATAGTTTGCGTTTTGAAACCAGTCAAAATGAAGGATGCACAATATGCAGCAGCAAATAATTATGTAGTTGTCAGTAATAACTTCCAGCAAAAAGATATTCATAAAGGAACATGGAAAATACCAACAAATCCAATCAAATTGACCAGAAGCTCACCTAAAAAGATGGACAACAGGCATGACTAATCTCAGAACGTATCGCGGAGCGAACTCTGACTCAGATCACTATCTTGTGGGGGCAAAATTGCGGCAGAAAATATGTCTGTTAAGTTAGCATATCCATTTTATAAGGCCAAATTCAGACCAACCCTATAATTTATTGCTTATTTGTTACGGGAAGAAAAAAATTATTGCTGTAGCCTTTTTTGTGCGCATACAGTGGGTATGCTAACTTTACGGTAAAGCTAGCATAGCCATAGCTATATCTCGGCAAGGAAAAGGGGTGCAGCAGGACTCATCTTGGCAGCATATCTTATTGCTAATTAATTGATGTTGATTGGTTGACTGTTGATATTAACCAATCCCCAAAAGCTACCCCATCATCTCCTACCTCAAAACACACCACCGGAAAACCGAGATATCAGCCAAAAAGCAAACCGCAAGGAATTGATTGCTAATTTATTGTCGAAGTTTTATGCCAAAAAATTGCTGCAACCGTTTCCGAGAAACAATGATTATGCTAACTTTACGGTTCGCTTTTTGGTCGATATCTCGGTTTTCTGGGGGTGTGTTTTGAGCTGGCGGAGGGGGCATGCTGGGGTAGTTTTTGGGGATTGGTTAATTTACTAATCAATAGTAATTAATTAGTAATAAAATATGCAGCCAAGATGGGCTCTGTATCCCTTTTCCTTGCCGAGATACATATAGCTATGACTATGCTAGTAACAGTTTACTGTAAAGTTAGCACAATCATTGTTTCTCGGAAACGATTGCAGCAATAAATTGTTTCTTGGCGTAAAAGTTGCGTATGTTTTGAGCTAGGAGATGATGGAGTAGCTTTTGGGGATTGTTTAATATACTCATCAACAGCAATTAAGTAGTAATAAAATATACCGCCAAGATGGGCCCTGTACCCCTTTTCATGGCAGATATATAGCTATAGCTAAAGTTAGCATAGTCATTGTTTCTCAGAAAGGGCTAGAGCAATAAATTTTTTATTTCCATAAAAAGTTGCAACAAATTAGAAATAAATTATATTGATTTTCTGAATTTGGCTGTATAAAATGGATATGCCAACTTTACTGACATAAAGTTTGGGTTATTAGCAGGAAAAATGGCAGTGTGATTACAAGAGTTCTTGACCAAAGTTCCGGTACTTTTTGGACGCTTATAATCTTCTTGAAGAAGCACTGGTTTCAAAACCATTACCTGATGATTTCAAAACTGTACTAAATACTGAGGTGAACATTGTAGATTATATTAAAACAATATCCTTTCAAGCATATTTATTTCAAAAAGGTTTGTGAAGAGATGGATAGTCTTCATAGTAAGTGTGTTGTCCAGATAGAAAATACTGACATAATCAGTGGAATTTACTTGTACTTAAGTAAAAATTGAATATATTAATCTTTTCTGAGCGAAGAATTCATTCTTAAGCTTGACATATATTTTTCAAAGTTATAGGAACTGAATTTCTGTTTAAAATGATATGGATCCAACATATTTGGAATTCATGATAAAATTCTTGTGTTCATGAAAAAACTTTATCTCATGGAGGAGTCGTTTTTAGGAACACAAGTATGATTGTTTTGAACAACTTATACACATTATAGAAACCCAAGTGCAGACAAATATGAATGTGCAGTATCATACTCATTGCAATTAAAAATGATCATTGTTGATGTCGATGCTAAAGCTGCTATGATAAAAAATAGTAAACAAATACTTTAATCTAACTAAAATAATTATAAAATAATAAATGTAATTCTTCTTCTTGCATTCACCTTCTTCTTTGGAGTTTGCTATCAGCCTATCTATTCTAACATGCTGTTATAAGACTGAGCTTGCCACTACACCACGCAGGACAGACTGGGTGGAAAACAAGGCGCATCCTAATGGCTAATAGTTCTCTTCCATGTGATTAGTGATCTTCCTTGTTTTCTTTTAACTGGTAGGCTATAGTGTATATTATTCATGATATAGGCATTTAAATACATTACTTACAAAAGTACAGAGCATCTTGTAAACTTTTTATGGAATTCCAAATTCAACAAGTTATTGGATAATTTGTTAATTGTTTAAATTTGTGTCTAATTTGTTCAATTCTACACATGATTTTAAAAGACAGATTTAAATGTTGAGTAATCCAACATTCAATACCATTGTACCTAATAGTTAGTAAAGTAACTTTGCTGTGGGTATAAGAGCATAAAGGAATTGTTGTGTTAGATCTGAGCCATTCAATGGTGTAACAAAAACGCACATACTGGAGGGAACACATGTAAGGAAAACATTCCAGCGACCAAAAAGGTTATTACAATTGTTTGCTCGCTAAGCAAAAATACTGTTGGATATTCAAAAGATAACTCAAGAATGAAAAGGGAGATTGCCCATTGGAATTTGCCATTTCAAATATGTTTCATTTTGTTTTGTTAATTAATACCCTATGCCTTGTAAAGGTGTCTACTATTTTGATACTTTCAATAAAATTAGTACTAAAACATGTATAAACAAAGGGGGATTTATAAGATTAAAAACATAAAATAACACAACTCAGAACACAAAAGATAAGCTCATTAAAAAAAACACAATAGTAATACTTATCATAACAACAAAAGGTATGAAGACAAATCCACATAATTTCTATTGTCAAAAAATTGAAGGGCAAGAAATAAAAGAACAATACTCAATACCAACCTACATACCAACCAAATTGTGGGTACCTACTGTTCTAATAAAATGTCTAAAACAAATAAACAGAAAATTAAACTGAATTAGTTTTATAATGATAAACCATGATATCAGTTGCATCATAAACCTCAGAGTACATGAAATACGGAAGAGGTGAATTAAGTTGATAACATGATTAATTCAAGGTTTTAAAGCCACAAGTGTAGTAGGCATTAAAGTTTTAGTAAGGTGAACATGCCTAGCGAGTTCTGGGCAGGGTATGGGTTAAGCAAAGTCTGCACAGAACATGGTGTAATTTAGAATATGGCTTATACCACCTAGTGATAGGCGTGTAAGGTTTCTAAAATGGCAGAAAAGAATATTGTGGACAAAAGTAAGCTTTATCAGATGTCTGAAGTCTTGTCATCTTAAATTTTAATAAATAAATAAGGTTAGAGTTGATTTATTAAGGAAGGATCAGGTAGAGAGTATCATTGGATAAGTGATATAAAGAGGTAAGCTGATAAGTATACATATTAACTAGAACACAGACAAACAGAACAAAGACACACAACAGAAACATCTATATGGAAATCATGGCATCAATGAACATTGTGGAAGGGAATTTAGTTAAAAATTGTTAATTAAGGAAATATATTCTAAATGTGTATACGAGAATCTTGTTTTCTAGATAGGGGCAATTATATTGACACATTTACTTTGTACTAAATATATACTTCCTTCATTTTAAATGATATAATGTGAGGTTTTTTATTAATAAGAACTATCAAGTTTTATGATGAACAAGAAAAGCTATAAAATATCCAATATGAAGAATAACAATGAAGTTCAAACTCTATGACTAGACTATTAAAGTTAACATTTATATAGCATGCTGCAGATAAAACATTAAATTTAAAATATACCAATCTGCTGATCCCTTTGTTAAGGTGAAAACATAAGCAATCTATGTTGCTAAATGAAGAAATCCCAGTTTTAAGAATTTTCTTATTAGAAAAATATTCCCTTATCTAAAAACTTAACAATAAATGTGAATGCACATTTCCCAGTATTAAACATAGACTAGGCATACGATGCCCAGATTTTATAGCCAAGGGTGGATTTTCTATTAATTTCCAGATTAAAAGGTAAAACTGCGTATATGGCAACACCGCGGAAAAACCTGAATGCCCTAATACTTAAACAAAATCATTTTTAAATACATGTTACACAAATATATAACTATTTTGTATCGGTTAGACCACTTATTAATACAAAAAATACAGAAGTAGCAATACCAATAACTTAGAACAAAACATATGCAAAACACAACCCTGTCTGAATTCCTAAATGTCAAGAATTTTACCTGCTTTCTCCAATTTAATGACATAAACAAAACAAAAACAACACTTACTGAACAAGTACTTTCGAAGACAATAAAAAAAATAGTATGATTCACTTAAAAATTAGAATTAAGGAGTTACCTTACCTTTACATTGGTCAGTTGTTTACTTTTTACATGACAGTTCAATTGGCCAACAGCAGATTATTTTCACTTTTTCACTAACTACAGATACCAGTCTATATATGCATAAGTGTGTTTTTCTGTGGTATTGAACAGGAACTTAAAAATCTAGTCCATATCACAATAATTCAATGGTTACAAGAGCCCTAATCTGCCATTCTGTCACTGTAAGAATGTATAGGTTAGAATTCAGCCAACACATATTGCTTTGTTATTCGATGTTCTTCTATGTAGAATTCTCAAGGCTTTTAGGAAGAATATTAAAATCAACACAAAATTACGGACTAATGTTATATTTAGAGTTATTTTTAATTTAATAGAGATTATACGAATTCGATAATATAAATTTTCACACCCGCCCGGCTCCGTTCACAGACTGCTAGAATAGTGGTGAAGTAGGTATATACCCCACCCTAGTACACGCAAGCGCTTATAGTATTTGAACTTTCGGAAGGGTCTACAGGCTACCGCACCAGTCCATATTCTATACCTCCCACATTGGCGGAATAGGAATGAACATGAAAAAGATGTACTTTAACATAATCGTATTTAGTTGTGTAAAGGAACAAACATATTATACAGCTACTCATGATGCAGGTATTTGAAAGTTAGTAAACAAAGTATTTCTGAATGAATCAAGACATTTAAGCCATCTTACATGATAAATTTGAAGTTACACATTAACATTAGGAACAAATAGAGGATACCATCATATAAAGTTTTAACAATATACACATTTCTTTATTAGTCTTGAAATATTTATTATTTCAACAAACCGCATCTTTTGAAATCTTAAATAGGATATTGCTGCCACCTATGACATAAAAACAAAGTCAGTATTAATGGTTTCTGTTTAACATTTACTTTGACCAAAATTGAGTCAATTTTCATAAACTGATAAGATCGTTCTAGAACTCGAATTTTATATTTGTTTTATTCAATTGAAAAAAACAAACCGATACAAGGAAGTGTCGAAGAACCCAACAGAATATTCTTGAACGTAAGTAATATATTTTAATATGTAGAATGGGTACTGTACTATACTATATCAGACGTGTAATCTTACAAATTATGTACTTTAGATACCGAGTTTCAAGACTTTACGTCCTCTTCCTCCAGAGTTAACTGTAACTTTTGTGACCTTTAATCTATGGGCCACAAATTTAATAGACGTTTTACTTGTGGCAAGGTGAACCTGTGTACTAGGTTTTAAGAGTCTAAGACTTTTCCTTCAATGATTAGATATAGCAAAGACAGACAAGGAATATATCGGGTCCTTAATAAATTATGCATAAATTGCAACCTTCAGTATAGAACGCTTTCAACAAGTTTCTTCTACAATTTCAGTTGGGAGAACATAATAATTCCATTACATCTTGCGTTACACTTTTTTCATTGGTTTATGTACGTCGTCCATTTGTTCATGATACCGATTCTAGAATTCTGGAACTCTGTGCCAGGTTGTAGAGTTTCGATGTGTAACATATATTTACGGAGTCATTTTAGTCTTCAAAAAGTATTTCCCGCATTCGATCTAGCCGAAGTCATACAAGATTTGGTTGACTGTTTCAACCCCTCTAGTACAGAGACTTTCTCTTAAGTATCTATGAAACAGCCCTATAATAGGTGTCTCTTGACTGGCGCCTGTCCAGTAAGGAAGTCTGTTATGATTCTGAGCGTCTTTGGTATACGTTCCCAGTAAGAGTTTTTTTACGTTTCGATCTAAGCTTTTTTCCAGTCATGGACGACGTTTTTTGGAAGTGGGAATGTTATATTAGAGTAGTATATCGAGTTCTTCTCGACATTTCCACTCAACGCTAGAGTTTACCTTAGTACCTACTCCTGAGAGTCCATATAACCCCTTGACTATCGGTGCATATATCGATCTGCTTAAGTTCGAGAGGTCTCATGTTAATTTCGCTTGCACAATGCAAGATTGCATAAATATCTGATTGAAATACAAAGGTATCTGGTCCTATAGTATAGTCTGTGTACCATGTATATCTCTGCAACTTGAATTGTGAATGCTCTGACCCATCCTTTTCGTGGACAGATGTTCACCTGGATATATACTTTACGCCTTTATTTAAGTACTATATGGTTAAAAGTCATCATCTATGCGGTATCTCTAACCATTACATTGCTCATGTTTTTTCGCAGTCTATATCCCATTCTCTACTCCCCTTAAAACTATGTGCAGAATCGGGAGGTCAAATAGGGCCCCCATAACTGTTGTTGGTGTGCTCTTCAAATCAATGTGCTGTGCAAAGTAGTTGCACCTTGCTTAATTTAGGGATGGCACTTTTTTACTGCACCTTTGGTTACCATACCACTGATACATAATTGATTATTGTTGGTTTTACCATCGTGTTATAAAACGCTTAAACAAGGTTAAAACTCTGGAACCAACCGTGTTATACATCCAATATAACATGTCTGATTTTAAAACCCACATTTTTTTAAAAGTGCGTCTAGCTATCAATAACGGTATGTTATATGTATAGCTACCTTGACTATTCGTTCTATCTGCTGATTCCAAGTAAACCTCAGTTCATCCGTATAGCCCAGGACATCGTGTCTGTCGTTGCTGACTCTAGCTATCAACCCATCCATAACCAGATTCCAAAAGAGAGAAAATAAGACTACCGTCGGCGTCGTGCGACTGCCTACCTGTGCTGACACTGCGTTACAGTAAAGTTGGGTATATCGCCAGTCTATCCACATGCAGCGTGTTTCGTCTATTCATCTTAGCCGAATCGACATTGTGATTACTTCGTAGGAAGTGTTGTCTAATATTCCTTTTATATCGAGAAATTCACCACTTGGTTTTCCAAAACGAGGTACCTCTATCTGTTTACAAGATAATATAGCGCCGTTTCTGGCACTAGAATAGCAAGTAGGAAACCCTCTGTCTCGGGAAACCAATGAGGTCTTGGCTGACCTCATTGAGATGTCATCCATGGAGAGGTTTATTCATCCAGGTGCTCATTTTTTCTTGTTTGGTCAGGTGGTTTATGCACATTTCTTGTTCCCTCAGTTTGAGCGGTGTTGTGTCATCTACTGCGCGAATTGCTCCATGTAAAATAGATGTCTCAGCCTGCGTCTGAAAATGGGTTGTTAAATTAGCAACATGTTTATCCAGTTGCTGACCTATGTCCATAAATCCTCTTCCCCCTTGATACCGTGGTAATGTTGTTCTCTCTACTGCACTGCGTGGATGATGTTTTTGCGCCTTGGTGAGAAGTGTTGTTAGTTTCCGCTGAAGACTTTCTATATTCGTTTTTGACCACTTTATAATACCAAATGAGTAGCTAATCGCGGAACAGGCGTACGTATTTAATGCCTTAAACAGATTTTTACTATTAAGGTATGACCGATTTAGCTGTCTTACTCTTCGCACAAACTCAGAAGTTAGTTCGGTTTTCATTTGTTTATGGTCAATTTTCCGAGCTTGCTTTACTTCGAGATATTTGTATATATCATTTTCACTCATTGCCTCGATGTTTTGGCCATATTACATATCGAAACCTCCGGACTGAACCTTTCCTCTGACTATATTTAGAATACGGCACTTGTCCAGTCCAATGTGCATACTGATATCATTTGAGAATGTTTCCACAGTTTTCAGCATCTGATCCAGACGGTTTCGACTGGAAGCTATTTATTTCAAATCATCCATATACAGCAATTCGATGTGTAACATATATGTGTACAAATGATTAAGCTTCACCACAACAGTATTGTTATTTTTTATGCTAAAACCAGAGTCAGTGGAGTTCAGTAGCTGAGATAGTGGGTTCATCGCTAAACAGAACCAAAGGGGACTCAACGAGTCCCCCGTGAAAAGTTTCCGGTTAATTGGGATATCTTCAATTTCGATGTTATTTTCACCGGATTTTGAAGGTGAATTTTAGTCTTCCACTCCGTCATTATATGCTTTAAAAAGGTCACTAAACTATCGTCGACTTTATATTCTCAATATATCTCTAAGCCATTCATGCGGTACTGAATCAAAGGCGTTCTTGTAGTCAATGAAGGCGGTGAAAAGGTTCCTTTTTTTAGTGTACGCTTGATTAGAAATGACTGAGTCGATTATATGATATTTGCAGCCCATGGAACCCTTAGCGCATCCTTTCTGTTGAGGCTCTATGATATTATTTAGAGAACAGTGTTGGTAGATATGCTGGGCTACACAGGATGTGACCAATTTGTACAAAGTTAGGCCCTTGTGGGCTGGATCTTAGGTGTTATTTTAATCCTTTGGTATTAGATAAGTGGTTCCCTGAGTAAGAAATGGTGGTCTTTCTTGCGGATTAAAAATAACATGATTAATTAATACGGTTAAAAGCTCATAAACACTCCAAAACTTCTTTAGCCAGAAGTTTTGAACTCCGTCTGGTCCAGGAGATTTCCAGTTATGAAGCTCTTTGATAATGTTCGAGACTTCTTCAGTGGTGAAAGATTCATAAGGAATATTACTGTAGTGTTGACAGTTGTTTCTTGGCTTGGCTTGGCTTGGGTAGGATTTATTTTTATTTTTTACAGTGGAATTCAGTTGCCTTCTCTGCATGCTCAAAAAGTACTAGTACTACAATTGTTACTAACTTCGTATCTCTTTAGGCGACCTGAATAAACGGAAAGTTTTTGTTTTAATGTATCCAGGCAGTGTTGCCTTAATTTATTATTATTATTATTTATTGTTTCGTTCAAACTATGACCTGGATTTATAATAATGACACTTAGATTAATTACTTTACTTTACTCTAGAGATCTCAATTTGACGTTTACAATTCATAAGGTACTTTATTAATTGACATTTACACTCTATATTTTATAGTTTACGTTATTTGGAAGATTTAAAATTGATTAAAACTGTGACTACTGTGATTGCTTATTATTTTATTCTGGTTATTTGACTTTTATGACAAAATGATATTTTGGCGAAATTAATTTTTTGGTATAGCTTGTCTCAAAATATATAGTCTTGCCTTTCCCGTTGTTAAAGAATTAGTGGTATTATTGCCATTATTAATAGATAAACATGTTTTACATTTCTACTTGATCGCTCAGGGTTGAATCAGGTACGGCTAATGTTGTATCAGCAGTCTCGTCATTAAGAACCTGTACTTGCTACTGTGTGTATAGTATATTAGTGAAGTTTGTTCGTAACAAATATGTTTCTCCCGTAGGAAACATAATCGAAAGCATTTGTCATGTATGATACTTAAAAATAGTTAAAAATGTATATCATACTTTAATAGATAGAGGCCGAATCAAATAAGATGCTGTGATAGAAACATGTTTACTTACAAAAACGCCAATATCGTCGATAGAGAAGGACCAAAGCAAAGAACCATTGACAGGACGAAAAAACGTAATAATTTTCAGATCATTTGGATAGAGCTCAACAAGATATTATAAGAAGAAAAATATAATCAGACAATTCCTACATTAAATAAAGTTAAATTGAACTTACAGGAAAAAGAAACAAATGTAGATATAGTTGTGACATCCTCCATAAAGTCATTTATAAAATGGGTTTTAAGTAATGTAAGATATACAAAAAAGCAGTAGTAATGGAATCACAGAGACTGCGTACTTGGAGAACTGAGTATCTCTCAGAAATTAGGAAGTATAAGTTAGAAAATAAATATATCATATACGAGTATCTGGATGAAACATGGTTTGATACTCATGATATAGTATGCAAAGGATGGGTCGATTCTAGAGCTTAGACTATCATTAAGATACCAGTGCAGATCTTTTTGAAAATTGGTTTCAAAATTTTCTTTTGAAAAATATTCCTAAAAATGATGTATTCGTCATGGAAAACGATCAGAGTCGTCAGCTACAAAAAGCGCCAAACAGGTCAAGTACTAAAACTGAAATTCGTAAGTATTTTTTATTTTATTTATTTTGAAACTAGTTATAACAAAGAACAACTGAGTCGCCTAGTATCAAAGTCGCCAATCTCCACCTTGGCCAATTTTACAGGAACCGCGAAATTCTGTGGTAGCTTTATTTCGGTTACGATTTGCCTAATTATTATAATTTGTTGTAAATATGTAATGATGATTTTGTTTCACACACATTTTTTATAGTCTACTATAAGTATCTACTAACTGTAAGTATCTAGTAGGTACTATAAGTTTCTACTGAGAAAATTCAAAAAGAAAATGAACATTGGCGATTGTGATAGTAATACTGTAACTTTGGTTACCTTGATACAAATTTCGCTGCCTCCAAGTCATTTGAAATGGGTCTAGTTAAATCAAAAGTCATTCTTGTGAAAATTAATTTTATTTTAATGAAATTACACAGATAGGGCTATATTTTCTTTACTTTGTGGCTCACAGAATGCGTCTTCGTGGTTAGGTACGCTGTTATTTCGCTGTTTTCGTTGATCTCCTGGACCTCTCTTCTTGCAATTCTTGCTGCTTACGTGATCTTTTTACATCCTGTATTTCAATACAGGATGTTTAATTGGAATATAATCGTTTGTTGACTTCTGCAAGTTCACTTAGTTTCAATTTTCTGCACTCAAAAGCAGTTGATTTGTGCTGGCACTGCAGTTGTTTTGGTACTTTTCTGATGTATCTGAAATAAAAAGATAACTGTTTTCAGATCTGAAAAATTGGTGGCTCAAAAACAAGATACTTAAAATTCAAATAGAGGTTTAAGTCATACTGTTACAAATAGTACACTTATCTAAGACGTTTCTTAATATAACATTTCCATTTTTCAGGTTGTCTAATTCTTTTTCGACATTTAGTTGGTATTACTGGCACGGGTAAAATATCCATTTTTTTGTATGTATTTAAAAGTTCTTAAATTTTCTAAAGTTTCTAAAAGAACAGAATTCTACAGAAAAAGTGCTAATATAAATTTTTGTTCAACGTTATCTTAGCTACATTTCTTGTTTGAAACATTTTTCACTACCGCGTACAGATTCTTGGTAAATCGATATTTTCCTTTCCTCCCCCCTCTGACGATTGCGACTGGAGTATTCTTTCCTTGTACATTTAGGTACATATATACAAATCGTTGCAAGTATCACAATTTGACGAACGATATCTTGATTACCTTTAATCCTAAAATATTTTACAATAGACTATTTTAAAGTACAGAAAAGCTTTTTATTGTGTAATGCATATACCCAAATGTACAAGAAACGTTATAATGAGAAATTTAAAAAATAGCGGTAGAACTTCTTCATTTTAAAAGTAATTGATTGTTCTTTCTATTATATGTATTTAAACTTAAAACTGCATGAAAAAAGTTATAGAACTATCGGGAAAATACCGACACCTTGAAATATTGTTTTTAAATACGTAAATGACATTGTTTTATCAATATTACATACTCAATGGATGCGAAAAATTCCAATTATAGTATAGGTATTTTCATAAAAAAATAGCTAATATAGAATAAATCTGAAAATTTAAATTGTCTTAAGGTGTCAGCGGATTCCCCCGGTCTACCCGAAGTCTCACATAGTTTGTGTCGTGAGCTTACTCCCAATTCTTGTTACATTTTCTCCTTATTTTTTGTTACATTGGCGCACAAAGCCAAAATTGAATGCATCAAGACAACATATATAAAAATAATACACTGTCCTTAATTAAAATACTAAATAATTATTTATTTTTTCTTTCTGTTAGTAAGTAGGAATATTTATTAGAAGTCTTTTAAACATTTTATCTATAATGTTTATACAGCATGTATTTGAATAATGTTTATTTAATGATTGACAGGTTCCTGGAATAAAAATGATGTTATCTGCTTTTTCATTGAGCTAGCTGATTGTTTTATTTACTTTGTTATGAAATATTTGATTAAACCAGAAGATTCTATTCGCTATCTAAATAATATATAGTTGTGACATCTATGTTAACTCTCTCCTTTAAAATTAATTTACACCACAGAGTTCTATTAAATACCTAAAGGTCGAACTCTCTATGATCGTATTGAAGCTGGCTAGAGGGCGCTATTTGTCGGCGAAAAAATAAGGGGGCAAGAATTTGAAAATTACATTTGACTGCATACATATAAGACAATTTTAAAAGATCTCGTTTATGTCACTTTATTTATAATTTTTATCATGGAATAATGAAGTTTGGGAATTCCTTTATCAATTTAAAACGTGTAAGTAAACGAAACAAAAAAATTTTTAATAAATAAATTTAAAAAAGGTGAAAATAAATTGTTGATTGTTGAATTTGGATATTTATTATTTGTATTATATATTACATAATGTATTTTAACAAACCAATTTATGTTTTTATGCAAAGTTCAAGAATGACTGAATTAGGTATATTTAGTTAGTTCATACCTTTTTGAAATAGCATTAACTTATTCAGTCCACTGTTTTTCCAGTGTATTGAGTATACCCCTAAGGTACATATGGCTAACCATCTCAATTATCTCGATACAGTGATAACTGAAGTCTACTACTTCAGTACATAAAGAGAAAACATTGCCTGAAGAAAGGTTATTCAGACAAAAAATGCCATTGACACATTTTTGAAGTCACCAGGTGCCAAGAACAAGGCTTTTTCTGTGTTTTCCACAACCTGAAAAGTGTCTTTTCCACTACTTGAAAAGAGGCTTTGTTAGAGACGAAAAATTTGTTAAGGGTTATCTTGGAAAACATGCCTGGTTTATTTAGACGACATAATCGTCTTGGAGATTTTGAAGATAATCTGAAGTGATGTTAAATCCCAAGAAGTGCCAGCTATTTCAAAGTAAATATATGGGTCATATAGTCAGCAAAGAAAAAGTGACCGTGGATAAGGGAAACCTCGATTCCATTAAGGAATGGCCAGAGCCGATTGACAAACATCAAGTGCGAAGTTTTCTCGGGCTATGTACTTACTATCGGAGGTTCGTTAAGAAGTTTGCAGATATCCACTAAACCATTAACGCTACTTAAAGAGGATGCAAGAGATTACTGCTGGGATGGAGACTGTCAAACGGCCTTTCAAACCTTGAAGAAGCATTTAATTACAGCACCAATATTAGGGTATCCACTGCCAGAAGGAGAATTAATCTTAGATACAGATGCAAGTAATAAGGAGATTGGAAGAGTGCTATCTCAGATTCAAGGAGAACAGCAACGAGTCCTTGGATCTTTTAGTAAAGTGCTTTCAAAACCTGAGTGAAATTATTGCGTCACCAGAAGAAAACTTCTAGCAGTAGGGAAATCAGTAGAACATTTCTACCAGTACCTCTATGGAAGCACATAAACGCTGATTCTCTTTCTAGAAGACCGTGCCCAGCAGAGAGTTCACTCTGCAGCAAAATAGAATCCAAGGAAGCAACGGTGCTAAGAACAACGATGGTAAACGACGAGTGGACGCCTTCTAGGATCAGATAAGAACAAGAGAAAGAGCCGTTTTTACAGAAAATTCGAAAATGGAAAGAAGAAAACCGTCGACGATCTTGCGAGCGAATGAATAAGACAGTTGGCAAGTATGTGACAAAAATGGTATCCAATCACCAGCGATACTAGGACCAGTACCTACCGTTTTTTGCAATCCACTACAGGTCTGCTGTTAATGAATCGACGGGTCAAACGCATACAAAAGTCCTGTTGGGACGCGAGATGCGACTACCTTGTGATCTAGAGTTTATATGTCGACCTGGAGATCATGTAGCTAGTGAAAATTATTTGAACGAATTGCGAAGAAAAATGGACGATATACACGAGTTATACCGTTCACATCTTCAGATCGCTAGTGACCGCATGAAGAAACGATACGATACCCAAGCCGAAAAGGGATGTTTTAAGAAGAATGACAAAGTCTGGCTCTATAAACCAAGGAAGCGTAAGGGTTGTTGTCTTAAGTTGCAGCAGTTCTGGAAAGGTCCGTACCTCATTATGGAGAAGATTAACGATGTTATCTACCAAATAAGCAAGATTCTGATGGGAAAGCCGATGATAGTACACCATAACCGGCTGGCTTCATTCGAAGGAGACCATGACGTAAATGAAGAAGTGGAAGTAAACCAAGTCCAAGAAGTATCTGACCTCACGTTTGAGGAATTCATGGGGGTCTATAGAGGTTCGGTAAAACAAGACATGGTGTTATCACTGAAGAAAAGCAAGATCTACTCGCACTTCCAGATGACTACTCACTGGCCCATACCATCCCGGCTAGTATTAAAGACGCACAAGGGTTGGCACCTATATTTCGAAGGAAGTTTGGTCGAGTTAGAGCTTTAATGCCAACTACCAGCCCCTAAAAAAGCTTTGAAACTACAAGATGCATCACTTTACCTTTTCTATCTGGTAACAAAAGACACTGCCCATGATCAGCTTACCTACCAAAATGTATGGGAAGTATTACTTCAATTAAGATAGCATATATTGGAGTCCAAGGTGCAAAAGTTAGCTGTGCCAAAGCTAGAGTGCCGTCAAATAGATTGGAGAGTTGTCCGAAATATGTTGGAGGAGATCTTTACAGAAGTCCAGGTACTAGTCTGTTGCAATCCGCATAGTTACTGGTGCGGAGCGAAAACCATTCCTTGTCACTTTTATACAACTGGAAGTTGTAAGAGAGGGTCCAGCTACTGATACCAGCATCCAGTTCCAGTCCCGACAAGGTTCCAGGAACCATCTCTTGAAGAGGAGGCCGACACCTCTTTCCGACACCAGCCTAACTGTAAACAAGTATTTCTAGAAGCCGTGAAACAGGTATGTGCGTATCGTCATCGAAGGGTTTACTTCCTTCTGGTACATTCATTAGAACTCTCGAGAACAGCATGGAACTGGCCCCAAATGATATAAACACAGAAAATATTTAGGCGGCATACTTTGGAAGAGGCCAGGGCTCGATTTGGGCTGTAGCGCCATTGGAGAGAGAGAGTAACCTATTGCATAATGTTATTCATTTCTTTCTTAAAAAAAGAATGATTGTTTTGAACGATTAGTTCCTTATATCCCTTTGCAAATAGATTTCTAGAATTAAGGAAGTCAAAGAGTCTATCTGGGGCTCTAATGAATTTTATAGTTATTTCAGCTCCTTTAAATTCATCTGATCCTTGTACCAGTAAAAATTCAAGGGCATTTTTATACAATTATTCTAAAGCACAAACCCAAGGATTAACGCACAAACCCAAAGATTAACCAATATATATTCCAAAATTATCTCTTATCTAATTATTATTGAAAAATACACTCGTATAAGTAAACATGATTATTTTTCAGCTAGGAGATTATCTTTCTTAGAACCAGTCACACAAAATTCCATAGAATTATTACAGGAAACAAGTGAGATTTCAAACAAATGTTTACATTTTTTACCCCCTTATTTGAGTCCAACTACCGGACAACACGTGCACTACACTTTAAAAATCGGCTTCAGTTATTGTGCTCCAGTTCTACGTCCCGTTTATTACTATAATTTTACTATATTTTACTATAATTTTACTACTACATTATTTATAAACTATGATTTACATTTAGAATTTACACCATCCAATTTTGAGTTGACATTCTCGACCGAGTTGCTTCGTTTTCGAGATAGAGAATAGAGGGAATTATTAAATAATATAATATAACATCAAAATTATTATACATTCATTATTATAAATTCATATATTCTTGACATTTTGTTATTTTTGACATTTTGTTGTTTATGAATTACAATAAATAATTTTTTATTCACAGTGTTTTAGATTTATTTACATATTTACATTACATTATATTAATAAAAATTACATATGACAACACTGGAAACAATGTTACCAATTTTAAATTTATACACTATTATATGCATGGTATTGATAATTTTGTGAAATTTAGAAATAACCACAGATCAAATATTTTATGCAAATATGTATATAACATAATATAACCAACGAATATAGACACATAATGATATAACTATTTTTAACAACGATGTAATTACATTGTTGGTTCCATCCTTAGTATATTACATCGTTGATTTTTAACTAATAGATAAATATTTTAGGTTGGTATGTATTCTTTAATATGTCATACCATAGTGATTCATTAGTCAGCTGTCAATTTGTGTATTTATCAATGTTAGTTTGTGATGTTTTTTACACTACTTTAAGCTGCCGCACCTTATCATAGTGTTTATGATAAATTTCCTTTATTTAATTTTAATTAAAGAATAATAATTACTATACAATCTCCTCACTTTATAATTAACTATATGCTTTATTAACTTTTATCGGCTGTATGGTAGTTTTCAGTTTCAGTTATCCCAAGATATAAAATAATAATTGATCAGTTATGGCTGGAAATGAGAGAGTGTCTCTAAATGATGCGTTATCAAATGTGGAAGTCTTGGATGAACTTCCTTTGCCAGATGAACAACCTTGCATCGAAGCACAACCATGTTCTGTAGTGTATCAGGCAAACTTTGATACCAATTTTGAAGATAGAAATGGGTTTGTTACTGGTATAGCTAAGTACATAGAAGAAGCTACTGTACATGCAAGCTTGGTAATTATATATTTTACAGAAATGTAATTTTAACTTAATATAACATTTTTCAGAATGAATTATTAGATGAAGGGCAAGAACATGCTGTCATGTTATATACTTGGCGTTGCTGCTCTAGAGCTATACCACAGCCAAAATCAAATGAACAACCAAATAGAGTTGAGATATATGAAAAGACTGTAGAGGTTTTAGCACCTGAAGTCAATAAATTGTTGAATTTTATGTATTTTCAGGTAAATATTTTCTAGACGTTTCATGTATCTAGCTATAATTTGTTTAGTATGAATTTAAATAATGGATTCTAATATGAATAATAGCAGGAGTATTCTTTTGCAAAGTATTCTTACTGGAAAAGTATATCGTTTTACTATTATTCAGTGTTTATTATAATTAAAATTCTTTTTGAATACATGCTTGCCATATTCTCAATAATTCCGTATAAGATAAAAAGATCAAACTTCCATTTACACTACAGAGCTCATCACAATTCTTCAAGCATTGAGATAAATTAATACCTATCACAAGAGCAAATCTATTATATTAACAGGTAGCAAAAGTTTGGTAGATACAATCAAACAAATTAAATTATTAAGTTAATTACAAAAAAGGTAAACACATTTCTTTGGTTTGGATTAATGCTCAGGTAATTATCAGAAGTGAAACAGTGCTATTACAATAGGGGAAACGAGAGAATAACTATTAATGCCAGTCACTTATTTATGACCATGGTTTAAAAAAACAAATGGAGGTAAAATGCAGCGTTTTAGAAATAGAGGCTGGCATGTAGTCATGATTCTAACTCTAGATACATCATCATTCTCAGTGTATTCTACTGATTATGGTGCAGCCTCAATTACATAGTTGTTCTTCATTTCTACCCATGATTCTCTAGTATTCGCTTTTCTATCCCATGTTGTACCAGCTTGTTTCCTTATGTTATAGTCCCATCTTAAATTTGGATGTCTTCTTGGTCTCTTGATGCTTTTTGGATAACACAGTGTAGTGTAGTCTAGTGGACCATCTATTGTCAGTTCTTTTTGCTAAATGTCCTGGCCACTGCCATTTTAAAGATTAAAGATGCAGTACCTGCATTTTTGTAATGAATTAATGTTTCGATACAATTACTCACCACATCTCTAAATTGTGAAAGATCTGGGATATTTATGAGTACTTAAATGCTAAGCATAAATCCTCGCATGACTTAGAGAGACGTAACGAAAGCTTACTGTTTTACAAAGGCAAAC
Organism: Diabrotica undecimpunctata; assembly: GCF_040954645.1. Lineage (NCBI taxonomy): Eukaryota > Metazoa > Arthropoda > Insecta > Coleoptera > Chrysomelidae > Diabrotica > Diabrotica undecimpunctata. The sequence continues at coordinate 22,146,665 of NC_092812.1, forward strand.
TTAATTGGGTTCAATACATTTCAAACAAAAAAGCATGGTTTGGCATAAATAATTACATGTTGTGTGAATGGACCTCTGGATATATTTGGCACAATATAATTTACATGGGAAAAGACATGAAATTTGATGAACAGTATAAATAAAAGCCAGTTTCTGTATTTTTGGCCTGTATTGTTATGACAATTATGAAACCTTTACTATTGAAAGCTCACTGTTTTACCACTAACAACTTGGATACTTCACCAGTGTTTACTACTATTTTATTAGTAGCTTCATCATATGTATATGGTAGGTACTATAAGAACACAAAGGAAAGATCTATTAGAAATAAAGATGAAGTTTAAGAAAAATGATGTTAAGGTGTTTTATAGTGGGAAACAGTAGTGGTAAATTGGAAGGGTAAACAGTAGATTTGCATTCTGTCATACAGAAATGATTACAAAGGAAAAGAGAGGAAAGAGTATAATTAAACCTAAGATTGTTGAAGACTGTAGCAGTAGTATTATGGGTGGTTTTGACAGGGTTGACCAACATCTTCCTGTTTACACTAGAACCAGGAAGCATGGTAAGCAATGTTTCAAAAATATATTTTTCCATCTTCTCGAACATACTGAGTGAAATGCATTCGCACTATGTTATTTATATATGTATTTCTGACTATTGGTCATCTTCAGAAATACATATATAATATATATGGTTGTCTTCCATTTATATACCTATTTTGTTTTTCTGTTTTGCGAGATGTGCCATTAAATTTTACTTTTATTATTCACTTGCATTAACATTTTCTAAATATATATATATATATATATATATATATATATATATATATATATATATATATATATATATATATATGTATATATATATATATATATATATATATATATATATATACTACAATTACCAAAGTGTGTTTATGTTTTAGAGAAAAGCCATTGAAAGATTCTCCCAAGAAGTAAAAAGGCTGTGTCATACTGAAAAAAGAAAAGATTTTGTATCAGAAGCATATTTACTAACTTTGGGGAAATTTATCAATATGTTTGCAGTACTAGATGAACTAAAAAATATGAAATCAAGTGTGAAGAATGACTACTCAACATACAGAAGGTAATAATAATATTTATATTATTTGTTAGTGTTAAATAAATAAATTACAAGTGGTGTTTTATTGAGTGAAATATGAAACAATAGATAAGTCTCATGCATTAGTTATTCTTATTGAATAACTAATTAGTTAATTGCTTTAACCGCATATGAGGTGTGTTCAAAAAATACCAAAAATTTTCGTTTTTGGGAAAAAATATTTATTTATTTGTCTACATTAATGTTGTCTCCTTCAAAGTAGTCACTATCAGATATTATGTCCTTGTACCAACGCTTCTGCCGATGCGCATCTATGTCATCTATGCTTGTGAAACCCTTTAAAGATTTCTTTATTTTTGGAAATAGGAAAAAGTCACATGGATTGATTTTGGCCAAAAATTCACGAACAAGCAATGAAGTGTGAGCTGGTGTATTATGGTGATGCAAAAGCCATGAATTGTTTTACCCCAAATCCGGTCTTTTTTAGGATTACTTCACGTTGTAAATGTAAATGGCGTTGAACTTGTAGGTAGTACTGTTTATTGACCGTTTAACCTCGTGGCAAAAATTCATGGTGCACTATACCTTTAAAATCAAAGAACACAGTGAGCATAACCCTCACGTTCGACCCACTTGTCGAGCCTTTTTGGTCTTGTCAAACCAGAATGCCTTACATCATATCCATAATCCCATGTTTCGTCACCTGTTATAACCCTTTTGAGTATCTGGATCGTCTTTTAAGTCATGTAGTGACTCCTGAGAAACCTCCATTCGTCATTGTTTTTGTTCAAAATTCAACAATTTTGGAACAAATTTTGCTGACACGCGTTTCATACTCAAAACATTTGAAAAAATGTCATGGCAAGAGCCAATTAACGTGCCAGCTTCATCAACGACTTCTCTGATCGTGATTCGGCGGTCATTCATGACCATTTCTGACTTCTTTTACAGTTTCATCGGTTCTTGATGTGCTGGGGCGTTCGTCATCTTCAACGTCTTCACGGCCATCTTGGAAACGCTTACACCATTCGTAAACACTTGTTTTTCATAGCATGTTTACCATGTTTTTAACACTCTTTCATTTTACACTCTTTTAACACTTTATTTGATTTTTTATGCAAAATTTAATACAAATTCTTTGATCCATTTTTTTAAATAAATGAATATCGCCGAGCTCATAAAAACCGTCGAACCTTAGATGCTGCCACAGACAAGGTAAACATTGAATATAGCTGCAATTTTTTTATACTTTATCAAGAATTGTCAAAAAAAATTTTTTTGACAATTTGGCTCTTCAAATCTGCAAAAATTAAAAATTCCTGTTTTGTAAACACCCCTCATAAGTTACGATATAATATTAAAGATAATAAATATACAATTTATAATAAGGGAATTAATCAGTTGAGGATATACACGTAGCAGTGAAATAATGCCTATAATGGACATATTTATTACTTCAGAATGTTGTCTCTGATGTGGGCAAAGATGTGGGACAAAGATTGTCAATTAAAATTGTTCAAACATGTCCAGATCATGGACAAAAGGCTATTACCCAAAAGTTATCGTTTAGAGACCACAAGGTAAAAAAAAGAGAAGAAAACAAATTAATTTGGAGAAAATTTTTACCGAGACGAACAGTTTTAAAGGATAACCTTTGGTAAGACGGTAATATATAGTGTAGCAAAAAAGATCTTAACATGTTTAACCTGATGTATAACAGTTTCGAATTTTTGTATTAGCAAATTATTATATTTCACAGATAATAACATATTGTACATTTATTTTAGAGCTGCCCAGTTTTTGAAAGTAATGTCAGATTCACAAACACTCCAAGAGTCCCAAAATCTTTCCATGTTCTTAGCAACTCAAAATAAAATTCGTGATACAGTTAAAGAAAATTTAGAAAAAATTACAGGATACGAAGAACTGCTTGCAGATGTTGTCAACATTTGTGTTCATATGTTTGAAACCAGGATGTATTTAACACCCAGCGAAAAGCACATGTTAGTTAAAGTCATGGGCTTTGGATTGTTTTTAATGGACAGTGAGCTCTGTAATATCAATAAACTGGATACTAAGAAAAAGTTAAGATTAGATAAAATTGATCGTATATTTAAAGTAAGTGTATGTAATGTATGTAGGAAAATGTGTAATTTTCCTCTGCTTTCCATAATAAACATATACCTCTGATATCTTTTCCTATTTATTTATTTAGCATATGGATTTTAACAGTATGATTCTATCAATTACTTAATTAGTTAACAAAGAACATTGATTTAAGGAATTGATGTGTGGGAACAACGCATTATTCCCCTGACGAGTTGTAAAATTTTAAGCAATGCCTTCCTTGACAGTGCGAAGCGCCAAGATACATCCGGCTATCCGGCATTCAGTACTTATCAGACACTGACGAGGAGTGCGTAGTTCTTTGCATAAAATTATTTCGTCGCCAACTTTCCGTCGGTAAACCATAGAAAAACTCGAACACCTATATTTGAGTTTTTAATGCAATTCTTGTAGATTTTTAGCTGAGGCACAGAATAAATAACAATCAGAATGCCCACTCTCAGATGACGATTTTGAAGTTTGTCAGCACGCGATCGCCATATTTTAAACGGAAACAGACTCGAATTGAGAAATTTGTGACAAGCTACGACAGAACTGTAATTTATATTTTTAGAGATTAATAATTTAGTACATTTAAAATAATTTAATCAATTCTTCAACTAAAAGTACGAATAAAATAGTGCATATTATGTCAATAGTTGCCGTAAATAAATTAAACCGGGTTAATTTTTCTATGCACACCAGATAAAATGTCACTGAACAGCACTGGTTCCGTTTAAAACATGGCTGATTCCGTCTGCGCGAACGAGATGCGCGTACTTATTTTTCAAGCAGAGTGGGCATTCTGATTGTTTATTATTCTGTCGCTGAGGTAGCTTGGAAATAAAACAATAATCAACCTAACCTCAACCTAATCAACCTATTATAAGAAAAACACCAACTAAAAAAGTTATTCGAAATAATTAAATTAAAATTAAAGGCATTTAAAAAAATCTCTAACCTATTAAATGTTCGAACAAACCACCATTTTGCGCTAAACAAAATCCGAATCTATCAACTAAAGCAAGTATCATTGCATTCAGCTGATTTGGCTGTACCCGACTACAGAGTTGAACAATTTTTTCTTGCAATTCTGCTAAATTGGTGGCTCGTCCGAATTCATGCCAATATAATTTTGATTTTAGCATTCCCCAGAAATAAAAATCCAAAGGTGCTAAATCTGGTGATCTAGTTGGCCATTTTATATTATTGACCGCAAGGTTTCGAACCGCTGGAATAATCTGATTGCTTAATAAATCTAGATACTTAGTACTTTTTTTTCGAAACATCCTAACATGTTTTCATTATTTTTTGTCCAGGTCTCTGAACCATATGTTAGGACTGGGCGTATTATTGTTTTGTAGAGTTTTATTTTTACATTTCTCGACATAATTGTGGATTTAAGGAGGAGATTGAGCCCAAAATAGCATCTGTTGGCCGTGCAAATTCTGCAGTTTATCTCTGCGGTAGTATTATTTTCAGTGTTAGGTAGTGCTCCCAGGTATACAAGTTCGTTCACTGCTTCGATGACGCCGTTTTCTATAACAAGTGGTCGTAGGATTTGTGGTTGCGTGCTTATTTTCATATACTTCGTTTTGTTGGTGTTTATTATTACCCGTTTTTGTAGCTGATTCTTTTAATGCTGCATACGCCTCTCATACAGCGTTTTTCGTTCTCCCAACAATATTGATTATTGCTATCACCAGCATAGGCCAGGATTTGCAGTGATTTATTATATATTGAACAAGTGGTTGTGTTTTGTGACATACGTATTACTTTTTCCAGAGCCAGATTGGACAGTATGCAGGAGAGGGGGTCTCCCTGGCGCAGCCCATTGTTTTAAAAGGTTCAGACAGTTCCCCTGAATTCGTACTCTACATTCAACTTTTTCAAGAGTTAGTTTTGTTAAATTTACCAACTGATTTGGTATTTCCAGCTCTTTCATTGCTTTGAACATTTCTCTTCTATTCACAGAGTCGTAGGCTGCTTTGTAGTCTATAAATATGTGATGAGTATCAAGCCATATTCCAGTGTTTTTCCCAAAATTTTTTTGAGGGTTGCAATCTGAGGAATTGTCGATTTACCACCTCTGAAACCAGCCTGGTATTTTCCTGCTATCTGTTCTGCATATGATGCCATACGGTGACATAGTACTGTGGAAAATATTTTATATGCTGCATTTAGAAGCGTAATTCCTCTGTGGTTAGAGCATTCAAAGATATCTTCTTTTTATTGTGTATGGTGCAAAGTATTTAAATATTCCAATCATTGGGGAGGGATTTATGTGTCCATATTTCTTTTATAAATTGCTGTAATGCCATAATGGTATCATGGCCACCTTCTTTATATAGTTCAGCTGGGAGATTATCTATTCGGGGTGATTTGTTTCTGACTAGTTTTTTAACTGCATCTAACTTCAAGAATCTTTGGTGGTTCCTCCTCCCTCTCGTCTGTTCCTCTTACCTCATCTCTTTCATCTTCCAGGTTTTCTTCTTCTTCCTCCATATTAAGTGTGTGGTTAAAGTGTTCCATCCATCTATTCAATACATCTTTCCTTGTTGTTAATAGGTCGCCATTCTGACTTTTGCATTGTCTTGCGGTTGCCTTGAATTCTTTTCTGTCGATGTTAACTCACTTATAGAATGGTCTGAATTCTTTCTCTCTGTTGAGGTTTTCTATATATTTAATTTCCGTATTTAGGTGGTTTTGTTTTTTTCTTTTGTGTATCCTCTTTTCTTCTCTCTTTACAGTTGTTCTTGTTCGTCGGGTAAGCATCTTTCTGTAGGCTTCATTTTTTTCTTTTGTTGCATTCTTGCATTCATCGTCATGCTGCTTCAATGTCTTCCTTTATTCTGGTCCAATAGGAGTCTATATCTGTTACCAGCGCTGATATCAAAATAAAATAACAGCCTAAGCTATCGTTGTTTATTCACAAATATAGGCTTAGCTTTTAATATTGCAAGTTGACAAATTATTTCCCCCTCCTAAATTAGTTAAAAAACCAATCCATAATTAATATTACACATGTTTAAATATTTCTATCATGAATATTCTTTAATATATCAAATATATTTTTTAGAATTTAGAAGTAGTTCCGTTGTTTGGAGACATGCAAATTGCACCTTTCAATTACATAAAGAGAAGCAAACATTTTGATGCAAATAAATGGCCCTTATCTAATAGTACAACACCTTCACCTCAAGCCGATCTAATGGTTCACCTTCCACAGATCAGAGAGGATCACGTTAAATACATAAGTGAATTATCTAGATACAGTAATGAAGTCACAACAACTTACAAAGAATGTGGCAGTGATACTGAAAATAAGGAAACGGCAGATTTGGCACTCAGAGGATTACAGCTTTTATCAGAATGGTCGAGTGTAGTTACAGAGTTGTATTCTTGGAAGTTACTACATCCAACCGACCATCACCAGAATAAGGAATGTCCTAAAGATGCAGAAGAATATGAGAGGGTTAGTTGAGTATTTATAATTTTTTTAATTACGTAACTTAAGGTTAATTTAAGAGGTCGGAGCAATAAGGGAACTAAGCCTCATTTGAAAATATTTTAGTAAATCAGGTTTAAATAATATTTTTACCTTAATTCCTTACATACATAATAAACTATTAAATATATTTTAGGATACAAAAGAAAACTGCATTTTTTTAGAAAAAATGTATTCAAATAATAAATGTGGCTTATGATCTTTTTGATAACAAATTTAATATAAATTCTATAGATAAGAATATACTTACAATATTAGTTTTTAATAAAAACATGAAGGTATTGCACTTGGGGGAGTGTCGAACAGGAGCGACTGATTACTGGACCAATCAGAGAAGGTCTTCAGTGAGTTTGTTATTTTATCTTGTAAAAATTTTTGTCTTTATCGCGATATAGCATTGTTGAGTCATCCGCATAAACTGATACAAATGCATCAGACATTACATATGGTAGGTAGTTCATTAATATACAAAATAAATAATATCGGGCCTAATATGGAGCTCTGTGGTACCCCATTCATAACAATCGGACCAGACATTGAAATTTTGAAGTTATTTTTTATTTTAACTATTTGGTGCCGGTCTTTCAGATAGGAACCAAACCAACTATGGCCAATTTCTCTAACACCATATCTGTATAATCTATCGAGGAGTACATCTTGTTGCACACAATCAAAAGCATGAGGTCACAAAAAATGGCAGTAGGATTTTCACTGTTTTCAATTGAGATAAAACTTCATCATAGAAACTGTTATTCGCTGTGGAAGTAGAAAATCTATTTCGAAATCCATATTGATGCTTTGTGATAATTTGGTTGATATCTAAAAATGATAAAAGCTGTTTTAGCATTGCATATTCAATAATCTTAGATACCACAGATGGAACAGGCAATGGTCGAAAATTTACATTAATTCAGGATCACCTTGTTTTAATACCGGTGAAATGATAGAAGTTTTCAGCACACTGGAAAAAACACCAGTATTGAAAGAAGCATTGATAATGTGAGCAAGTGGTGTCAAAATCTGAGACGCAATTTTCTTAATTACTATACCTGATATTTCATCAAAGCCACACGATGCTTTGTTTTTAATTTTATATTTTATTATGTCTAAGTTATCTTCATCTGTTGTTTAAAATAGGAACAAACTATTTTGAACAAAATCGTTGGAATGCTGAAAATTAAAATTGGTTTAATTATTTTACTAACTATATCTTCTGGTGCATAACAGATTTTGTTAAAGTAGAACTGACCCTTTGTGGTCTCAACAAAAACTTTGTGCTGATATTTTTTTTGTCTATATAGAGTTTTTAGCTCAGGTTATGCCTTACTCAAAGTATACAAATTCTTCAGACTATCTGAAGAAGATTTTACTTCTTGTGTGACCTGTTTTTTTTTGTTTTGGTAATGTTTGGTTTTTCTAATAGAACAACTAATATTGAAATAGAACTGTAATTTATCATGAAAGGCATTATCTTTACTCTCAACATCGGTTGCATGATAAACATCTTGCCATGTTTCTTTACTCAAGAGATTATTGAATGCATTTATAGCGCCTTCATGTGTTACTCTGAAAGTATTTCGAACTGATAGTCATAGTTAGATTAATAAATTTTAACCTCAACAAGAATATATTGTGATCCGATTCAGTATTTACATTTGCAGTACCTATACAATCATCACAATTTGTATATAGCTGATCTAAAATATTTCCGCATGTGGAAGTCGACCTTGTAGGTGTAAAGTTCCTGGGTGACAATCCATAATATGCTAGAAGACCAGAAAATCTGTGTGAATTATTTAGTGTCATGGAACTTACATTAAAATCGCCTGTTAAAAATATGAATTGATTTGGTTTAAAATTTGAATTTAAATTAAGTTTTTCATAAAATACATCAAATTTACCTTTAGGGGATCTAAAGCATACTAAAATTGTGTGTTGATTTGAATTATAATGCCACTTCAGCCCACATACCTCAATGTCTTTTTTAACCCAGTACTGATCGAGTAAAATGGAACTAACCTTCATATCATCCCTTGTCCAAACTGCAATGCCACTACATTTATATTAGGATCTACTAAAAGAATTTACAATTTTAAAATTTGGAAAACTGAATCACCTCGCCATCTGCTGACCACGTCTCACTCAGTACAAAGAAATTTCAGATCAGACTCCTTATAATCACGATATAAACAATCCATTTTAAATTGATTCAGTCCTTGAATATTTAACAGAAGGAGATCATACTCATCCCTTCCTTTTTCCTATTTAAAAATCATTTCTTCATCCTTCACTTTATTTGCGTATGTGTTGGGCGCTTCATAAAAAACCTACTTACATAGGATCCTACTGGCCATAGTTTTGAGTCCATCGCTTTACCGAAATTTTGTTCAAAAATTGAAACTTTAAAAGATGAATATATGTTGGGATGCTTAGCCGTTAACGACGTACATATTACTTCTGCAAAGTGTTTTTCTAACATCTTAAGATTTCCTGCCGTTTTATGTTACTCTACTCTAGTAAAATGGAGATGGCTAAATTTTGGGACATCACTAATTTCGCAGTTCTGATTATTACCTATAACAATACGTCCATTCCTTTTTTTATGCCTAACAGTTTTCCATTCTTGCCCACTATTATTTGTAACCGAATTTGTATTCTCAATATTTATCAAATTTTCATCGTTTGTTAAATTAATAATATCTGAACATTTTGCTTCCGTTTCTATTCTTAAAATGTCAGCTGATAATTGTTTATTATTTCGATATTATTATTATTTCGATTAAGGAAACAACTTGTTTATTTTTATTGGTAACATTTTTAAACACAGTTTTTGTTGGGGAACTCTTTTCTTTATTAACAGCTAGACTTTCATTAACAGCAATATTTTTTGCGGGTGTAGTTTTTTGTTTTTTGGGTATTCTTTACTGCTAGACTGTATCGGTCGTTTAAAGAACGTTGAGGTTTCTGTTAGAATGGTTTATTAAATTCATATTTTGTTGAGTAGATGGCGACTGGTCGGTTAATTGCATATATTTAAATAAATCTAGTTGTTCTTTCAGTAAATTTATTGTTATTTGTTGATTTGATATTATTTCATTCTGATTAATAATGTTCTTTAATCACCTGATTTCAGTTAGTCTCGGATCCTCATCGTCAGCCTCTTTATACAATATTTCGTTTGCTGGATCACTTAACCTCACACTTTCTTCACAGCATATAACTGTTTCGTCGTCGATTTATTTAATACATTTTAATTGCTTCAGTCAGCCACTATGTGATAACGTTCCAGATTTCGCACATAAAAGACCACTTTGTGCAACTTTTTGACACTTTTTACAGCACTTAACTACCGAGTTGTAAACACGACCGTTTCTCTGAGGAGCCATGTTCGATCCATTATTAAAATGAAATCTTCTTTAGCGACAATGTACACTTAAATGGACTTAATTTATTCTTCATTTTACTCATAATTTTAATTTTATTATCATCATACTTATAATTTAAACCCAAATTAAGAAGTTTGCACTTCTGTCAGCACTCCCCCGAGTGCAATATCTTCTTGTTTATATCTGGCAATTCCGTCTAGAATTCGGGCAGCGTGCCGCTAAGTGTTTACTAGCTTATCTGATAATCTGTCTTTTTACGTCTGTCCAATGTTTTCTATCACCTACTTTAATACTGTTTATAGTTTAAATTAAATTCCGATTTTTGTTATACTAGGAACAAACTACTTTAAATCTTACCTTTTGCATTTAGTTTGTATTTAATTTTCACTACACCGCGTGATAATCGTGAAAATATAGGAGAAAATTTAACACTTTGTTTACTACCTAGCGCCACATTGCCTCCATCTTGAAAATACGGACAATAATTTAAACTCTTATAGTATATAATGTTTAACCCATTTTCTACCAGAATATCAATAAATATATTTTTCCATAAATATAACTGCAGATGACAATGGAATGAAACTAAATAAACGTAAAAATATGTTTTTATTAATTTTTTTTTATAAACATAAGAAAAAAACGCTGTGACCATATGGTCACACAGGGAGGTTACCTATATATACATTATGTATTTACTACTGTGTATGAAAAATTTCAAAAAACTCAATGCAAAGTCCTAAATTACATTTTTACACTGTGTACGTATCACAGAAGAACATCTTTCTCCTGCACACCTACGTCTTTTGCCGTTAGGAACTGGAACAAGAAGATGGTCAATTTTGTCATATCGTAGATTGTCGGACACTCTATTCATGGACAGACTATTCCTGCTGACTGAAGGCTTACCAGGACGTCTAGGCGGTACTCCATATTTCCGCAAATACATCTGTGCAATTTCTCGGAGAAAAGGTGTTTTTTTTCTTTCCTTTGAGGACTTCTTATAAAGCACCCAGGCGTTATGTAGGCAAACGTCAACAAGCCAAGTAAAAAGAGGTCAATACCACTTTTTACTTTTGATGCGTGCCACATCTTCATCTATTCTATCCGTGCCACCCATGAATGTATTGTATTTTGCAATAATCAAAGGCCTTTGTACTCGAATAATTTTCTTCTGTTGCTTAGAGTATCTCTTGACGTAACTTTGAGGATTGATGCCGTAGCAAGTTGATGCAGCATTATCCATCCATTTGACCAAGATAATTCCGTCATTTTTAGATATAACATAATCAACAGAACCTCTAGTTTTAGTAGCCATTACTTTGTTGTCCGGCAAAGGGCAACACTTAGGAACTCTATTTTGTCTTATTGTTCCAGTACAGTCATATCCCCTTAGTTTTAATTCTGCAAGTAAATTGAAACTCGTAAATAGATTATCAGTATAAATATGGTAATTTGGCATCTTATTTAGTAGATCGTTAAGCATTTGAAATAAAGGAACTGTTGCACTTCCAAATTTTTCTACATAACTGTTATCAGTTGAAATCTGTTTACCTTGATATAACTGAAAATGAATCAAATAACTGTCTTCAGAATTCAAACACCAAGCTTTATAGCCAAAGCGTATTGGCTTACCTTTGATAAACTGTTTACAGCTATGTTTCCCAAAATTCTTGATCATTGATTCATCATAATTCATGTGCTGGGTTGGTTGAAAGTACTTAAGACATTTCATTTGCACCTTTTCTATAATGGGGCGTAGCTTCCACATTTTATCAGTCCTTCCAATTCTGCTGTTATCGGCAAAATGTATACATTTCATGATTTGATCAAATCTATTCCTGCGCATAGACACACCATGTGTACTGCCATGTCATCCTGTTGATCCCAATAATATGTTCTGCCCGGTAAGGGATGGTAGCCGGATAAAATTAAAATTCCGAAAAAACATTTTAATTCATCAATGGAAAGATTTGGATCTGGAAAATTCTTGAACGCAGCATATTTTTTTGTTTCTTGTAAAATATGCTCAAACATATCGTTGTCAAAAAATAGTTCGAATAGTTCTAATGGCCTCATGTCATAAAATTCATAACTTTCAGATTTATTCCCGTTTTTAAATTTTTTATTATGTATTAAATCTCCCTCTATCCATTGCTTGATCTCAGTTTTTTTAGAAATTCTACATTTTTTATTTTTTCCCTTATTTATTTGACTCACCTGTTAATCAGGTTCTGTTGTCTTTATTTCATCCACAGAGTCTTCCTCTCCTTGTTCCATATTTTCGATACGATTTATTCGAACTTCAGCTGACGCTAATAACTGTCTATGAGACAAATTGTCAACTAAACCACCATCGTCTTCGTCGCCGGAATCTTCATCCGTATCCTCATGAACATCTGGAGGAGAAATAAACACCAATGTTTCATCATTTTCTATATTTTCGTCATCATATAACATGGTCAATGCTTCTTGTAATGTAAAACCACGTCTAAAGAGAAAAAAACAGAAAACCTATTAATTATCACATATTATCCCTGTGTGACGTTATGGTCACAAACAAATATTGAAAGTTCTACCGCATTTAATACAATACTTTTGTGATAAATTATATAAATATGTCTTAAACACATGTCTCTAGATCCTATTTGTTCAAAAATATTTTTGGTTTCTTTAAAAATAAGATTAAAAAATATTACTTATTCAAAGCGAACGTCCATTTTGATGCTTTCTCGTTGTAACACCAACAAACAATAACTATAACATAACACGACTTTGCCAGCGAATAGATCAGGTACCGGGTATGTCATTCGTTACATAGATATCTCTAGTCCGCGTGGTCGTATTACTAGTTGCATATATCGCTGTATGTGTTAAATGTTGTATATTTAAAAGGGGCCATTTAATGTGACCATACGGTTACGCTAGCAGAAAACAGGTTAATTACGTTTCCAAATTGGATACAGTTTGTTGTATTCTTATTTGTCTCGATAGTACATAATTAGTTTATTTCAATTATAAGAGATTATGAAAAAGACAAAAAAGATTTGATTTCACGTTCAAAGCGTCTATGTATCTATTGATACGTATTTCGACTTAAAAAGTCTCATCAGATTAGTTATTCATAGCCGTTCTTAACGTGAAAAATAATCTTCTCTGTCTTATTAGAAGCAACAATAACATGACTTCATTATGGACGCAATAGCGACATCTGATAGATTTGTTTCGAAACTATCTTACCGATTTTTTTAAAAGAGATTAATATAGTTTGTTGATTTTAAAACATGTACTTTGACAAGGACTTCCGATTTTAAAGTTAAAATGTTAATAGCATGCAATAAAGAGTTTATTTTTCAGTTTATATAGTATTTTTACGAAACATGTAAAAAAATCTGAGGTGCCATCAACAAAAAACTTCCAAATAATATAATGCTAATATTTTTTTTTTTTTTTTAGGCGACCAGGTATAATTACACGGATGATGAGAAATTTGCCTTAATTGAAGTGATAGCAATGATTAAAGGCCTCCAAGTGTTAATGGCTAGGATGGAAACTGTATTTACTGATGCAATAAGAAGAAACATTTATGCAGAATTACAAGACTTTGTTCAGTTGTCATTAAGAGAACCTCTAAGAAAAGCAATAAAGAACAAGAAAGATTTAATTAGGAGGTGGGTGAAGTTATCATATAAAAATTAACCATCGAAAATGTTTTTGTTTGTTATGGTCTTAATTTTATCTTCTTCGGAATCTTGTAAAATGGAGTTTTTAATTTGATGATTGCTAACCCTAAAAATATTAATTTTTTTATTAGTTATTGAGTTATTGAGTCTTGAAAATGGCTATTTTCACGATTTTTAAGACCTTTATATTTCGAAAACGATGCATTTAAGAGAAAAGTTACTACGAACATGTTCTGCTCAGAATGAGCCAATTAACCTAAAAAACTTCATTTGTGTTCTGTTTTTCTTGGCAGAACACACCGTACAACGACGACGAGATTTTTCTATGACTGGTAAATGATCCCCCACATTTATCATATTCTTCGTTCTCTTTGAATGTCTTCCTACAGATCTTTATAGAACATGAACTTTGGTAGAGATTCTTCCTTTGGTTACTAAATCTTCACCTATTGTCAGTAAAATATCCTTGAATTTAATTGTCTTGCGATTCAGTTCGTTGTAAATAATCCAACTATTGACATCCGCTACCATTGTGAGTCCAAAAAGACTTTTTTCCACTATTCGAGCGATTTTTTATCTAAATCATACAATCCATACATTTGGTCACCCAAGTCAACTCCCTCCACACAGGAGGGAAGTTGTAAAACGGTATAGCTACTGGGCAAGAAACGTCTGCTTTTGTACCATCAAGTCCTTTACGGTTTAAAGTGGTTAAGGTATCTGTGCGGCAATTACTCAATAACAATACTTCCTTAGTGTCTTGCCATTTCATTCCAATTATTAATGCATCTGCATCGATGCGAACGAACTGTGACTCTCCTCTGACTAACTTAACTAATTATTGAGGAGAGGCATATTTTTTCTGGTCCTTATGGGAGTCCCAATAGCTGGAAACTTGATTTCGTGAAGTAGTTTTACAGTAGTGAAAAAACTAAGGTACCTTCAAATTTTTGGATTTCTTTTGGACTGTAAATATTTATATCATATATGTAACCTGTATCAGAGTCGTATCTAACCCATGTCTTTATTCCGCTTTTTATAGGCTTGTTCGGAATATATTGTTTCAATGTGCTTCGTCCCTAAAACTTCGTCTGCTCTTATCAATACTTTGCCTATTTTTACAACACGAGTCTCGATAAAAATGCGGTAAATGCGCTGTGCTCATTACCCTTTTCAACCTAAAACTTGAATTCACTTCGACCTTTTTAATCGTACCGGCATCTCCCTTCGCGTCCCACACTCACCCGTCCATACCACGGAACAAAACCAAAAGTCCTGTTAAACAGGGCATTTAGTCCTGTTAAACAGGGCATTTGAACTTGAATCATGCTTGCTTTCAGAATTGCAGAACTAAGACGTAATATTTGAATTATTTTACTGCCAGTTCTTGTGAATGCGTCTCAAACAAGTTTTTGTAAACACAGAATTGGGGAAATATTTAATCTTTGGCCCAGAGACGTACTGGATAAATTTTATACTTGAATATAAGATAGTTTTCAAGGAATTTACTGCATGCTACAATGCTGAATCAGAATAAAAATTGTTGGTGAGTGATATCTGCTTGAGTCGTAGATTGACGTCGCTTCATGCTGAAAAACCCATTGGAATGATTAGTCCCCACCGAAAACAACCATTGGGATTATATATCACGAACACTAAAATTGTCATTTTTTTGTACCACTCCAATTTGTTTTTCATAATATGATTAATAATTTCAGTCATTCTACAAAGGTTTTTACAATTTTACTAAAAACTCCATATCCTGGAGCTATGTGCTGATTTGTTCCTATGTATTTCTGTACGTATATTACGATTCTTTACATGGATGTGCCAGTATTTGAGGGTAATAATTGTGTGGGAAGGTTCTGAAAAAGAATCGTTTCTCTTCATTTGGTAGCGTTCATGGTCTTGTTGAGTCGTTGATGGATGGATTAGCCGTCACTTTACTCTTACGTTCCTCTGGTGGTTTAAAAGAAGACTATTTTAGGTATAATTTCCTTAATATGTATAATTTTTTAGCATCATCATGTCTGTTCGAGAAACTTGTGCAGATTGGTCTAAGCATTTCGATCCAATCAATGACCATTTATTAAAAGGTAGAAAGGACCCAGAGACTGGTTTTCAGATAAAAGTTCCGAGAAGAAATGTGGGTGAGTTATTTATTTTAAATTATGTAAAACATTTTTTATGCAGAATTTCACTTTTGTTATTACAGTAGAGCTTCGATTATCCGAACTAATTGGGAGATATGGGTGTTCGGAAAATCGGTTTTTTCGGATAATCGAACTGTATTGATTTAGCCGTACATATTTATCCACGGGTGAATGAAAGCTGTATTTACATACCTACATATGTATTTATATCTTTAATGACGAATAGGAATTAAACAAAAAAGTGCAGTCTTTGCAGAAAAACATATTTTATGTAAAATATTGACGAAAATTGTAAGAGTTTTTTAATTACTAATGCTTAAACAATCTTCAGCTCTCGTCTGCCGAAGCAAGTCTACCCGTTTACGAGCGGCTAGGTCACGTAGTTTTTTTAAGGACCGCTATTTTTCATTCCAACGTCGATGACTTAGGGCGTTATAAAGAAACTACTGAAGAAAGTTTCTATAAACCATTCCATGATAATTGTACTATCCATCCAAGCACTGCAAAATGTAAGCCATGTGCATCACAGACATATTAATGTGTTAACAACGTGGTCTCTTGCTTTTACCAATGACAAGCATGAGCAATCATTAACAGAATCTAACGCAGCGATATCACATGCAGCAGCTTAAACTTATTCCTAAACTAGTTCGTAAGGTTTTATTTTGCAATTTAGTGAAATTTTGCAATGAATTATATATTTTATTTTAGTAAATTTTAATTGATATAAAAATTTTTAATTGATATTGTTATTATTTTTTTTTACTTTTCTAAGCTTTGTCCATAAAATTGTACAATTTTACACTTATTTAATAACACTAAAAACCAGAATTTTATTTATATTTATTTACATATATTTTCGGACTTATGAATTTATACACAAATCTAGCGATCCCTCGTGACGTCACCGATGTCTAGTTCGGCCGTAAAGCCGCTTAGATGTCGTCAAAAACGTAAACAAATATTACCGCTAAACTAAACCGGAACTAGTCTGACAAAACACCTGCTCTCGGAGGTCGTTGACCATAACAATAATATTTAAAAACAACAGGTGACGGAAGTATTTGGAAATTGAATAGAAACAGGTGACGTATCAAATAAATACGTTAGAATATAAGGATAATTAAAATAAAGTAATTAAATATAAATATAAGAGTGATTATGGAAAAAATATAAAATTATGATTAAAATAAAATAAAGCTAATAAGAGAAAATATTATAAACAAGATAATGAGATGAAATGAAATTAAAATAAAAATAAGATAAAATACAATAAAATGGCATAAAATTAAATCAAATCGTATAAAATAACTCCTGCCTTTCTACTTCTATTGCAATTGAAACTGGAAAACGACAAAAGTATTTCTGAACTAGAATAAGAAACCGCCTGATACAATAAAAATCTAATTAGTAATTTGGCGTTTTTAATTAAAACTATCCAGATATCTTAATTATCAAATTAAATACTTTTTGTTTGTTTTTAAATTCCAATGGTTTGATATCTCGAGAAATACACTTCCAAATGAAAAACCAAAGTAACACGTGTTTAATATTTTTTTAAAATCTACCGATAACACCAAAAACTACTTACCACCCCCACCCCCTGGGGCCACCTAGGGAGCTAAAAGTTTGGCTATTTGGAGTTCTAAATATGTACGTTTAAGTACCCAACTCCAAATAAAAATCCAGCCGAGTGCAAATTTTACTATCCTCTCCCGCTATAAGCCTTTATTTTTATGAAAACTAAACCTTCTCCAGCTGATTGCAATGTATTATGATAGAATCCAATTGTAAAATATCTCGAAGGTAAAAATTAAGATAATGTGAAATTGTATTAATTAATCTTTTAGGACCATCTTCTACCCAATTATATATGGTAAGAACAATGTTAGAGTCATTGATTGCAGACAAATCTGGCGGGAAGAGGACATTACGTAAGGACATCGATGGACAATATCTAATGCAAATTGATTCTTTCCACAAAACTTCCTTTTATTGGAATTACTTGTTAAGTTTTAGTGGTAAGGACTTTTTATGATGTATGTACATTTTGTTTCTACTACATTTTGTTCTTATTTGCAGAGTATTTGCAAAAGTGCTGTGATTTATCTCAATTGTGGTATAGGGAATTTTATTTGGAAATGACTATGGGAAAAAGAATAAATGTAAGTATAGCATTAAACGATACGATCGCTTTATCTGGATCATGGATACTGATAAGATAAACAATAATAAGTCGTGGTCATTTAATCAGAAAACATAATATGAAACTAAAGTTTACTTTTCTTCTTCTTCTCCCTTCTTGTATGTAGGTTTTAAGCCTGTTTCTTCTTCAATATTAGCCCCCTAAATTGTTTAAATTATCGCACCATCTTTTTCTTGGTCTGCCAATACTTTTTCGTCCATTTGGTGACTTATCTCGTGATATTCATACTATCCTATCCTCTGCCATTCTACTAATGTGTTCGTTCCACTACTATGTCCGTTTTGTCCCACATCCATTTATGTCTTCTATATTGCATGCTCTTCCTATGTTTTGGCTTCTCTCCTATGTTGACTTTTATGGACAAGTATACCTACGCCTGCTCGTGCTCGTTCTTCTTTCTTCACTCCACTGTATCCTAGAAAATATTGGTTATAGTCTCTTTAGCCTTTACCTTTCTTCATACCTTTCTTCTCTGTTTCTTGGATTGCACAAATGTCTGTTTTTATTTATCTGTTCTTCTATTATCTCGTGGTCTTTGTTGTTGAAACAAGTAATATTCCATGTTTCTAATCTGATTGTGGGCTTATTTTTCCTTCTCATTTTCCTTTTTTTGCGTGGTTGGTCGTCTTAGGTTCCGTGTGGTTCCGAGGCTTTATATCGGTTCTTTGAGCCTTGTTTTCTTTTACAATGAGTAGGATGCTAAACTGGCCCATCAACCCTCCTCTTTTACCGGGCTTAGGACCGGCTATGGGCATGAACGCGATTTCTGAGCTACTCAATCCACCCAGTCCTCGCGCTCATAACCCCCAGGCTGAGTTGTTTACTTATCATTTTTAGAAATTTATGTTAGTTTATGAGAATATAGTGAAGAATTTGTAGAATTACATATGTAGTTAGCTTATTATCAACTTTTTTCTCTGCTGTGCCTTATGAATCACAGATTCCAAGAGACATATTCTCAGTCTCAGTTATCGCCTTTTTTCTTTTTGGGAAGTAAATTACATCTATTTAACACTACCTCTCAACTCTTCTCATCAGAGTTTATATAATATATTTAGACTAAATCATTTTTATCTTTAGAAATGCACTGTACGCCACAATCATAATGAAGAGTGTAACGATTTAATTACAATGGAAAAAAGGATACAGTTCCCTATTGATATGTCAATGCCTTGGATTCTTACAGATCATATTTTAAAAACTAAGGAACCGTCAATGATGGAGTAAGTATGTCATAGGTTACAAGCATTTTACGCAATATTCGGACGAATATGCAAAATTCAAAATATTTGTCGTATTTTGGATATTTGCCTAACTCAAGTTGATATATTTTAGGTATGTTTTGTATCCCCTGGATTTATACAATGATAGTGCTTTGTATGCTTTAACAATCTTTAGAAAGCAGTTTTTATATGATGAAGTGGAAGCTGAAGTAAATTTGTGCTTCGATCAGTTTGTTTTTAAGCTGAGTGAACAGATTTTTGCGTATTATAAACAATTAGCCGCAAGGTAAGTTCTTAAATTAAGATAATTTCTCAGAATACTTTGTTTAATAATATAATAATAAACATTAGTTATTATCTCAGTTTATAGACGAAGGAACTAACGATTTTCCCATAACACTCGCTGATACAGGTATCTAACAACTGCTTTTGATAAATTTGGTGATAACAATATTAGTAATAAACAAAACATGGAAAAGATTAAACGTAATTTTTTTTACTTGTAAACAATGTAAGATCGCTATTTGATTTTAAGTACTAAAGGTGATGACCGGTAAATTATATGGAAAAGTGGCACAAGTTTACTGAAAAAGCATAGAAAATCATTTAAAATGAGGGTTTGTAAAGTTATTTTTGTTGCTTAATTATTGCCAAAATAGGTTCAAAAGTTGATTTTTTGAAAATTAGTAATATCCATCCAATATACATTTTGCTATGTGCTTGAGCAAAAGGCTATGTTATATAATATAGAATAGCAAAATAATATATTATATAATACAAAATATTCTTGTGAAGGTATATTTTCCCAATGGAAGTTATGATGTGTTCTGATCCATGCTTCTTTACGGTCCTGGGTATTCATCCATCAAAGTTTCACCCAGCTCTTTTGTTGCAGTGTAATATTCCACGATGGCGTGGCACCCATATCAGTTTGACCCTGTTATGTTCCGCCAGTTTATCGAGTTCTCCTCTGCATTCTCGCACTAGCCTAGATAGAGTTCATCTTTGAGCTTCTAAAAGGCCCCAATACTCTTAAGAGCCCTATAAGTGATATCTGTATTTTTATATTTTTTTATGTTAGAGAATTGTAAGTCTGTTTTATTCCCGCTATAATTACTTCATACCTTTTTACGCTCAGTAAATTTATGCTCAAAAGAAAAAATTAAATTGGGAAATATACAGGATAAAGAATGGAAGGACTATTACAAGGAACTGTTAACAGAACAAAGACCACAATTCATTGGAAAAGAAAACAGGCGAAGACGCAGCAGATCCCCACAACAAGAAATAGAAATAATAGATAGGGAAATGAGAACGGCCATAAAAGCAATCAAAAATAAGAAAGCACCGGGACCTGAAGGCATCTCACTTCAGCTTATAAAATACGGATCAAAAAAATTACACCGGATGATACAATGGATCTTTCAGAAAGCCATAAATGGAGAACAGTTCCCAAAGGAATGGACGGAGGCATATATGGCATCTATATTTAAGAAAGGAGATAGAAAACGATGCGAAAACTACAGAGGAATAAGCGTAATATCATCAATAGGAAGATTATATGGGAAGATACTGCGAGAAGAGATAGACCAAGCGATAAAAGGCAAAATCGGGGAGGATCTGGCAGGCTTCACGGTAAGAAGATCATGCATAGACCACATATACACACTGGAACAACTGTTGGAAAAGAAAAAAGCAAAAAAAAAAGAGATATACATTTGGTATTTGTGGAACTGAGAAAGGCGTATGACTCTGTACCAAGGTCAGAACTATGGGAGGCAATGTACAAATTAGAAATACAGACGGAACTCATAGAAGCTACAAAAGCTCTGTATAAAGAAAATAAAGTGTCCATTAAAATGAACAAGAATCATAGGAGATTTCACCACAACAAAAGGGCTCCTGCAGGGATGTTCCACATCTTCAACCCTATTCAAAATATACTTAGAGAAAGCCTTGACTACATGGAAAAGAAAATTCGAAGGCATGGGAGTACCGGTACGGAACGAATACCTATATACGTTAAGCTTTGCAGGCGATCAAATAGTGATTGCACAACACCAAGACGACCTCAGCTACATGATGAAGAAACTACAAGAAGAATATACCAAGGCTGGCCTAGATATTAACCTCCCGAAAACAGAGTACCTATCTACAAGTGAAGAAGACATAGAAGATCTACAGATTGATGACAACGTAACAATCAAAGGAAAGGATAAATTCAAATACTTGGGGTTTATAATCACGAAAAGGCAACAACAGAGAAAGAAATTACACAAAGATTAGGACAAACAAGAACAGCAATCCGACAACTTAACTCAGTATGGTGGGATAGACACCTAAATATGAAGACAAAAACACAGATTGGCAAAAAAACCTAAGAAACTGTCCGTGTGATTAATTCTTCTGTATTTTCTGTGTCGTAGAATTTTGCTCAGTTCGATTGTAGCAGCGGAAGCGAATAGTTCTCTGTGGTATCGAAGTGCTAATTAATAGAGTTGTTGTTGTTTTTACCAAAAAATGGAATTAAATTCAGATGGCAGAGGAAATCCACCTGACAGAGGAAGGATTGACGATGTTGCTAGTAATATGGATTATGAAGTTAATGAAAAACAAAAGCAGTTTGAGGAAATTATAAATATTGATATTAATACACAATCAAAACAGGTACCGATAACAAATTCAAAAAACTTTTTACCAGATTATCAGGTAAGCAATAAAACAAATATTAATATAGGCCAGTCCATAATGTCAGAGGTGAAAAATAAATACAGTCAAGGTGACCAAGGTCCTTATTTTGTTTTTATGCAGAATAAGGAAGGTAACATTGGCCGATTGCATCGCATAGCGACAGCACGATTAATTTTAGGTGCAGTACCTGCAATTAAAGATAATATTGTTAATATTAATATTATAGGAAAAAATAAAATTAAAATTGAATGTAACACATATAAAAGCGCTAATATTTTAGTGGAATGTAAAAAATTAATAGAAAGAAATTACGATTTATATATTCCAAATTTTTTTACTCAAAAGAGTGGGGTAATTAAAGGGGTAGACAAAAATATTTCAGAAAATGAATTAAAAGATATCATTGTTCCAAGATACGGCAATTTTAAAGTAATAAACGTTAAAAGAATAAAGCGAAAAGAAAATGATCAACTGGTGGAGACGGGTACGATAGTGGTGTCTTTCAGAGGCCAAATGATTCCAAAACAAGTAATCATTGAACGAATGATATACCAAGTGGAACCTTACGTTCCGAGAGTAATACAATGCCTTAATTGCATTAGATACGGACACGTTACGTCACAATGTCGAGGTAAGAAAAGATGCAGCAAGTGCGGACAGGAACATGATTCAGATGTATGCGATTTAACAGATCCCACTTGTATATTATGTTTCGGAAACCATTCAGCATTAGATCGAAACAAGTGCGCTGAGTTTGAAAAACAAAAGGGCATTAAATATATAATGGCAAATGAAAATTTACCTTTTGAAGAAGCAAAATTAAAATACAGCAGTAGCTATAGGACAGTCCTGAATTCAACAAACACAGGAAATAGGTACACAGTGACAACCAAAAGAAAATGGAGCGAAGGAGCTCAAAATAAATCAGTTTATCCTTATTCAAAAGAACACGAAAATATACTGGACACTGCAAGCGCCTCTGCTTACCCGTCGCTACCAATTATAAACAACCCATTATATCAAAATCAAACAAAAATAGTCCAACAAAACTCACTAACTAGTAAACAAATTACTGATAATATAGTAACAATATTTAAAAATTTCTTAGACAAAAACTTAATTCCAATAGCAAACAAACAAATTTTAGACGACATTAAAAGTAATATAGAAAAAGTTTTAAATGGCCCTAGTAAATAATAAGATTTTACAATGGAATTCACGATCAATAGTGAACAATAAAGGCCATTTTGAAAAGTACATTTTCGAAAATAAATTCTTAGCTATTCTTTTAAGTGAAACTTGGTTAAAACCGAATTCAAAGATAAGCTTTTCCCAATATAACATCTTCCGTGAAGATAGATCAGATGGTTATGCAGGAGTAGCGATATTATTAAGAAAAAATATCAATTTTCAGAACAATTTAAATTTTTATAAAATAAATAATGTCATGTGCGTTGCAGTACAGATTAAAATAAATAATAAAATCTTAAATTTATATTCCATTTATGCAAAACCCAAGTTATGTGTGTCAAAAAACGAATGGGTTAAATTTTTTATTAGTTTACAAAAACCTTTTTTAATAGGGGGAGATTTCAACTGCCATAATAAAATGTGGGGCTGTGATGTCACCGATCAAGAAGGTCTTTATCTTTTTGAGGCTATGGAGGAATGTGGACTTAATTTCCTAAATGATGGGTCAGAAACATTAATTCGTAGACCTATGAATTTAAATAGATCTGCTATAGACTTAACAATTTGCTCTAGGGATATTTATTACAAATTTAATTGGCACACAGAAACTTTGAGTCTGGGTTCTGATCACTACCCAATAGTAATAGAATTTAACCATAATACTGATAATAACGTTACTAATAGTAATGATGTCATTGAAACTAATGATATATCTAGATCTAGAATTACATGGGATATTAAAAAGGCAGACTGGGCTTTCTTTACCTATCTCTTAAACAATGAAAAGAATAATAATATATCAGATGGTTCAGAGCAAAAATATTCCACATTTTGTGACTCAATCAATTTAGCTAGTAAATGCTCTATTCCAGAG
Organism: Diabrotica undecimpunctata; assembly: GCF_040954645.1. Classification (NCBI taxonomy): domain Eukaryota; kingdom Metazoa; phylum Arthropoda; class Insecta; order Coleoptera; family Chrysomelidae; genus Diabrotica; species Diabrotica undecimpunctata. The sequence goes on from NC_092812.1 coordinate 22,170,772, forward strand.
AGGAAAAGGGGGCCCAATGCAAAATTTAATAAACCATGGTGGAATGATGATTGTAGGAACGCTATAAGACAACAAAAAGAAGCTTTTTTGCAGTTTAAAAGACTATCTAATTACGATAATTATTTAAAATACCAACAAGCAGAAGCTTATAAAAAAAGAATTATTTTAGGCAGCAAAAGAGCTTCTTGGAAAAACTTTTGTAATAGTTTAAATAAAAATACACCCATTAGCAAAATATGGAAGGAAATAAGAAAATTAAAAAACGTTTATAACCCTCCCAATAATCCGATAGTTGTAAATGAGTGGACAGATATATTTTTTAATAAAATTGCTAGACCTTGGGTTATAGAAGGAGAAATTAATCACAGGAACTCTACGGATAATAGACATGAAAATGACGAAGCAAACACAGACAACATATTTCTCACACAAGCATTTAGTCTGGAAGAATTAGAGAACTGCCTAAAAAGACATAATAATTCAGCTCCAGGATTAGATGGTATACACTATAGTATGTTGTATAATTTACCCATACATAAGAAAGTTCAACTACTAAATGTAATAAACAATATCTGGATGAGTATGGATATACCACGTGCATGGAAAGAGTACATTATAGTTCCAATTCTTAAGCCACACAAATCACCAAACTGTCCGGATTCGTATAGAGGCATTTCTCTATCATCATGTGTGTTAAAAACAATGGAAAGAATGATTAAATGTAGACTAGAATTCTGGTTAGAAAAAAATTCTAAAATACCTGCAACACAATTCGGCTTTAGAAAATCATGTTCTACGATGGAAAATTTAACGCACTTAATACTGGATATATATAACTCATTTTCCGTCAACAAGTCGGTATTTGCTACATTCATAGACATAGAAAATGCATATGACAATGTGAACCTACAACTTCTATACCACAAAATGAAAGAAATCGGACTGCCAGATATACTCTGCTGGAAACTTCATCAACTTTACATCAATAGAACTCTTTATCTTCAAATTAATAACAAACTAATAGGGCCGAGAGTTTCAAACATCGGGTTACCTCAAGGGAGCATCTTAAGTCCAATATTATACACTATTTACACAGCTCATATAGGTCAAAGCATAATTACTAGCAAACAAGGTAAAATATTACAATTCGCAGATGATATATGCATATATGTAGATCAATTGGAAATAGAACAAGGCAGTAGTAAAATAAATACAGTATTTAAACATCTACAAGAAGACCTAGATCAAATAGCATTAAACATATCTACCAAAAAAACACAAGCTTGCATATTCTCCCGAAAACGAAACATTCCAGAAGTAGTGGAGTTGCAAAATGTCTCGTTTAAAGTTCAACCTAAAGTTAAATATTTGGGTATTATACTGGATAGGAAAATGATTTGGAAAGATCATATTGAGTACATCGTAGCAAGATCTGACAAAGGGTACAATGCGTTACGAGCAGTAAACTATACAACCTGGGGAGCAGATCCCAACATAGCATTACTAATGTATAGATCATACATAAGATCAATATTAGATTACGGATGTTACTTTTACAATCAAGCCGCCAAAACCCATCTTCAAAAAATAGACATCCTTTCAAATAAATGCCTCAGATTATGTATAGGAGCTTTGATGAGTACTCCAATATCAAACCTAAGCGTAGAATGTAATGAACCACCACTATGGTTAAGAAGGAAAACTATGTGTGAAAAATTTATAACTAAAATGATAACTAAAGAGAGCATAATATGTAACAACTGCCACAAACTTTATATAAATGACCTAACCACTGAATACTGGAGGAAAAAGCCAACATTACTTCTTGCCGAAAGTTACAATAGAATAAGACAATTTAAAAATAAGCTATACACATCAACTCTCCCATCCATGTTTCAGATAAATCTAAACAATATACCAAACATACAACCAACCTACATGAGAGATTACTCGAAATTTCCAGTTTACTTAAGGAATGCCATGTTTAATGTGGATATAGAAACTTTATTTCCGGAACATTACCAAATTTATACCGATGCCTCAAAAATGAATTCGAGAGTGGCCGCTGCCGTGTGGGACCCTAGGACAAGGTATAAAGAGGGTATACGACTTAATGAAAATTTTACAACATTTTCAGCAGAACTTATTGCAATACTGAGAGCAATGCAGTATATAAGCAGTATAAACAATAACGAAGAGAAATTTCTAATCCTTACAGACAGCAAAAGTGCTTTACTTAAACTGGAAAGTTTGAAGGACATATCAAACTACATATATATTGACATTATTAAAGCATATATCGCACTTAGGGCTAAGGGCAAACAAATATCATTTTGTTGGGTAAAAGCTCACTCTAATCTTAAACACAATGAAATAGTAGATACTCTAGCTAAGAAGGCCACCGAACAAGAAAATGAAAGTAAATATAAATTAACATTAAATGATGTTTACGCTAATATTACCAGCAATAAAACCAAAACCTGGCAACAATGGTATAACAACTCAACTAAAGGGCTATTCTACAAAAACATACAATTAAATATTCCAGCTAAATCATGGTTTAATCATTACCACAGCGAAAAAATCGTTGTTTCATACATATGCAGACTTAGATTTGGACACTGCCTAGTTCCAGAACACAAATTTAAAATAGGTCTTAGTGATAGTAATCTTTGTGAATGTGGTGAGTTAGGATCTGCAGAACACATGATACTAAACTGTAGACTAAAGATAATAGAAATAAATCAATTCATGAATCAAGTATATAGAGAAACCAATCTTACACGACCTTTTAATTTAAAAACAATATTATCTAGTTTAGACGAACGTGTATATGAGATCCTAATTAAACACATACTTAATATAAAATTAAAATTGTGAACTATTAATACCTGTGTTTATCCCATTTGTTTACCTATCTTTCCGTGGTCTAGTCTTGTGTATGTGCATTGCTCTGAAAGACCCCTGAGCAGAAGTACTCCTTGTTGACATTCCTTATAATGTAATTTAAAAAAAAAAAATGAATAAATAAATAAAAAAAAAAAATAAAAATAAAAAAAAAGAAAATAAAAAAAAAAATAAAAATAAAAAAAAAGAAAGTAATAATAAAAAACACACAATAAAGAATAATGTTGAATAATACTGAATAATACTAGAATATATTTTATGATATAGATATATCTATATAAATGTGTAATATTGTATGATTGTAGCTGAAGATTAAATTATCCATTTATTGTTATAGAATCTAGGTATGTCTTTAAAATACAAAATCTTATTTTAATAGTAATATGTGACATAAATATCTGTAGAGCAAAAATAAGTTCGGCTAATGGATTAAGTCTACAGTCAGGAAATTCGATGACACACACTAGAATTTTGCTGAACTCTTTGTGTTTTTAATATAGTTTCATTATTGTTTTGATAAATTTTTGTAAAATAGAAGAACAATTTGATTTTTTGTGAATGTGGTAAGCTGTCAAAATTATTATGTCAAATATATCACTTATTCTTGATCTACTTTAATTTAATACAAGGTAGGCATCAACAAACAAAATATTTTCATCAGATGGAAGAAAATAACCTATAAGTACAAATAAAAATATTGTGTTTCAAAAATACTAATTAAAAGAAAATAAAAATGTAGCCTTACTTGTTGTCCTAATAGACCACCGTCGTGCGGTCTTGTTATTATTTAGACGTCGTCGATGGGAGCGTTAAACCATCCAGTCAGATACCAATTGGTCAATTGGTGGCAATTATTTATATAGTCTTATCTTATGCTAATCTTATTCCACAACTACTTAATCTTTTACTACTACTACTTAATTTTATTCTACTACTACTTTAATATATAATTTATTTTAGCATATTTCTTGATAAACGATTTCGTGTTGAGTGTTCGGCAGTTGGAGCTTATTTACTTCCCTATCCCAGAGCCAACCGGTACGAAACACTTCTTAAACAAAGACATGTGCAATTATTAGGTAGGTCGATCGACTTAAATAAGCTGATTACCCAACGAATCAATGCCGATATGCAGAAATCTTTAGACTTGGCAATAAGTAAATTTGAAGGTGGTGACATTACAGGAGTCATAGAACTGGATGGATTGCTACAGGTATTGTATATAGTTTTTGACAGGAATTATGTGAAGATTGTTCTGAATATTTTTAGTAGTAGTTTGATGTAAAAACAATTACATAAGTAAAACTAAAGTGTAATGATCAAACTATGAATTGGCTTTATAGAATCATCCTCCTCCTCAGTCCTAATCCCTTTTGGGATATGGTGACACCATCAGGACTTTACAGTTTTTTCACGATTTTATTTCATCCTTCCCTGTCCTGGGCTAGTTGTTCGGCTTCATGTAACCCTTGGTTAATCAATATTTTTGTTTGATCTACCCAACGACTTGGAGATCTTCCCCTAGGTCTCTTTCCTTCAACTCTACCCTCGACTATCAGTTTTTTCATCGTACCTGTTCTTCTAGCAATGTGTCCAAATATCTCTGTTGTATTTGTTTAAGCAATATATCCTTTACTTTAAGTTGTTCTAATATCGATACGTTAGTGCGATGATCAATCCAGAATATTCTTAACATGCGGCGGTATACCCACATTTCAAAAGCGTCTAGTTTATTTTTATCCGCTTTCTTATGGGAAAAATAAGTGCCCTTACCAGCCTTAGTTTTGTGTGTATTGTTGTCCTAGAATTTTTCCAAATTGTTACCAGTTTCATCATAGCTGTTCTAGCAATAGTTAACCTTCTACGTATCTCTCTGTCACACCCTCCGTCATTTGTTATTAGGGACCCCAGGTATATGAAACTATTTAGTAGAAACTATTTAGTACTTCAAAGCCCCCAACTTCTTTAATGTATTGAAGATTATTCCGAGCTCTGTCTACTGTCATGATCTTTGTCTTACTCCTATTTAGCTTTAGTCCATATGTTTTGCTTTTCTCCTCCAGACATTTCATTATGTCTTCCATTTCTTCTTGATTTGCCGCAATTATTAAAGTGTCATCAGCATATCTCAAGTTACTGATTTTTTGACCTATTGATATTCCACCCTTCAATCCGTCTAGTACCTTTCGCATAATGTGTTCGCTGTAGATATTAAACAGAGTTAGCGAGATTATGCATCCCTGCCTGATAACTGCCTCTGTTCTGAAATGATAGGAATGGGTGTTGTTTATTTTTACTGAGCACTTATTATTTTCATATAGACTTCTAATTATTTGAATTAAGTGGTGTGGTGTTTCCATTTCCGCTACTATGGACCATAGCTGCTGCCATTTGACTTTATCGAAGGCATTTGTTTAATCCACAAAGCACAAAAGCATAGGAGTATTGAATTCACGAGTTTTTTCGATTAGCTGTCTGACATTAAGGATGTGTTCTCTTGTGCCTTTTCCTGGGACAAATCCCGCTTGTTCTTCTGACATCTGAGGCAATTTAAAAGCTTTTAGTTTTTCATTTATTACATGAAGTAGAACCTTGCTTGCATGGGATATTAGGGTTACCGTTCTGTAGTTGCTGCAATCTAGCGGAGTTCCTTTTTTAAATATAGGGATGAAAGTGGATCTCCAGTCTCTTTTAAAACTCCTGCGGTGATCTAGTCTGCGCCAGATTTTCTATTTTTTAACTTTTTGATTGCTTTTTCTACCTCTGACTTTAGAATGTTTGGTTCTCTCTCCGCAGTGAACTCGTCGTGATTTGCATTCTGGGGATCATCTGCGTATAGACTTTGACAATATTTTCTCCATACCTCCGCAATCCCTTTCCCGTCATTTATAATATGTTGGTTTTGATCCATTATTGTTTGTGTGATTGGTTTAAATTCCCTGGATATATATCGGACTTTGTTATATAGCTCATGGGATTCATACCGGTTTGCATGTCTCTCTAGTTCTTCGCATTATTCATTTATAGGTTTATTTTTATCATCCCTACATGCTCTTTTAATTTCTCTATTTAACCTTGCTAATTCTTTTTTGTTGCTGTCGTTTTGATATATGAGAGATTTAATTCTCCTTCGCTCTTCGAGAAGTTGCAGCGTTCTGTCTGTCATCCAGTGTTTTCCCTTGATGATCTTTTTTCGGTTTTGTTTCTTTCTATAGAGGTTTCTATGACATTTCTGAAACCTTTCCACATTTCTTCTGGGTTGTTTTGTGTGTTCAACATACTAGTTTCTTTTATTGCATCTCTAAATTTTCCAGCCTGTTTTGATTTTGGTGCGGCATTGTTCTTTTTATCTTCGAAGCAAGCCCATAACAATTTATGATCGGATCCACATTCAGCTCTTGGTCTAGTTTTTACGTTTGTAAAACATGTCTTCCATCTGTTTCTTATCAATATGTAGTCGATTTGGTTCTTGTATTCTCCATTTGGCTGGTTCACGTCGATAAACGACATGGGCATGGTGTTTGAACATTGTGTTTACAATAGCCAAACTGTTTTCGGTTGCAAAATCTATTAAACGTTCGCCTCGGCTGTTTCTAATACCTAACCCATAGTTTCCTACATTTTGGATGTTATCATTTCTTGTTTCTCCTACCTTAGCGTTAAAATCTTGATGCCCATAATTAGGAGTGGTTCTTTAGATGAAATATTTCTTTTTGTGTCTTCAATAACGGAGTATATGTCTTCCACTTCATTATCTAACGCGTCTGAGGTTGGCATATAGACATGAAGAATGTGCATTTTGTTTGGTGATGCTAGTAAGGGTATTTTTCGTCTCTTTCGACTTCTCGTTGTAGTATATGCACTTTGCCTGGTTGCAATAATCCTCGAACATTCCAAGTTGCTATTCCCATTGCTTTTCTTTTTCTTCCAGGCGCCAATTTCGCATGTGTTGCCTGGTTGCTCACAAACACATGCCCGGTAGCCTATTTGACACTAGTTGACCCGGAACCAACTGAGCGCCAATCGCTAATCGGATCGCTAAGCATATCTAACTATTCATGATGGTGTAGTCACGGGAATATAATCAGGTGGTTTCCCCTTGCCTGCCTGATCACAGTATCACGGCCGGTTGAATCATTATGTGATATCTTCGAAACTCCCCATTTTAAATCAATAAAGAATTATTTTTTAAACAATTCAAAAAATCAAAAGCTCAACATTGAGGGCTAGAATTTCAAACAACAGTAAAGAAAATAAAATGAATAGAAAAAAAAATGGAATGTGCAAAAGCTGAGAGATGCTACTAAAAATCCGTCGACTAAAGAGCTTGTCATGCAGCATATTTTGGACCGACATATGTTCCAGTTCACGTTGTCCGAATGCAAAGCATGTCAGATTAAATGAAACCGAAATTTCCGAAACTGACAAAAGTGTATCTTTAAAAGAAACGTGGAGTTTTTTAATGGATACGAGTGATAAGTGAAGGTGACATGCTCCTTCTTGTTCTTCAAAACCCTGTCCATCTTTTAATCCGTAAAACTGTCACAGAATACTCAGCGGAAAAGCTCAAGGCCAATGACGTCGACTCTCTACATGGTGAAAAGTGAACAAGGAAAGGTACTGCCTTTTTTTTAGTACGGCATTATTTAGTTATACCACCGAGTATCCCGAGCGAGGGCACGTTTAGTGGCGTTGGAGTTCCTTATACACCACATCGAAACAGACTTAAAGGAGAAAAGGCTTCGCAGCTTTTATTTTTAAAGTTTTTCAAGTTTTTTCAAATCAAGAACACAGTTTTTGTTTATTATTCTTAGTTTGGTTCTTATAAGACCATGCATTAAAAGTTATCATTCTTTCCGAATGTCTTTAAAAAATGTTATTGATGCATTAATTTTTTCCAACAATTTATTTCTATATAAAAAACTTATACAGAAGTAAAACACTTCACATTTGTATTTAGGTGTAAAAATATAATTAAAACTTTTGAAAAGTGTCGTCAAAATTTATATAGTAGTACATATAAAGTGACGTTTTCGATCTAGATCAGATCATCTTTAGTGCCTTCTCTTGTAATTGAAGCTAACACTAAAATTGTAGCTGTGACATCAATATATGGTTTTACATTGTTCCAAATTTAAATTCTAATGTGACTCTAGGTCGATGACATTGGATAAAAATTTAATATTTAAAGAGCAACATGTTTCTTTGCTCGACTTGAACACGTGGTTCTTGTCAGTTAAAACGACACAGACCAAGAAGTTGGTCTGTGTCTGTGCTCTTTAAGTATTAAATTTTTATCCAATGTGACGACACTTATTAAAAGTTTTAATTATATTTTTATACCTAAATACAAATGTGAAATGTTTTACTTCTGTATAAGTTTTTTAAACGATGGTATACAGCCAACTACTGGGATTTTCCCATTAATTTTTTATTTCTATATATTATTGTTTATTGTTTTCATATTGGTTGTACATTTTAGGTTAACCGACTATGCCATAAATTATTAAGTAAATGGTTAGCTCTCGATGATTTCGATTCAATGTTTAGGGAAGCAAACCATAATGTCCTAGCTCCTTATGGAAGAATTACTCTGCACGTATTTTGGGAACTGAATTACGATTTTCTGCCTAATTATGTCTATAATGCTGCAACTAATAGGTACGAGATATATCCGATGGGTGTAATTTATATTAAGAGCTATTTTGCAGGTTCACCAAATACCGAGGGATATCTTTTGGAACCGCAGTCTCTAGAGACAGACCTCCACAAATGTCTCACCATTATCTGTGGGGTACCAAACAATTAAATTTAGCCTACACAACGCAATATTCACAATACTCAGGTACTTATTTCAGTTTTTCTTTGTTTATAGACCAATCAAGTTAGTAAAAAATGTATTTGAGTTCAAATGTGTAGAATGAGATACTGCAAAAAGACTCTCATCTAGGGATTCATAAATATTTTTTAGTGGAAATATGTTTGAATAAAAATCAAAACGCCAAACTCATTATTTAGCTCATAACTTAAAAACTTGTCTATTTAGAGCTTTGACGTCAAGAGACTTTTTCAGAATAAAAAGATACACAAAATGAGATATGCTAAATTAAAATCGAATAATAAACAAAAGAAATTTCGTTATTTTCGTAGATTTTTTCAATAGTTATGACGTCTAAGGGAATTTCTCTATTATGTAGAAGATGGGTTATGAGTCTTACTCTGTCAAATGCTTTCTTCGAGTCAATCAGATACAGAAATGATGGTCTATTATACTCTCCGTTTGCAACATGAAACGGCAATAATCAGTTTTATTTCTGAATGTATTTAGTAGATAGTATTTTCTCAAAATATTTATAAAATCTGAGATCCCAAATAGCTTTTAAACTTTATTTAAAAACTAAAAATTAGTGTTCGTGTTATGTTTCAGGTTTTGTTGGTCCCCAGCACTTTCATACAATGTGCAGACTTCTCGGATACCAAGGAATCGCAGTAGTAATGGAAGAACTTCTGAAAATAGTTAAAAGTCTGATCCAAGGAAGCCTTCTACAATTTACAAAAACGCTTATGGAAGCAATGCCAAAAATATGTAAACTACCTAGATATGATTATGGATCTCCTGGTGTTCTAGGTTACTATCACGCACAACTTAATGATATAGTGCAATATCCTGACGCACGTACTGAACTTTTCCATAACTTCAGAGAATTTGGAAATATTATTTTGTTTTGTTTACTGATGGAACAAGCATTATCCCAGGAAGAAGTATGCGATCTGCTGCAAGCTGCACCTTTTCAAAATATTCTTCCTAGACCGTTCTGCAAAGGTAAGCAATTAATTAGTGTTCCTTTTATCACAGAAATAATATAGTTGAAACAATGCAAGTTGTACCTCTTAATCTCCAAGAACAGGTCAGAATTTGATGATTTTTTAAAACATTTTATAAAATGGTTATGAAGTTGAAAAAACATTTCATACATGTACAACATATTGTCACCTAAAAGACGACGATTCTGTAGATATTTGAAGGTGCACTGCACAGAGGTGTGAAAAAATAAAACCGAGTGTAACAACTGTAGCGACTGTAACAACTGTAACGACATATCGCGCGACCACACACTACATGGAGTAGTAAAGGCAGTCCCATGCGTGTTTATTAATAAAATAAAATCGATTGAAATCGAATCCAGGGGAAAGTAGACAGTAAGCGAGGGCCAGGCAGGAGAAGACACTCGTGGCTCCAAAATCTGAGGTCAAGCCAAAACAAACTCGCGCGCAGAATACAGTGATGATTTAAATCATACATAATAAATGTACCTCTTGAGGTAAGTGTGACTGAAAGGGTTAAAAAAACAATATACTAGACAATATTCTTTCTGTTATTTAGAGTATGTTAGCATATTTTAGCAAAATTGGCCTGTTCCTGAGAATTAAGAAATTAATTGCATTGATTAATATACATATAAAACATGAAAATAAAAATGTCAAACCTTTCTAAATGATTTTTTTTTGTACTGAAGATGGTGAAAAACTCGAAGCTAAACAGAAACGACTAGAAGCAAAATACCAAGCTTTACAAATAGTCCCCAACATAGAAAAGCTAGGAACTGCCAAACAAGCTATGATATCAAAGGAAGGTGACTTGCTTACTAGGGAACGTCTTTGTTGTGGCTTATCAATATTTGAAGTGGTTTTAAGTAGACTGAGAAGTTTTCTAGATGATCCTGTCTGGGTGGGTCCCCCTCCAACAAACGGAGTCATGAACGTAGACGAATGCACTGAATTTCATAGGCTGTGGTCTGCTCTCCAGTTTGTTTATTGCATTCCAGTCAGTGAGAATGAATATACAGTAGAGTAAGTAATAATATTTGTATTCTTTCTTTTCAATCTTTTGGTGTATTTGATAGTATAGCTAATGTATTTTCTAAAGAGTTATGACGTTGTAAATAGTTGCGTAGATGCGTTGTAAACTGGCAACGATGCACTGGAAGATTAAAGTGAAAACTGGAAGAGTTCGACACATTTATGGTTCCGTACAGTGGCGGCTAGTGCTAAAGGCCCACGGGGCCATGGCACTGGCTCTGAAAAATATATTTTTATTCATCTTTATTATTAAATCTTTATCTTTATCATTAAATTTAATCTTTATCATTAAATTTAACAAAATACCCTAAATCACATTTTAATTTATTAAAAATGTAATAAAATAAATACATACTGTTGTGAATTTATTAATTGTTATGTCTTTAATTTATAATGTCTTTATCAAAAGGTTCTTATCTTAATTCATTAAAAAGCACAATAACTGATATTTATTTATTTATCACTAAACATACATAATTTATTAAAAAGCGAACGTAACATTTAAATTCGCGAGCGCGTCTTGAGAATTAACTGTTTTTCCAAATAAAATGTCCTGTTAATATATGCCAGTGCCGTTATCTCGAAAAGTCTTGAGTAGACGACGGCGAAACGGTAAAGGCAAACTGGATTTCCCGCATCGGTTCGACCTTGTTCTGAAAGGTCCACTCAGGTAAATAGACGCCTCTCGTAAAATCTAAAACATAGGCATGTGAATAAAAACATGTTTACAGGTTAAAACTATGACTCATATTTTTACGTAACATTGCCCCCCTCTCAAAAGATGGTTCCTCCTGGAACCTTGTCGGGACTAGAACTGGACGGTATGCTGGTATCGGCAACTGGACCCTCTTTTACAACTTCCAGTTGTATAAAAATGACAAGGGACGGTTTTCTCTCCGCACCAGTAACTATGCGGATTGCAACAGACTAACACCTGGACTTCGGTGTCTTTGAAGATCTCCTCCACCATATTTCGGATAACCCTCCAATCTAATTGGCGGCACTCCAACTTTGGCATGGCTAACTTTTGCACGTCGGACTCTAGTACGTGCTCTCTCAATTGAAGTAAGGCTTCCCATACATCTCGGTAGGTAGGTTGGTCACGGGCAGTGTCTTTTGTTACCAGGTAGAAAAGGTAACGTGATGCATCTTGGAGTTTCAAGGTTTTACCGGGAGCTGGCACTTGGCATTGAAGTTCTGCAACTCGACCAAACTTCCTTCGAAAGACGGATGCCAACCCTGGTGCGTCTTTGATACTGGCCGGGATGGTAAGGGCCAGCGAGTAGTCATCGGGGAGCGCGAGTAGATCTTGCTTTTCTTCAGTGGTAACACCATGTCTCGCTTTACCGGTACCTCCATAGGCACCCATGAATTCCTCAAACGTGAGGTCAGACACATCGTGGACTTGGTTTACTTCCACTTCTTCATCTACGTCGTGGTCACCTTCGAAAGACGCCAACCGGTTATGGTGTACTATCATCGGCTTTCCCCTCGGAATCTTGCTTATTCGGTAGATGACATCGTTGATCTTCTCCATAATGAGGTATGGACCTTCCCAAAACTGCTGCAATTTGGGAGAACAACCTTTTCGCTTCTTGGGATTATACAGCCATACTTTGTCGTTCTGCTTAAAGCAACCCTTTTCGGCTTGTGTATCGTACCGTTTCTTCATTCTGTCGCTAGCGATCTGAAGGTGGGAACGGACCAACTCATGTACATCGTCCATTCTTCTTCGTAATTCGATCACATAATCTTCACCTGCTACATCTTCTCCAGGTTTACATCCAAACTCGAGATCACAAGGTAGTCGCATTTCGCGTCCGAATAGGACTTTGGCTGGTGTCTGGCCTGTTGATTCGTTAACAGCAGATCTGTAGGCCATTGTGAAGAACGGAAGGTATTGGTCCCAGTCTCGCTGATGATCGGACACCATCTTTGTCAAATACTTGCCAACTGTCCTATTCATTCATTCTACCATACCATCCGATTGCGGATGATACGCGGTAGTTCTTGTTTTCTTCATGCCTAGTCTATCACATATTCCTTGGAATAGATCGCTTTCGAAGTTCCTGCCTTGGTCACTATGTATCTCCAAAGGCACTCCAAATCGGCTGATATATTCTTGGATCAACTTATCTGCAACGGTGGCGGCCTTCTGGTCGGGAAGTGCGTAAATCTCGACCCACTTAGTGAAGTAATCCATTACTACCAGCATCTATTTGCCTCCATTTTCACTTTCTGGAAATGGCCCAGCGATGTCCAAAGCTATTCTTTCAAACGGGCTTCCAACATTATATTGTCTCATAGGAGCTCTCCTTTTTCGGTAAGGCCCGTTACTCGTGGCACAAATAGTACATTTCTTACACCAGTCTTTTACATCGTCGGAACTGTTCATCCAATAAAACCGTTCCCGAATTCGCTGAAGGGTTTTCCTTACACCAAAATGCCCTCCCGATGGACTGTCGTGTAACTGACGAAGTACTTCGGCTATTCTGCTCTTTGGGATCACCAACTGTCTTCTCTTCTCTGAACCGTCATCATTTTCCAGGACTCGTTTGAGCAAGCCATCTTCGATGATAAATGAGTCCCACTGGGCCCAATACGTCTTAACTACTGAGCATAGGTTTGATATTTCCTGCCAAGGTGGTCGACGGTTTTCCTCTTTCCATTTTCGGATTTTCTGTATAACTGGATCTCTCTCTTGTTCTGCCCTTATCTTAGTAGGCGTCCAGTCGTCGTTGACAATCGTCGTTCTTAGCACTGCTGCTTCCTTGGATTCCGTTTTGTTGCAGTGGGAACACTCTGCTGGGCATGGCCTTCTGGAAAGAGAATCAGCGTTTCTGTGGCTAACTCCGGCCCGGTGCTCAATCTTAAAATCGTATTCTTGGAGTCGTTCGATCCACCTGGCTATCTGACCCTCTGGATTCTTAAACTGCATCAACCACTTAAGGGCGGCATGGTCGGTTCGGATTAGAAACTTTCTGTCATAGAGGTATTGATAGAAGTGCTCTACTGATTTAACTACTGCTAGAAGTTCTTTTCTCGTGACGCAATAATTCCGCTCAGGTTTTGAAAGAACTTTACTAAAATATCCGAGGACTCGTTCCTGTCCTCCTTGAATCTGAGACAGCACTCCTCCAATTCCCACATTACTTGCATCCGTATCTAAGATGAACTCTCCTTCTGGCAGTGGATACCCCAAAATTGGTGCTGTTATTAAATGCTTTTTCAACGTTTCAAAGGCATTTTGGCAGTCTATATCCCAGCGGTATTCTCTTGCTTCCTCTGTAAGTCGCGTTAATGGCTTAGCGATATCTGCAAACTTCTTAATAAACCTCCGGTAGTAAGTACATAGTCCAAGAAAACTTCTCACTTGATGTTTGTCAGTTGGTTTTGGCCATTCCTTAATAGAATCGATTTTTCCCTTATCCACGGCCACTCCTTCTTTACTGACTATATGACCCAGATAATTGACTTTACCTTGAAATAGCTGGCACTTCTTGGGGTTTAGCATCAATTGGGCAGCTTTAAGTCGATTAAAAACGTTTTCTAAATTCCTCAAATGATCTTCGAATGTCTATCCCAAGACGATTATGTCATCTAAATAAACCAGGCATGTTTTCCAAGATAACCCTCTCAACACATTTTCCATAAGCCTCTCAAATGTCGCAGGAGCATTACAGAGTCCAAATGGCATAACGTTGAATTGCCACAATCCAGATCCTGTGGTGAAGGCTGTCTTTTCTTTATCTACTGGGTCCATTTCTACCTGCCAGTATCCAGACTTCAAATCCAAAGTAGAAACCAATTTACTTCCAGCCAATGTGTCCAATGTGTCATCGATCCGAGGCAGAGGATAACTATCCTTCTTGGTAACGTTGTTCAGCAAACGGTAATCCACACAGAACCTCGTCGTTCCGTCTTTCTTCTTAACCAGGACCACCGGAGGGACCCATGGGCTCGTAGAAGGTTCTATCACCCCGTCTTTCTTCATTTCCTGAACAATCGTTTCAGCTTCCTCTCTTTTCGCCTGTGGTAATCGTCGAGCTGTTTGACGAATTGGCTTAGCACTACCAGTATCAATTTTATGCTTAACAACGGTAGTTCTTCCCGTCTTTCCTCCTTTCGGTACGAAAATATCACGATACTGCCGAAGAAATTCCTTTAATTTCCTTTTCTCCATCTGGTTTAGAGACTGTCCTGCAACTGCAACCATTTGGTCGAATTTGTCGTTGGAATTATCAGATGTTGTCGCCTGACGGATTATGGATGTCACAGGTACACAAGTTCCTACTTTTGTCTCTTTCTTTATGGTCACTGGGTAGTCGTTGACATTGATAAGTCTCACAGGAATTTCTTTAGCCGAAGTCACCAATTCCTTTTCAATTATGATTCCACGGCCAACCTCATCGTCGTGGTTCCAAGGCTCCATCATAACAGGTCTCCCTTCGTCTACAATTCCCTGTAGTCGCGCTACTATGATCGTTTCGCTTCTCGCAGGCACGACTGTATCTTCTGTAATGGCTGCTTGCACAGTGTTGTCATTATGTGGATGGAGAAATACCTCCTCGTTGCCAACTTTGATTACCTTATTCTTAAAATCCAATTGCAATCCATACATATTCATTACGTCCATTCCTAATATAACATCCTCTTCGATGTCAGCAACTATAACAGTATGGACAAACTTTTCTGCCCCAATTCCCAATTGTACCTGGATTTCTCCATGAATGTTGGCATTTTCACCTGTAGCGGTCCGAAGTCGCAACCTCGTTGGTAACAGTTTCTTTCGGCTGTTTATAACTGTCGGGCGTATAATGGTTCTGGTCGCTCCGGTATCCACCAACAACGTATGTCTTTTACCATTTATTTCTCCATCCACATATACACTATCTTCACGACATTTCAAAGAAGCTATTAGTATAAGAGGGTCTTTGGAAAAGTTCCGGGTCGAAGCTGCTCCCCTAAAGCCGACTCGTTCTGGTTTTCCTGATGGTGAGTTTCTTGATTTTATGGTCTTCGTTTTCTTGCATGTAATAATTTTCATCATATTAACGAGCTGGTCAAGTTTATCTTCATCTCCTTCCTCTTTTACAGTCCTAACTTTACTGTACCCACCAGAGGCCTGCGTAGCTGACTCGTATTCGAGGGCGGCGGATAAGACATCAACCAGCGTCTTGTGACGAGCTAATCGTAGTGTTCTCTGCATTTCATGATCACGAAGACCATCAATAAACGTTTGAACGGCCAATTTTTCCATCATGTCTTCGGGAGCTGTTGGATAAGCATATCGTACTAATCTGGCAATATCTACCTCATATTCTTGAAGAGCCTCATCTTTCTTCTGTCTACGATTTTTAAGCTGCGACTGATATACATGCTCCAAATGTTCGTGGCCATATCGCATATTTAACCTCTTCTTCAGTTGTTCGAAATCATCGGTCTCCTCTACGGCTATGGTCTGAAGCACATCTAAGGCATCTCCTCGAAGAGCGATAGTCAGGTTTACAGCCTTTTCTTTTTCAGATCATCCATTCGCTCTTGCAGCTGATTCGAACTGTTTCATGTAGTTATTCCATGACGATTTTCCGTCGAAAGTTGGGACTTTCACATGGACAGAACCTCCACTTCCTTCAAATTTCGGCCGTATTTCCAACTTACATTTAGTCTCGTCTTCTTTTGTCTCTACTGTAATTGGATTGTTTCCTCTCTCTGCCGTCCCTGTTTCCTCCAGCTTCTTTTCCATCTCTTTCCATATCTTTTCTTCGAAGGCCAACATATCGGCAGCAACTTGGTTTTTTAACGAAGATATTCTATCGTCCAGGGCAGACATCTCAGAAGTGACTTTAGAGATTTCCGAAGAGATGTTAGCAGAGACTTTGCTTTCCAGCGAAGAAATCTCGTTAGAAACTTTGTTTTCTAATGAGGCGATGTCGCCGGAAACTTTCGAAATATCGCCAGAAACTTTGTTCTCTAATGATGCGATGTCACCAGAAACTTTGGCTACATCACCAGAAACTTTGGCTACATCAGAAGAAACTTTCGAAATATCGTCAGAAACTTTGTTCTCTAATTTCGAAATCGACGAGATAACAGCATCTTCAAATATATAAGTCTCTGGATCTAGTCCTTCTTCTAGCAAAGCGTTCTTTAGTCGTTGGACTAACTCAGCCTTTTTTCCGGTAGAAGCTAATTCTCTGTCTTCGAGATGTCTTCTTAAATTAGTCACTGTCAGCTCATAAATCGTCGTCATTTTCACAATTTATTTTATATTCACTTGTATTATTATTATAAGTCTAATTTATGTTCGATCTCACTTCTGCCACCATTTGTTGTGAATTTATTAATTGTTATGTCTTTAATTTATAATGTCTTTATCAAAAGGTTCTTATCTTAATTCATTAAAAAGCACAATAACTGATATTTATTTATTTATCACTAAACATACATAATTTATTAAAAAGCGAACGTAACATTTAAATTCGCGAGCGCGTCTTGAGAATTAACTGTTTTTCCAAATAAAATGTCCTGTTAATATATGCCAGTGCCGTTATCTCGAAAAGTCTTGAGTAGACGACGGCGAAACGGTAAAGGCAAACTGGATTTCCCGCATCGGTTCGACCTTGTTCTGGAAGGTCCACTCAGGTAAATAGACGCCTCTCGTAAAATCTAAAACATAGGCATGTGAATAAAAACATGTTTACAGGTTAAAACTATGACTCATATTTTTACGTAACAATACTTTAGTTTGCAACAAATTATTTCACTGCACAAAATATTTTCAAAAATTATTGTCTATTAAAGTCAATTAATTAAAGAAGAAACAAATTTTGCTGCACTATTAAAAGAGATGGAGTAGAATCAACCTGTACGAAGAACTGTCAAATAATGAAATTTGACTGCTGAAACTTTTAGAATGATTAGTACAACTTATTTGAGACACGTAAACTTGTGTTCTGTGTCGATATGACACAATTGACACATATTTAGAAAATCCATTACCTCTACTAGTAATTTTTCTATTGAATCTATTGAATTGAATTTAATACTGAATCTTATTTCAAAGCGAAAACAAAATGTTTTGAAGGGCAGATACAATATTGACTTCTCAAGTTTATGTGTAAATTAAAAACCGTTACATTTTTTAGGGAATTGTTTGGCGAAGGTCTGCATTGGGCTGGGTGTACAATGATCGTTCTTCTTGGACAACAAAGAAGATTTGAAGCTTTAGATTTTTGTTATCACATTTTAAGGGTACAAAGAGTTGACATGAAGGATGAAGTAGTGAAAGGAATTGTGAGTTTTTGATTATTTATTTAATTCAATATTCTTTAAAATAAAAAATCCTGTAAAAATACTGTATAATATTCCCGTAGATAATTGGGAAACTTGATTAAATTTATTTTCCAGAATCTCAAGAGAATGGTTGATCGTATACGACGATTCCAGGTATTAAACTCGCAAATATTTGCTATTCTAAATAAGTTTTTAAGATCAGGAGAAAGCGATGAGCTGTCAGTTGAACATGTTCGATGTTTTCCTCCACCTATACATCCGTCAATCAATCCCCAACAGCATTACCATGCACCAGAACATCTCAGGCAGTATTAATTTTTAGGGCTAAGTCTAAATGTTATTTATATTTTGTTATTTTGCTATAAATACACATTAGTTGTAATTCTGTAACTGAGGAATGGACCAATAATAAAATCAATGTTGAACAGTTGTGAGGCCATCCTAATACTTTTTATACTATATTGTTTTTTATTAAATAAATATTTATGTATAAATGTTGTCTCAGCTACCTACATTATTTGTAGGTAATGTTTTCATACTTTTAGCTATGTTTTTCTTGGATTTTATCTTTGTCTTGCCTTTACTTCTCTATAACTATTTTTGCCTATCTGCCCTTTAGCATTCTGGTTACCAGCGAGGTCTTTTTTCTTAACTCTAATCTCTAGTTAGTCTCAAATAACTCTAATTTCATATACTTTCTCATATTTTTGATTTCTTCTGGTGCGGCCACCTGATAATATCCAGTAAAAACATAAAAAGAGCAGTACGCTATATGATTTACAGAATTTTGAATATTCTGGTGTACTTTTTACATTTTTCGATTTAGCAGTTAAAAAATAATTGTTTTAAATTGGTCATTCCTTTGTATTTATATATTTTTAAAAAATTATTATTTCTTCTTAAAATTATGTATATATTTTATTTAAGTTGGTAGTTATATAGATCCCTATAGGATAGATGGGTCTATCTAGTGTGGTTACATTTTAACCATTAATTTGGCAAGCAATACAAAAGTAATTTTTGAGAAATGGTAGTGTGATATGGTATATCACAAGACATTTTGACCATTTTTATATTATTCTTTTTATAGATAAGGGAGATATGGAATTATTTCCACAAGATACATAGTCAAATATCCAAATTTATTGTAAACATTTATTATGTATCTTATAAGAAAAAGAAAATATTGTAGCTGAAACCTCACAATAAAAGCAGAAACTAAAAGTACTAAAACTAGTTTTTTAATAAAAAATGGAAACAAAAAGTAATAAAGTAAGATATTAATTTTTCAAAAACGACCAAAACTGTTGTAAAACTTACTTGTGTGCTATTATGTAAAGAATTAAAACAATTTCTATCCTTTACTAAACACAATATAAGAGAACATTTTGAACACGACCAGGATGATTTGCAATACCTACACCTGCCTTTGGTATCATAAATAGGAAAATTATTAACTTTATCAAATCGTATTTCCTCTGATGGTCTCGGCAGAACGCACTCTTTAATTTCTTAATGCAAACACTCTGCTGTTAGAGCCTATGCTATGCTTCTAATAGTAATAATTATAACGCATGGATTCTATACAGAATCCATGCGTTATTTATACAAATATCTACCATTTGTGCAAATATGGAGAGGTACCAGCGACGAGTGTTTCGGGGAATTCTGTAAAGGCTTACCAGCATAGCCATCAAATCTACTCCACCCATATGAGAATTATAGTGTTTTATGGTAGTGTTTTATTAGAGAAGGACAAGGGATTTCAATTTTTGCTCGCTGACTTTTATCATACCTTTTAATTGTTTGCACAGGTGTAGAAGATATATATGTACTAGCTAGGACAACAGGTTTGTTGTTAAACCATTTCACAACATTTATTTTATTAATGTTGTCACTTCTTGAACAAAACGACCCTCTTCCTGTTTTCTTCGGAGAGTTATCATCTTCTAAACCACAATTTTTTAATCATTCCTTTCTCATTGTTCCCAGGGCTAAAATTCCATAATCATGACGAAGAATGTAAAACCAATCAAAACTTGAAAAGAAATGATCGACATAGCTAACACAGAGCCCGGTGAGTTCATTGATTGTGTTAGAGCAAGAACAACTTTAGTCCCTATCAATCCTAAGGATTCTTCTTTTCGTGAAAAAGTATGCTGCCTAAAAGTATCATCCCCCCATAAACTATGAAATCGTACACAAAACCTGAAATGCCGGCTCTAACAAATATTTTAAAACCCCATTTTTTTTGGTTTTGATTTTATGTACTGTCGTTGTGAACCAGCCTTATTCCCTTCATAAGGGACCAACATATCGTCGATACTGCTGTATGGTTGGTGACCCCTGAAGTACCTCGTACATGCTTGGCAAATTTCTCCCAAATTCCTCATGTGCGTTCTTTACAATCGTCCACACAGACACGCCACCTTCTGAACCCCCCTCTGCTTCTTAGTAGTCCACTACTTCTCCACTAATTCAACATTCATCTCGTTTACCACACTACCACTACTCTGAGAGAAAAAAAGAGTACCTCATTCCTTGAAGAGGCGCAAGCCTAAACAAGGTTAAAACCCTGGCTCCTCGTCGATACTAAGGCGTTTTTCTTCTTCTATAATACAACAATTTCTTCTCACTATGTCCAAAACTGGGCGAATTCGGTAGTACTGATAGTTGTTTATATGATCTTTATTTATTAGAAGATATTAGAAGATTTTTCACTAGCGAAGTGAATATATCTGCGAATTTTCTGGTGCAGTCCAAGTATAACCGCATAGCTACTATACCCATCAAAATCTGTATCGCTATGAAGTCGTCTCGTTTGCCGAACGGAATAAAGGCTTGTATTGTTGACAATCAACTCTAATAGATCGCCTGCAAAAAACATTTTGAAATATTCTAATGGTGACTTTATTTCATCCACCACAGAAAAGTTATTTTCGGGAATGTTCACAGGATATTGAAATTCTTTTTTCGTCCAGTGGTATTCAACCAAATTCTGTCGTTTCGTGCGTTTACTTTGTAGTTTGCCTTTAGGTTGGTTAGTATTGTCGTTGATCTCTTTAGATGGTCCAGGTATCTGATATTGTGATCGTGTTTTTAGAGGACTCAAAGCAGATTTAGGTATACTACAAATAGATTTAGGCGTACTATAAGCAGATTGATGTGTTGATAGCTCTGGTTTTGAATGTTCATTTCGGATACTGAATCTGTATCTGATAATGTATCAAAAATCTCTTGAACTTCAGAAGGTAAACTTTCGACTTCAGAACTTTCATCGGTTTCAGAACTTTGAGTTCTAGATGGTTTAGTATAACTTTCATTTTCTTCATCGCTCGAATCATCCATATCAGATGAAGGTGGTGGAAGTAATGCCAAAATTTTTTCGGGCCTTGATGATGTCATACTGGTAATTCGCTGAAACCAAGGAAGCACTATACTTATATAACTAAATTAATTCATTTTGAAACGTTTCATCAAAACAAATTCTACTAATGTAATTGGAAATGAAGTGGGGGATAGGTACAAAACAAAAATATTTCACAATACTGAATATATGGCAAAGTAAATTATAAGATACATAACAAAAAAGTTCCATTAAGCTATATCTTTGGCAAAGAAGATTATAGGATATAAAACAAAAATGCTCCTTTATGCTGTATCTTTGACAAAGTAGATTATAGGATACAGCTTAAAAATGGTTCGGTATTGTCACTTTTGGATATTTATATATAAATATTCATGTATGTATGATCACAACACATTATCATACTACAACTTCACCTCCTGTATTAAAACAAAATACTTACTTTTACACTAATACTGAATATAACTTACCAGTCTTTTTCTAATCGGCGTTCACTAGGCAACCATCTTATAAACATTGTGCCTAACTTTGAATGATCATTATATATGGCAGTACTATTAGCTTTCTGAGTTTAGTAGACGTATAGGCAACACAATTAACACACAATAGTGAGTAAATGATTTAAGAAATAGACAATTTGAATATTTGAAAATGACGTAGCCTATAAAATACAAATCCAAATTAAGGGTTAATAAGAAAATATGGATATAAATGAGATAATGGGACAACTACAACCATTGCATTTGAAGATTTTTGTGCTATGGATATAGTATAGAAAAAATAGAAGAGCAGTTTCCTTGGATTCTTGTTTGTAATAGATGTGCCCGAAAAGTATTTATTTTCCAGATACTTTCGGCAAACGCGACAAGAATATCACTTCAAATACATAGAAATCAAAGAATTAAGCGATCAACTTGGTTTTATAAAGATTAGGACTTTTCTTGTTTAACACAAGTAGGTTTTTCTCTTAATATCGTTCTGGAACTGTTGCATTGTGGTCTTCAAGTTTTCTCAAATTTTTCTTGAGAATAAATAACAATTATACAATAAACTCTTTATTTGTAGTTGATGTTTCGTTATCGGTACCACTTATAATATATAATTTTTACAAGTACACTAACTTTAAAATTAAATTTTAAAAATGGTATTTTAATCAAGTTTGGATTCAATCATAGAGCTAAAAATTGGTACGAATGTTCGGAATAATGGAAAAGAGAAAAATACGCCAACAATTTCAAAAGACTCCCAATGAACTGGCCCTCATAGCTTTACATTTATATTTGTTTATTTACTGACACAGTGTTTACTTGTGCAAATGTAATCAAACGACGTACATTGTGGATGTATCTACATAATGCCCACTTTTGTCTTATCTGTAGGGATTTATAAATTACCAAATATTGAATCTATAATAAAAGTACAATTATTTGTATAGAGTTTTATTTATGTGTAATTTTATATTGGAATGTAATTTACTTTTAGTTTTTTAACTTTGTATATGCGAATCCTATAGACGCAATTAAATTATTATATGTAATATCTAAGTATTATATTCACCTTGTATAAATTATTATATTCCTGGTGTAAATGTAAGCGAATCCCGCACTGCACTCGCGGATCACAAGTGCGGTTGAGAGGACGGAGTGTTTTAGTGGGTAGGTTCTCGCCACGGCGAAGATTGCGGTTGAGCGTGTCACATGTGGTGGGCTCGACAGGCAGACAAGTAGTTGTACTGTAAAACACGTTCACTTCTCATTTGGTTCACATACAGATTTGCTCCAGTTGTGTTTTCCTTGCAGATGATCATTAGCTTGGTTTTATTGGTGTTTATATCCAGTTCATATGTTCTACTTGTTTCCGTTATTTTGTTCATTAAGTTTTGCAGCCCTTCTATGGTATTGGAAAACACTATTGTATCATGTGCATACCGCAAGTTATTGAGCTTGACTTCATTTATTGAGATACCTTTATCAATATCTTTTAGAGCCTCTTCAAAAATGTGCTCCGAGAACAGACTGAATGTGGTGAAATTATGCACCCCTGCCTCACTCCCCTTAAGATTTTGACCTGATCTGTATATTCTCCATCTATTCAGAGCACCCTAATTGATGCCAATACAGGTTAGCTATTATTTTTAGGTCTCTTCGGTCAATCCCTGTCCTTTTCAGCACTTTCATCATTTGTTCATACCTGACTCTATCGAAAGCCTTCTTGTAGTCAATCAGGCATGTAAAAACATCACAGCTGACATCTCTACATTTCTGAAACAATACCTGCACGCTAAATAAAGCTACCCTCTTACCAACTACGTCCATAAATCCAAACTGATTGGGTGCAATTTGTTCCTCGCATTTCCGATAAATTCTTTTGTGGATGACTTTTAAAAACAGCGTCAGCAAATGACTCATTAGGCTTATGGTCCTATAGTCTTCACAAACTTTTGCTCCTGGTTTTTTGGGCAATGGTATGAACTCCGATTTGAGCCACTCTACTGGTATTTTTCCTGCCTTATATATTTCATTAAATATTACTATTTTTTATTTGTTCTGCATCTAATACCTTCAGCAGTTCTGCAGGAATTTCATCAAGTCCCGGTGCCTATCCATCCTTCATTTGTCTGACGGCATTATTTCTTCTGGTAGGATTTCGGGACCTGAATTTTCTTCAATGGTGGGTTCTTGTATTGTTCTAAGGTCGTGGCAAAGTTTCTCCAAGGATTTTTCCCATACTGTCTTTTTATCTTCTTTGGTTATGGCAAGATTACCTTTATCATCTGTTATTTTTGCGCTGTTGCGTTTTCGATTCAGCTATATCTTTCACCTTTCGATGGACATTAAATTTTTATCATATCGACTCTGATACTCCTCTATTTCTTGACATTGTTCTGTTTTTTGTTTCTCTTTGGTTTCTTTTCGCGGTCATTGTACTAGAATTTGCCAGGTGTCTCAGCCAATTTGTCAAGTGACTTTTGAGAGGGGTCAGGTTGCGTGAAAATGGTCTACCGATAAGAGTTTTTAGGAGGACCAACAGATCCTCCACGCGGAGGCCGAGGACACCGGCTAGTTGTTAAACTACCTAACTTTTGTATTATCCGACATAAGCGAATGAATCAAAAAACAAAATGTTGAGAAAACAGCTATAGTTAGGTTTTAATTTCAATATTTTATAAATGCTAGAATATTCCACAGGGTGATGCAAACTTTAAGAAAAAAACACAGTTTGATTCGTACGCCCGGTATACAATAAAAATTTTCCTGTTTATCAACGATATTATTATAAAGATATTGTTAAGGAATAAGGCTATAACATATTAAAAAAATCACTTAAATCGGACAACAGGTTTAGGAGATATAAGAAATAAAAAATTACCCATTTTTAAGGTGGCCGGTTATTTTTGGCCCAGAGTGTATTATCCTACCACGTAAAATAGTATCCGAGCTTTCTTTGCTATTATTTTACCAATAAAAGTGTTATTTAATATCGTTTGCAAGCATTAAAATAAATACCCATTCACGTTATGACGTCACGAAATCGACCTTCCGGCCATTGAAGAGAAGCTACCCATAATAATAATATTCCTTAAGCGTAGTGTACCTCAGCATCTTGTACTACCACGAGCCGCCTCTGGTACCCACTGGCTTCGTTACGTATTGTTCTGGGGTGCAAAAATTCTATATGTAAAATGTAATTAAGGGGCACAGAAAATGGCACCTGTATATTTTAGAACTAGTACTCTGCAATTTGTATTTCTTTATTTTTTTGTTCAGTACCATTTTATATGCTATTTGTGTATTACTTTCATGATCTAATTTGTGTCACTTTTGCTTTGATCTTCATCTTTAATTTTGCTTATTTTTCTCTTAATCATCAGGTCTTTTGTTTTTTATCTTCAAATTGAGTTCTATTTATTGAAAAATAAGAAATAAAACAATTTTTTTTTTAATTTATAGTACGAAAATATTTATTTAACTCCTTTATAAACTATTCTTAAATATCTAATATAACAAAACACATATTATTTAATAGTAATATGGGAACTTTTATATAATACTATAGGCAAGACAATTTTTTTTCAAAACATTTTTATAAACTATACTTAAATATCAAATACAACAAAACACATGAGGGGTGTAACATCAAAGGCGACAATCTCCACTTTTTCTTGTTTTGAATTAAGAACGCCATCTGTTGCGTTTTTTTATTATCTGTTAGATAAAACTATTTGTAAGAACCAAAAGCGGTCTTAACGTTATACAAATCGCAGTCAAAAGTTAATGTTGGGATCAAAAGCGTCAATCTCCATAGTTGAGTGCGTACTAAACAAGGCAATCTCCGCTGCGGCCAATAAAAACCACATAGCGCACGCACGTGATTAACACATGGTTAGATTTGCCGTTACATCGTGCTGTTATAATTTGTTTTAATTTTGGGAGTCGTTACGTTGCTTTTGTGCTAAACTATATTTGTGTCGTAAGAAATTAGTTTTATATACAAAAAAGTATTAATTTTTTATCATGGAAGTTAATTCGTCTCCTGTCATACCAACAAAGGCAAGGAAGCGAATAAGAACCTGAAAAAGGGAAGAAAAACGTCTAAGGTGAGTACTTATGTGAATGTTATGATTCTATTTCCTCGAACGAATGAAACTGAAAAACGGATCTACGAACTTCGAGCGAAAGCATTTTTCCAATTTCTTCAGGAAAACAGAGAAGACCTAGTTACTTTGTCGTTTGACTGCCAAAAAAATTTGGTCCTCCCCAAAGTTCCTGATCAAAGTGCTTATTATTCAAGGCAGCTTTATTTTTATAACTTTACTATTGTTGAAGGTTCCTCAAAGTCTCCACTTTCAAAAGAAAATGTATTTTCATACTGTTGGACTGAGGACATGTTTGGCAAAGGATCAAATGAAATTTATTCTGCAGTCTTTCATCGACTCAATGACACTGATTTTGGCAACATGTCAAAGAAGGTACGACTTTTCGCCGATGGATGCAGTCGTTAAAATAAAAACTCGATTGGTATGTCCTGCAAATGGCTAGCCGAGAGCACACCACGAAATGTGAAATACTTGAGTTAGTTTTTCCTGTAGTTGATCACTCATTCTTACCATCCGATAGAGTTTTCGGTCAAATTGAGAAGAATTTACGAAAACGAGAAGTAGTAACGACAACTGGCGAATACATGGAAATTATTTCCGAATTTTCTACGGTCGTTGATATGAAACAAAGCTGTGTTTACGATTGGAAGTCTGCTGTTCAAGCGGTTTTTAAACCAGTAGGAGCATGGGGTTTTCAGTTTAAGGAATGTAAAAGGTAAATTTTAAAACGATGTAGGACAGGAAATGTTTTGGCAAACTTCATTACAAAAACGATTTCGGACCTTTTGTAAATATCACACGAAAAGGCAAGCAGATTAGCATGATCAATCCAGAAAAACTTATCCCCGATGCTCACAAAGTAAATAATTTAAAACTGCGTGATGAGCGAAATCTTTTGACCAAACATTTTGGTTTAGACTGGACACAAGTCAATCAGATTAACTTAGCTTTTAGCTAAGTTAGCTTTTTCAACTTTATGAACAAGAAGCAAACGAAAACTACTTGGAAAATCCTGTTCCAGAGTTAGAGTCTGTCGAAACCTGTGAATATATACCCGAACTTCCGGATATTGTAGTTTAAATCGTAGGTATATAAATTGTTTACATATTATATTATTGTTTCATATCAAAATATATATATTTTTTGATAAGTAACAGACACAATGATGAAACTAAAATATTAAAAAAAAAGGAAAAGAAATAATTTCTTAAGCTCCTCTTTCTGGACATCCGATCACAAGCCAAATTTTATATCATTTTTCATCAGTTTTCTTGTTTTAATTTAATTTTGTTAGTTTCTACAGTTTTTCGCAGTTTCCCAAAATTATGGAAATGGAAGATTGCCGACTTTGATTTTACACATCTCACATATTTAATAAGAATGAATATAGGAACTTTTATATAACTGTACTAACTATACTACTATATACTATACTATAGGAACTATACCTACTTAAATATCAAATATAACAAAACACATATTTAATAACAATATATGAACAGAATTGTACCAATATTTAAGAAAGGAGAAGTAACAAACCGTAATAACTACAGAGCAATATCTCTACTGAGCACAACATATAAAATTCTAACAACCCTCAATAAGGCAAAACTCACTCAATCCACAGAGAAAAAAATTGGGGACTACCAGCAAGGATTCAGAGAAGGCAGATCCTCTACAGATGCGATCCACATAGTTACACAAACAATCGAAAAATGCCACGAACACAACATAGAACTCCACATCCTCTTCGTAGACTTTAGACAAGCCTTTGACTGTATTGGAAGAAATAAATTATTTATTGAAATGAAAAATCAAGATATACCATCAAAATTAATCAGATTAACAAAATTGACCATGGATGGAGCTCAAGCTAAAGTAACAACAGAAGAAGGTAGCACAAAATCAATTGCAATAGAAACAGGAGTGCAGCAAGGCGATTCCCTGTCAACCACATTATTCAACATAGCAGTAGAAGGAACAGTCAAGGCCAGCAAAATTAAAGGAACTATAGCCCACTCCTCAACACAAATAGTTGCATATACAGATGATTTAGTTCTTATGGGAAGAGACAAGGAAAGATTAAAAGAAGCAGTAACAATACTGGCAAAAGAAGCACGGAAAAGAGGTCTAGAAATTAACGAAGGAAAAACAAAATATCTATTCTGCTCTAGAAGAGAAGATAACAGGACGAGAGAAATTAAAATGGAAAACTACACTTTTGAAAGAGTCCAACAATTTAAATATTTGGGAGTAATAGTGAATGCCCAAAACAAGGAAAGTGAAGAAGTAACGGGACGAATACTAGCAGGCAACAAAACATACTGGAGATATCATAGGCTCATGAAGGACAAGAACTTATCCAGAAATACAAAACTGAAAATATACAGAGTTGCAATCAGACCATTAGTTACGTACGCAGCTGAGACAATGTGCCTCACGAAAAAAGATGAAGAAAAATTGAGAATTTTCGAAAGGAAAATCCTCAGACGGATTATGGGCCCAATAAAAATTGACAATGGAGAAATGAGAAGAATGAACCATGAACTAAGAGACATAATGAAGGGAGAATATATAGTTAGATTTATTAAATCACAGAGGCTGAGATGGCTGCGACACATAAAGAGAAGGAAAAACGACCTACTGATTAAGAAGATCACCAGATGGAAACCAGCAACTGAAAGACCAAGGGGAAGACCCAGAGAGATATGGGAGGATCAGGTCAGGAAAGATATCAAAATTCTGAAAATGAGAAACTGGAGGGAACTATGCACATATCGAAATGAGTGGAAGAAAATTGTAACGAAAGCCAAGTCATGCAACAAATTTTGACAACATACAAGTGGAATTCGGAGTGATTCACCACAATAATCGAATCAGAGAGCTCTAAGTAAGAACGGCAAACATTCCACCCGGAATGAAAAGCCCTGATGAGGATGATAGGAACTTTTATATAACTGTACGAACTACAATTTTTTTAAATTTCTTGTACGAAAATGTTTACTTAAACTTTCTTTATAAACTATACCTACTTAAATATCAAATATACCAAAACACATATTTAATAGGAATATAAAAACTTTTATATATAATACTGTACGAAATACAATTTTTTTTTTAAATTTATTGTACGAAAATTTTTACTTAAACTTCTTTATCTAAACGTAAGTATTAAATATTACAAAAGACATATTTAATATGAATATTGGAACTTTTAATACTGTACCTATGCAAAACAATTTTTTTCAAATTTATTGTACGAAAATTTTTACTTAAACTTCTTTATCTAAACGTAAGTATTAAATATTACAAAAGACATATTTAATATGAATATTGGAACTTTTAATACTGTACCTATGCAAAACAATTTTTTTCAAATTTATTGTACGAAAATATTTACTTAAACTATAGACTATACTTAAATATCACAAACAAAACATACATTTAATAGTAATATAGGAACTCTTATATAATACTGCACAGCAAAAACTAATTTAACATTAATACTAGTATATATGAACTTTAGGTACTCCTACGAGCACCCCTTGGCTTGAACAATCCACCTAAAAAAAAAATTATTCAATCAAAAACTACCAAAGAAAAATTGATATTGTAATCTATGTGGCTCTGGAAAAAGTAATACGTATGTCACAAATCACAACCACCGGTTCAATATATAATAAATCAGTGCAAACTCTTGCCTATGCTGATGATATCAATATTGTTGGGAGAACGGAAAACGCTGTACGAGAGGCGTATGTACTTTGTAGCATTAAAAGAATCAGCTACAAAAATGGGTTTAATAATAAACACCAACGAAGTATAATAAAAACGAAGTATATGAAAATAATCACGTAACCACAAATCCTACGACCACTTGTTAGAGAAAACGTCATCGAAGCAGTGAGTGAATTTATATAATTGGGAGCGTTCGTTAACACTGAAAATAATTCTACAGCGGAGATAAACCGCCTAATTTGCACGGCCAACAGATGCTATTTTTCGCTCAATCTCCTTCTTAAATCCCGAATTATATCGAGAAATACAAAAGTAAAACTTTTCTTCTTAAAGTGCCGTCCCCGTACGGAGGTTGGCATGATGGCTATTTTTATGTTTGAACTTGCTGCTCTAAACAAATCAATCGATATGCATTGATACCAATCACGTAAATTCTTCAACCATGAGTTCTGCCTTCGGCCAACAGATCTTTTTCCTTGAATCTTTCCCTGTATTATGAGTCTCAAAATTTCATATTTTGGTTCCTTCATCACGTGGCCCAGGTATTTCAGTTTTCTGGTTTGTATAGTGGTGATTAGTTCTGTTTCTTTACCAACCCTCTCCAGTACTTCTTTATTTGTAATTCATCAGTCCATGATATTTTTAATACTCTGCGATATAACCAAAGTTCGAAAGCCTCGATTCTTTTTAAATTGCATTTTTTAATGTCCAAGTCTCAGCTCCATATAATAATATTGAAAATATATAACAGCGAATCGTACATAGTATGATCCCAAATTTAGGTTTTGCATGTTAGGAGTGGCTTCATTCGTATAAATTTGGCAATCTCTATTCGCCTGTTTACTTCTGCAGTATGATCATTGGTTTTATTGATCAAAGTTCCCAAGTACTGATATTTTTCTACTTGTTCTATCACGTTACCATTGATTGTCAATAGGTGATGTATATTTTGTGGTCTTTTTGTAATTAGCATGTACTTCGTTTTTTTAGCGTTTATAGCAATTCCCATCTCAGCACTATTCATACTTAAGCTTTCGATAAGATGTTGTAGATCTTCTATACTCGTTGCTTTGATATTATTGAGCGTGTTTTGGAAAATTTCTTTAGATTATAAGTTAAACAAAAGTGGCGATAAAACACATCCCTGTCTAACTCCTCTACAGATCTTCATTTCTTCTGAGTGTTGCCCATCAATTCGAACTATGGCACTTTGGTTCCAATATAATGTTTGCACTATATTTATGATTTTACTGTCAATGCACTTGTTCATAAGTATTGATATTAGTTTTTCATGTCTTACTTTATCGAAAGCTTTTTCGTAGTCAACAAAGCACAAGTGTAGATCAACGTTTACAATCCCGACATCGCTGAATCAATATGTTGATGGCAAATAGTCCATTCCATTTCGAAACCCGAACTGCGTCTCGCTAATATCCTCTTCTAGCCTTCCGTATATTCCTTTATGTATTACTTTCAGCAGTACTTTTAAAGTATGACTCATGAGGCTCAGTGTTCGATAATCAGAGCACTATTTTGCTGCTTGTTTTTTAGGGATGGTTGTAAATGGTAAATGCTGACTTCAGCCACTCTAGTGGTATTATTCCCGTATCATACACCGTGTTGAATAAATCTGCCAATACTTCCAAGTTATCCTCTTCCACTAGTTTTAACAGTTCTACTGGTACTTCATCTAATCCAGCTGCCTTATTGTCTTTATAGTTGTTGATAGCATATTTGATTTCATCTATCGTGATCTTCTGTCTCTCTAATTTAATTCTTATATTTTCTGCATTTCACCTCTTTCTTTCATCTTGGAAATGTTCTCTAACGTACTCCTCCCATCGTCTTAATTTCTCTGGTAAATCTATTAGTACTACTCCTTTTTTGTCTTTTATGTGTCCCTGCTGTCTATTTCGACCCATTTCAGTCACTTCTCTTATTTTTTTGTTCATATTTCTCATTATCATATTTTGTTTCTAGTTCTTCTATCTCTTTACATTGTTTCATCAAATATATTTCCTTAGCTGTTTTGATTTTTTCCTTAATTATTCGTTGTATTTCTTTATACTTCTGTTGATCTTTTCCTTTAAATTTTCTTCTTTCTTCCATCTGTTGTAATAGTATTTCTTGTGTCATCCATTGTTTTTTAGCCTCTGACCTATGTTGTATCAAACTTTCTTGAGCTGGTTTCAGTAACGTGTTTTTTATATTATACCACTTTTTATTTACATCCATAATTTGTTTGTTGTCAGTTAGTGTTTTTTGCATATTAACATTCACATTATTTTTTAATTCGTTTTTCATTTCTTCGTTTTTTAGCATTCTTACATTAATTTTTGGTTGTTGTTTTCTGAGTTCAATTCTTTTTAATTTTATTTTCACGTCAGCAACTAACTGATTGTGGTCTGAGTTAACATCTGCCCCAGGATAAGTTTTAACTGAGGTTATAGAGTTTTTATATCTGCTATTTACGAGTATAAAGTCTATTTGGTTTCTGACAATGTAGTTTTCTGTATGTGAAGGAGACGTCCATGTATATAGTCTTCTCTTAGGAAGCTGAAACCAAGTATTGGCAATTACCATATTCTTTTCTTGGATTCTATGAGCCTTTCTCCTCTCTCGTTTCTAGTTCCTAATCCGAACTGTCCAACTATATTTTCAACTGTACCTACTCCAATTTTTGCATTAAAATCTCCTAAAATGTAAGTAATATCTCTAGATTTTGTTAAATTGATTGTATTGTGCAATTCTGAATAAAACTTTTCGATCTCATCTTCAGTCTTATCAGCTGTGGGAGCATAGACTTGGATCCGTGCTTGAATTTTTAGCATTATTATTCTTTCTGAGATTTGAATCACACCTAGCACTGATTTTCTAATAGTTTTGCTTATGATAAAAGCTACTCCGTATCGATGATCAGTCTCCTCCAGCGTAATAAATATTGTGGTTATTTATACAAATCAATAATACGACCAGTGCTAACAGATGTTTCGAAAGAAAAGTACTAAGACGAATCTATGGAGCGTTGAATGACAATGGACCCAATCACCCAACTAGAAAAACACTCCTTGATAGACACATTGGTCAGAGAAAAAGAAGAAGACTCAGAACAAGGTTTCTTGATTCATCGATGAAGACATAAGAAATATGGGAATACGTGCTTGGCATTCAATAACCGTAATTAGTGACCAGATATATCAGATATCAATTTCACTGTCACCATCTCAAAAAACGTGTTTATATAATAAATATTATGATATTCTCGGTGAACGTGACTCGGGGAACGGTAACTAAGATTTGGTGGTTTGAACAACCGTGAATTGTAGGTACGGCGAAATACCTGTGATATAAAAAGCGAATAAATTTATTTTCAACTGATGTATCTCTTAAAATAATAACTTTAGTTATAAAACATTTCATAATATCATCTCTGATGGTATCGCGTCTAGTCTCTGGGATAAGATTATTTCTTATAATTACCCGGTATTGATCTGCTATTCGCTGTTCAGAGACTTGAATCTCTGGGTACTCCGTGCAAAATTCGGCATATAGATGTTGTCGATAGCCGATCGTTTCTCGACCGAGGTTCGTCACCTTGTAAAAGAAATGCAAAATATTTTCATTTATAGACACAGTCCATTTCATGCTCTGCCTCGGTCGTCCCGCTTGAGTGAGCGCCGACTGATGTTCCAGCGCAGCACCTTCAGCGAGTGGAGCTCTTGTTGTTGTTTGGCTCCCTTGTGGTTGTTGTTGTTGAGATACAGCTGTAGGTAAATTAAACTAGGTATTTGAATCGGACCTACCCATATGCCTCAAAAGGAAAATCTTTGACCAATGTGCGTTACCTGTACTCACTTATGGAATGGAAACATTAACATGCACAAAAAAGGTAGTGAATAAGATTCGCGAGACTCAGCTCTGAAAGAGCTGGGGGAGACCTATGTCCAGCAGCGGACGTAACAGGTTGATGATGATGATGATCCATGGTGTAACACGTCACCTACATTACGTAAGATTCTTATTCAAATTCAAATTATTGAGAGTGACTTATTACGAATAGGGCAAAAAATAAGAAAACATTCTCGAAAAAGTAGTCAGGCAGCCTCAACGATGATGTTTTCAATTTTTTGCTTTTATTCTCTTATAACATGTAAGAGAAACGTTCTTAAAATGAAGCTTGATTGAGAGCTTGTTCTATTTTCAACAGAAGCTGTGGAACTTTTACGACCCTTTTAAGTATAACACGTTAATTTAGAAGAAAATGCATTATATATTTCATATGAAGATTATTAATGTTTTCATTATTCAATAAATGTTAAGCTTGTTTATTTTTTCATAAATGATTCACAAAATTAAATTGTTTTGATGTGATCGTTTTTTAATAAGATAAAAATAAGATAATACGAGAAAAAAATTTCTGATCTCGCAAAATCTAAGTGTAAAGTTTTCGTTGGTCTACCCTGTATAATACGTCTTGTTTAATTGCCATATAGATAAAAACTATTCTACTATAATAACCATTCTTTAATAAAACTCACTCTCACTCACTCGCTTTCTAATGTGTTCATTTTCATTAAAAAAATTTTATGAAAAATTTGTAAAAATTTTCATTCAAATTTGGATCAAGTCGGCATATTCAAGTCTTTAGACGTAAAAGAGTGAAAATATCCAGAAACAAATTGGCGGTATATTTAATATTAACTTACCATTTTCGTACTTAAGCTGGGTAGAGGGTCCATAACCTTTCTCATTTTTTGCAGCAATACGGAAAAAAATCCCTTGCTTCTTGTCTACGAAGGCCCCCCTCAAAGTTGCGTTAGTTACAATACAGATATTATTCTGGCCCCGGTAAAAAGTTACAAAGTTAAGTTCACTCTGATCGATATGTACGTTCTCCTGTAAAGAATATAAAAATAAATAATATATATATAAATATATATATATATATATTATATATTTTGAAAAATTAAAAATACAATATATTATGTTTCTCTGAACACTGGCTCAGAGAAAACGAATTAACAACATTAAAGCTTGATGGATATTTTTTGTCAACTTTTTATTGTCGGAACGTAAGCGAATATGGAGGTGTTGTAATTTTTAGCGATAATAAAATCTCTGCACGACCAGTTTGCTTAAATGACACCTCATGTGATTATGAGAGTGAATTCTGTGCATTAGAAATTATAGATATTAAAACTATTTTAGTAACAGTGTATAGAATCGGAAATGAGAATTTTAAAGTTTTTCTTGACCTATTTGGAAAGTTATTGGTGTTTTTCTCTGCTAATTTTTTAGAAATAATAATAATTGGAGATTTCAACATTGATTTCAAAAAAGCTTCTAATGAACTAAACAGTTTCCGTGATCTAATTTGTACTTTTGAGTTAACCATAAATATCAATGAATTGACTAGAATCACAACTAGATCAGCAACTTGTTTAGATAACATCTTAACAAACATAAGCAGTGAGATAGTTGATTGTGGAATTGTGGACCCATGTATTTCTTATCATCTTGATCAATTTCTCTACTTAAAAACAAAATCTAAAAAAGTCATGGTGCTAATACATACAGAAGCCATATAACAAATAATGGCATCCTGATGATAAAACAGTCGTTAAATAACGTTGAATGGGCTTCACTTGTTTACCTCAAAACAGCAACAGAATTATTAACTGAAATTAATTTTTCAATAAAAAAATCACGAACTCATAGTAAAGCTCCAATTTCTTGGTTCGATGATGAACTAATAGTAATGCGAGAAAATATTTTCACCGTCAAGATAATTGCTGATGTTACAAAGGAATATAGTGAGTATAAAAAGTTTATGAAGCACTATAAAACAACAATATCACTAAAGAAAAAACTGGCTTACGAGAATTTCTTTTCCAATTCAGAAAATATATCTCGTGACAGTTGGAAAGTTATAAATTATCACAGAAACAAATTTCAAAATAAAAAAGTCTGTCCAAGTTTATTTTTATTATCTGTTAATGATACTGAAACTAGGAATGTTTTGCATATATTGAAAAATTCACACTGCACTGATTTTTATTTCTTAAACAAAAAAATAATTGTGGAAACTATTGTTGAAAAAGGGAGCTTTAGATGAAATTGGAAATTATCGTCCCATCTCAATCATTCCCATTTTCGGCAAAATTTTTGAGAGTATTCTAAATGTTCGTTTGATAGAATATCTAGAAAAACACAAAATATATTACTGTAATCAATATGGAGATCATAATAGAGGAAATCGAACAAGCAATACGAAACGCAAAAAACGGAAACACTGTAGGTCCAGACGAAATACCTGCGGAACTACTGAAATGTCTAGACGATGAAACTCTACCTGTACTTCTGGACCTATTTAATGAAGTATATAAAACTGGAAAAATCCCACAGGAATGGTTGGTGTCCACCTTTGTAGCAATGCCAAAAACAGTACATGCCAAAGATTGTTCAGACTATAGGACAATATCACTAATAAGCCATACCCTCAAAATATTTCTAAAGGTGATTCATGGAAGATTATATAGAAAACTAGAAGAGAACAATATAAAGATAGAAGAACAAAAGTCCGAAAATATAGATATAAAGAGGGGAGTAAGACAGGGCTGTGTTCTGTCACCATTACTGTTTAACGTGTACAGTGAAGCCATATTCCAGGAAGCGATAGCGGATCTGGGTGATGGAATCTCTGTAAACGGAAGAATAGTAAATAACATAAGATTCGCTGATGACACCGTTATAATGGCAGACACCCTGGAATCGCTACAAGAATTGGTAAATAGAATTAACGATTATTGCATTTGATACGGACTAACAATAAATAAGAGAAAAACTAAATTTATGATTGTCTCAAAAACGCAACATGGAAATGAAAGATTAATGATAGAGCAAACCCAAATAGAAAAATTAGAGACATATAAATATCTGGGAACCTGGGTTGATGACAAAAATGACCAAAGCAGAGAAATCAAAGTCCGAATTGAAACGGCAAGGCAAGCATTTGTGAAAATGAAGACAATGCTTACCAACAGAGACCTTCAGTTGCATCTCAGATTGAGGGCTCTAAGATGTTACATATTTTCTATCTTACTATACGGAATGGAAGCTTGGACATTGAAGAAACAACACATAAGAAGCGTTCGAAATGTGGTGTTACAGAAGAATATTAAAAATTCAGTGGGTTCAAAGGATTACCAATGCTGAGGTACTACGACGTCTAAATAAGGAGTTAGAAATTATGAACAGCATAAAAAGAAGAAAACTAGAGTATTTGGGTCACATAACCAGAGGAGAAAAGTATGAGCTGCTGAGAATTATTATGCAAGGAAGGATCCAAGGAAGAAGAAGCATAGGAAGAAGACGCATCTCCTGGCTGAGGAACCTTAGAGAATGGTTTAACTGTAGTTCACTACAACTTTTCAGAGCAGCAGCCAACAAAGTGACCATAGCCGTTATGATATCCAACCTCCGATAGGAATGGAACTTTAAGAAGAAGAATCAATATGGCTTTAGAAAAAAGTGTAGCACTTCACTAGCTATACAGAAAATTGTGAGAGATATAGTTGATGGCTTGGAGGAAGGTCATTTTGTGTCTTTGACATTGTGTGACTTATCCAAAGCTTTTGACTGTGTTTTTAGGTCATATTTAACAAATAGAAAACAGGCAGTTTTTCTTAATAACAGCTATTCTGAATTTAACACTGTCGAATATGGAGTTCCTCAAGGTTCGATATTAGGACCCACTTTGTTTCTTATTTATCTGAACGATTTATTTCACTATAGTTTTCCTATAAAATGTGTTTGCCTCACAGATGATACAATTCTCATTAATACTGATATTAATCAGCATAATTTAAAAATTACAATAGATAGTGATACCCAGAAAGCAAAAAACTGGTTTGTACATAATGGGCTGAAGCTAAATGAAGAGAAAAATCATAATTTGATTTTCAGTTCCGATTGGAAGTATGGTGTTGAACTATTAGGAATCTTTCTAGATGATAATTTGGATTGGGGTGCTCATACAGATTACTTAAGTTTTAGACTTGCTAAAGTATATTTTTAATACGCAACTTGGTTTATATGATTCCTAAAAGTATCCTTAGGATGTGCGACTTTGCACTATTCCATAGCCATCTACAGTACGGAATAAGTAAGTTTAACATTAACTCCAACTTCCCTTGATCACGATACAAGATCTAGAGATGCTATTTTATTTAGTGTGTTTGTCGTTTCTTAAATTGTTAATATTAAATATCTGATTGCAATGTTTAAATTCGCAAAAATTTTATATGCATGTATGTAAAAATTATTGTCACTATTCCTTTGACTTCAACAAAACAAAACTATTTTTGTATATTGACTATATAAATTCTATTCTATTCTATTATTGAATGAAGTGCAATATATATTTAAATAAATAATACTAAAATATAGCCCTACCTTTGGTTCCATAGCCAAACAAACCGTATACTCCAATATTTTACCCTGGTTTGTACTAGGAGGATCCCAACTGAGAGTTGCACCACAGGCTAACTTACCCATTCTGAGCTTAGGGACTTTTTCAAACTGCGGTACGCCGATTGGGAAAGTACTAAACGTCGATACCTAAATCAACAAAATATAGTGCAGAATTTTTATTGTTAACTTAAAATTACTGTGCATTGTAAAACTCAAGAATTTTGAAAAAATATAATTTTACTTAAAGCCAATTAACTAATGCAAATATTTAATATTTTACATTAGACTTTTGTTAAGTATAGGTTGGTACAATAGTGTAGGTACTACTAGTGTAGTACTACAGTGTACTTATGACTTACGTGAAAGTAAACGACTATAATAATTGTAAGCAAGACAAGATAGTTGTAATATATTGTTCCAAATAATAAAGAAATAATCCATTAATAATATACTTATTTTTTCATTTGTAAACTAAATACTGAAAAGGATATGGGCCCAGCTGACTCCTTGAAAGAAGTAAAGTATAAACCAAGAAAACGTGATCTAAATTTGATATAAATATGATCTAAACGTGATATAAATCAAGAAAACGGAAACATCGAAAAAATTTCTATGGGTTAAAGGACACTCAGATATTGTTGGCAATAGTATTGCTGATTCTATAGCTAAAAATCTATTACAGCATCCACATACCGTGATAGAAGAATTGAACACATGTGACCTACTTGCCTATATCAAACAACATATTAAATTTAAATGGGACAGACAATGGATTCAGTTTGGTGAAAGTAGGGGCACTAATTTATACAAATTACAACCAACAGTAGATGTAAAACAATTTTACAAAGATGTCACACTAAGCAGAAACACAGTGTCAACTGTCTTAAGATTAAAAGTAGATCACGGATGTTTTCCGAAAGATCTACAGAAAATAGGAGTCCTACCAACAGACCGATGTGAGTGTGGAACTAGTATAGCTGATTTAAATCACATATTCTTCAACTGCCCACTACATCGTAATACAAGCACGTGGCTGCTAAAAGAATTGATAAAAGAGGGTTTAAGTACACCATTAAACGTAAATCTTCTATTAAGTGAAGACAATATAAAAATCTTTAAAATAATTATGATATTTCTTGTAAAAATTAAATTAAAGGTATGAGTGTAAAATTGATCGTATGCGTGAACATTTCCTTTGTATGTTTACCATATATGTTGCCCACCTACCTAACCGTGGTTTATGTATTGTTTGTTACAATAAAACCGCTCTGATGAATCCTTGAGCGTGAAAAGTGTCCTCCTTGTACAATCCTGTATGAATGAATACTAATATTTATATGTAATTACGTGGCTAAAGGTTTCAAGCCAATAAAAAAAAAATGATTGAAAGTCAGACAGAAGAAAGCCAACACAGGAGAGAAAATTTTATAGATGACCATTCAAAGACAAACTCCATTATAGTTCAATGTGTGACAGATAAACATTTAAACAATGTATATTTATCAAGCTTACATTAACAAAAAAGCTATTGACTTTAAAGTGTAAAAGAGATCAAAAACTGGAAGACCTTTTTATGAATTTTGACAAAAATATAAGAGAACTGGAAGGTGTAGGTAGTAAGATAGATGAATCAGACAAAGTATGTCATCTTCTTTTAACCCTTAATGAAGATTATGAAGCTGTAATTACTGTAATAGAAACATTAAACAGTGAGGTAACTATGAAATTCGTTAAATCTAGATTATTGGATGCAGAACTGAAGAAATTTGATAAAAACAAATCACCTAATATGAGCAATGAGGCAGCATTCAAAGTGATATTAAATGCTTCAAATGTGGTAAAATGGGCCATAAATCATATGAGTGAAACAATCAAATTGTTTCTTCACAAATATGCTAAATTACTTACTTAAAGGCTATATGACGTCATATGTTTTTCGGAGCACTTTCAAAGTGAAGAAAATTTAAAATTAATTAGCATCTCCGGCTTTTCATTAGCTAATTTCTTTTGCAGGGTAAAAAAGAAACAAGGCGGAGTTGCGATTTATGTAAAAGAAAATCTTATGTATCCTTCTCTTAATTTAAATGAATATAATGTAGAACAAAGTTCAGAGTGTTGTGCAATTTATCTACCTTCAATAAAAACCAATATTTTAACTGTATACAGATCAGGTAAGGGTGACTTTGACTTGTTTTTGGTGAATTTTGAGAATGTCATAACGTCCTTGCTAAGTAAAGCAGATGAATTGATCATACTTGGTGATTTTAATATAAATTTTAAAATTGAATCTGACCCTTCTCTTGATATTCAAAATCTATTAACATCTTTTGGTCTAAAAGTAACTATAAACGATTATACCAGAATCATATCTCACATCCCAGTCCAGGAGTTGCATCGACAACATTATAAGCATAAAGTTGTTGACACTAATAAAACATTTCAACGGTTTATTACTTTTTCTGGTTTACAGAAGCTTAAACGTGCGCTAGCTAGTACAAATATGTACTTTTTCTATGATATTAATAATGACCCTGATTTTTTGACAGTCTTTCTTACCGAAACTTATAACAATTTATTATTAAAGCATTTTCCAGTAAAAAAAAGTACGACAAACTACTGTAAAAACACCCGTGCAATGGTTTAATAATGAATTAAGTCCCTACAGATCTAATCTTTGTCTTATTAAACACATTGCAGATGCCACTAAGGATCCCGATTTGCTCAAAATATTATAAACAACAAAAATGTGAATATAATCGGCAATTACAAATTTCGAAAAAGTCAGCTTACCTAATGTCATTTTACTACTAATTCCAATAATAAACATAGAGACTGCTGGAAAATAGTAAATTTGAAAGAAACAACACAAGATCCAGTTCGGTACAACCTGATCTACCTCCAGGCGAAATTAATCAATTTTTTACTACAATTGCAGAGAATATAATAACATCTATTCCAACTATTAATGCCGATGTCCTCTTCAATTATAGAAATTATCCTTCTCCGAGCAAGTCCTTTTTTTCGTCCCGTTGTGAAAGAAGACGTCTTTCAAATAATAAAGTCTCTTAGTAATTCTAAGTGTAGGGACGTTCACGAAATTATTAGCAAAATTTTAAAAGAAACTTACCAAATAGTTTCACTAATCTTATTAATTTACTTATATCAACAGGAGTATTTTCAGAAGTACTACAATACTCAAAAGTACTACCTATCTACAAAAAAGGGGATTCCTCAAAAACTAACAATTCAAGACCAATAAGTATTGTTTCTACTTTTGGGAAAGTGATTGAAAATTACTTTAGCAACTCACAATATGGATTCAGAGGTGCTCATTCTACTACGAACGCGGTATTTAATGTTGTAAGCGAGGTGATTGAGGGGCTTGATCGCGGCAATCGCATGGCAATTCCTCTTTGCGACTTGTCGAAGGCTTTTGATTGCGTTTCACACGACATTTTGCTCTACAAATTAAATTACTATGGAATCACAGGTATCGCTCTTAAGCTTATAACTTCTTATCTATCTATCTATCTATCTAAGGTCATCTCTCCGATTTTATATCCGTAAAACATGAAATCCCACAAGGTTCGGTCTTAGGACCTCTTTTGCTTATTATTTATGTGAACGATTTGCCTAAATTCATATCTCCGTACAAATCCATACAATTCGCAGATAATACGACATACGTTATATCAGGACAAAATAATAATGATTTAAAAATGTCTAATGAGGAAATTTCTACTAAATCTAGTACATGGTTTGCTACAAACAAACTAAAACTTAACTCTGATTAAATGCAAAATTTTGTTATATCTGCAAGTAATTTACACAATAATCCAGACAACCCAGACAACAAAGAGACTGTCAAACTATTGGGAATAACCATAGATAAACGATTAAACTGGTCGGCTCATATCTCACAACTTAAGAAAAAGCTATCAAGTTCATTATTTGTTATTCGCCAACTAGCAAAGGTTGTCAACTTTGAAACATTAAAAATGACATATTTTACTTTATTCCCCTCTCACCTAAACTATGGTGTAATCATATGGGGCAATTTAACAAATGCACTTCAAATTTTTAGAATGCAAAAGAAATTTGAAAACGATTTTAGCAGGGGTTATCTAGAACACCGCCGACCTTTCTTTATCCGATTCAAAATTATGCCGCTACCTACTCTGTTGATATTTCTAGTTCTAACTGAAATTCACAGAAAACGTGCCCATTCAATAAAGCAGTTTGATGTTCACGTTCACAACGTGTACCTACGAAAAAATCGCTGTAGATTACGTCTTTCATAAAAAAATTGTCTTAATTTTAACTATTACAATATTTTACCAAAAAGTATTACACAGCTAATCTGTAACAGTTTCGATAAAGTTGTTTGTTTTTACTGCTCAGAAGAATATATGACTCATTGCAGAACATCCACTGAACTGCTTACCGTAACTTTGCCATAACTCTTTTTTTCTGTTTAATATGTGTTATTATTTGTATATGTTTAAGTTAGGTACGTTTTATATTTTTGTTTTTTAATTACTATGTATTTTTTGACTTGCTACAAACAAGATACTCTACTATTCTGTCTCATGAGTAAATATTCAAACCATTTACTTATAGTTTCAAATAAAGCAGATTGTAAATTAAATTGTAATAAAAAAAATTAGTTTGGTCTCTTTTGGCAGATACCAGATGAGAAATCATCAAAAATAAAATAAGGTTGAATAAAAAACATTTATATATCACCTACCTCACTCCAATCACTTCGACCCATAGTGTTGATGGCAGCAACTCTAAACTTGTAAGTAGTACCCGGTTCAATTTTAGAATAATCACGACCATGTGGATAAGGGGGCAGATTATCGACGGTTAGATGAGTAGAATCTAGATTCATGAAAAAGAATCTGATTACGTCACACTCAACGCCCTGTGAGTACCGTACCGTATACCAGATGCCCTCTTTACTGGGCATATGTGACGTCTTTGGAAGATTCGTTGAAACATCGATATTTTCTTTATCTAGTTGTCGTATTGTCTTCTTAAGTTTAACATCTTTACGGTCGGTTTCTGCTACTGTAGCAGAACGTGCTGAATCGGTTATGGCTGGACAACCCAGAGAAGCTGAGACTAGAAAAAAAATTAAAATATTTAATTTATATTTTTGCCGTAAAATAGTTTCGAAAGCCAGAAATACCAGAAAGCCTATGAATAACTGTTCTGATGAGCTTTATTAAAGCGAAATACGTATCAACAGATACATAGACTATTTTTGCGTGAAAGGAAATCTTGACTGTCTTTTTAATTTTATTTTTATATTTTTGCCTTTACCTTAAGGGGTATAGCAAAAACACTCGGGGGAGTGCTGACAAAAGTAAAAACTTCTCAAATTGCGTTGAAATAATAAGTATTAATTTGAGATAAATAAAATTAACAATTTGTTGTGACTATTAACTACATACATATTTATTGTTCTTAATGTAATTATATAAAATTAATAATATCAGTCTTTTTACATCGAAAATGTTGTGCATTTTTGAATATACACACACAAGTAGTGGTGATGACCGCAAAACTCTTTCGCAAGTTCAATGCTTTTTCCCATCCAGAGATGTGCTATATAGTCTGAACCTGTATCTTCTTCTTCTAGTGCCGTCTCCACTAATGAAGGTTGGCTATAACCATTGCAAATTCGTCTCTATCTTCTGCTTTTCTTAAGAGCGTCTGTGTGTTTAACCCGGTCCAGTCACGAATGTTTTTCAGCCAGAATATTTGTCATCTACCAGGACCCCTTTTTCCTTCCATTTTACCCTTCATAATCAACAATCACAACAACTCGTACTTATCATTTCTAAGTATGTGTCCCAAATATGCTGTCTTTTGCCTTTTAATGATGGTCAAAAGTTCTCTGTCTCTTCCCATTCTGTGCAACACCATTTCGTTCGTAATATGATCGGTCCATGGTATCTTCAAAATTCTCCTAAAAAGCCGCATCTAAAAGCTTCCAGTTTCCTCATTAAGGCAACATTAACAGTCCAGGCTTCGACACCATAAAGAAGAATAGAGTGGATATAACATTTTATCATCCGACATCGGATTTGCAGATTGAGTCTTTGGTTACTCAGAAATTTCCTCATATTCAAAAAGGCTGCTCTTGATTGCTCTATTCTTGAGCGAATTTCTGATTTCGGATTCAGATCTTCCGTAATCCAGACTCCTAAGTATTTCATTTTGTCCACTTGCTCAATATCTTCATTTTTTATCTGGTTCGTTGTAATGACTTTGCCCCTCTTCCTGATAACCATGGTTTTTGTTTTCTTTATGTTTATTGTTAAACCAAACTGTTCCCCAGTATCACAAATTGTGTTTAGTAACGTCTGCAGGTCTGTTTCACTTTCAGCGAAAATGACTGTATCGTCAGCATAACGGATGTTATTTATATTTTCACCGTTTATCTTGATTCCTTCTGTACAGTTTTCAAGTGCTTGCGTAAATAACTCTTCGGGA
The DNA here is from genome assembly GCF_040954645.1 of Diabrotica undecimpunctata. Taxonomy (NCBI): domain Eukaryota; kingdom Metazoa; phylum Arthropoda; class Insecta; order Coleoptera; family Chrysomelidae; genus Diabrotica; species Diabrotica undecimpunctata. Next base: position 22,215,513 of record NC_092812.1, read on the forward strand.
TATATATTAAATAGTGAGCCTGTATAGGGTGTTCATTTTTCATTCTCGACACGGCGCGATATAATATATTATATATATATATATATATATATATATATATATATATATATATATATATATATATATATATATATATATATATATATATATATATATATCTGTACCCGAGAGCCAACAGGAGTTAAGTCCAATATTTTTAAGATATACATTTTTGAGTTAAGCGATACAGCTTTACCAGATCTATGTAATGGTAATAGAGTTTATGTCCTTAATACTGTTAAAATCTCATTTTTAAATATTGAAATGGTTTAAGTACGTTGCATTTGTGACGTACAATGATTTATGTGACTTAAACCAATATTATATCTACATTTAACAGCATCATAATAGTGCAAGTCCCACTTAACTCATTGTGACATTATAATTAGTGACTTAACCTCTCAGTGTCAGTCAGTGTTTTGAAATCTGTTGCATGACGTGTGTTGATATAGTAATAATTTGCAAGGTTGAACTTAATTATAACAACAAGATGAATAGTAGAACATAAAAAATATTGAACATGTTACCTGTGACATTGGTAGGAGAAAATGAGAAAGCTCAAGAAGAAACTTTATCTACTCCAGGTAAGATAACCTCACTTTCTGATCATGGTAAAATATTTAATATTATTTTATTATAAGGAAAACAGTGAATAATTTGTTTTGTATAATGGATAATTAACCAAATGTGTTTTCCAGATCTGTGTCCGAGAATTGACATTAATTCTGATGTTCCACAAAATACAGAATATCAACCTACTACCTTAGTTACTGAGACAGAGACTCAAATTCACGTAAACGCAGCTAATCATTTACCATCTGCAAATACATTATGTAATAAAATACATTTTCCTTATGCATTTTAGTATTAATAATTTAGGAAAAATAAATCGGATATTTATTAAAGATCATTTTATAGAATGTGCCACTGAAGATAATAAGAAAAATCTAAATTATATAAAATAATACCTACAGAAGCAGAATTCAATGGGTTTTTAATGCAACAATGAGTACCTATTACTCACAAAACAAATTTTTGAATAATCGATTCTTGTAATGATTTACTGTGTTTATGCAACTAAAGAAAGTTAAAAAATAAAGCTTAATTAGTTTTTTTGTTTTTAAATTTATCATTTTTTATGAAAAATAATCATTGCGTCTTTCTTTTGAAACAGTTTGATAGGCTCTACAAACTTAGACCACTCATAAACCATCTTTCAGAGACCTTTCAAAATGCTTTTACGCCATATAGACACATATCTATTGACGAAAGCATGTGTGCTTAGGGCGTACATCACTAAAACAGTACATGCCAATGAAACCAATAAAAAGGCTTTGGAATTTGAGCATTGGCATGTGCTAAAATGGGATACTTTCTAGATTTTCAAATATATCAAGCAAAAGCCACTGAATCAACGTCCGATATGTTAGGAGAACGTGTTGTTTTAGAACTTACGTCGAAATATAAAAATGGTGGCTATTGCGTATACTTCGATAATTTTTTCACCACAATACCACTGATGCAGAAACTACTGGAAAAAAAACTTTTGCTTGTGCACTGTAAAGCAAACAAGAAAATATTTTCCAAAAAATAGACAATAAATTTAAAATGTTTCTGTATTTAGTTTTTTTTTATGTTTTCAAAATAAAGTATTTGTTTATAAATTTTTGTAATTATTTTTACCGGTCGCTATATATACCATTGCCCAGTAAGTATTAGTTGTTTATCAAAATGCACACTGGTAGCTATGTCTACCAATTTTTCCAGCACTTCTGACAAAGAAAAATTTTTTAAAACTTTTTTTGTGTTAATGATGCTGTAGTAGTTACCCACGCTGCTCTCTTAAATATCTCAGATACGCCCATGGCCCAAATTAAAATGTAAGAAGTCGCTGCGCTTTAACGCTAGCTAGAAGCGAAATTTTGGTTTGGTCATGAGTTGGGGTCAAGACTCGAGAGTGCGCAGCAACTTTCCATATCTCGTGGTGAATTTGGGAATAATTTGAGAAGTGAAAAGAAAAGTAGCAAATGAAAAAAATTAAAGATGGGAAAAAACATGCACAGAGATAGAACAGCACATAGGACGAACGAGAAATTCAGAGTCATGGCGCATCTTAAAGTCGCTCCAAAGAAATAAGACAGAGAAAATCAAGATCGGTCAAATCAAAGAAAACGAATGGCAAGAATACTATAAAAAATTGCTAACCGAAGACCGCCCCGAATTCAAACAATCAGAAATAGACGGAATAGAAATCTACACACATGACGAAATCGAATTAAGCCTAGCTGAGGTAAAAAGAACGATCAAAACTCTAAAGAACAAAAAAGCAGAAGGTCCCGGCGGAATACCAAATGAATTGATAAAAAACGGATCGGAAAAGTTATTCCGTATGATACATAAAATGTTTGAGAGAGCACTGAATGGAGAAGACTTACCGGCAGAATGGACCCAAGCATATATGACATCAATATACAAGAAAGGAAATAGAAAAAACTGCGAAAACTATCGGGGAATCAGCATTATATCGTCTATAGGCAGACTGTATGGAAAGACCATTAAGGAAAAATTAGAAATATATATACAAGATAAAACCGGAGAAGACCAGGCAGGTTTCACAGCGGGGAAAGCATGCTTAGATCACATTTACACGGTCGAACAACTAATAGAAAAAAAAATGGCCAAAAATAGATCCGTCCATCTGGCTTTTGTTGATCTTAAGAAGGTATATGACTCAATACCTAGAACCAAGCTATGGGAAGCAATGGAAGACATCGAAGTTCCACGAAGATTAATAAACGCGGTAAAAGCACTCTACAAGAATAACGAAGTAGCTATCAAAATGGGCAATAGAATATGCAGTCCATTTAAGACGACAAAAGGACTACTACAGGGTTGCTCCACATCCCCCACCCTGTTCAAAATATTCCTGGAAAAAACCCTGAAACCATGGAAAAGAAAGTGCGAAGGAATGGGTATACCAGTAAGGAACGAATATCTATATACGCTAAGTTTTGCCGATGACCAAATAGTGATCGCACAAGACGAGGATGACCTTAGTTTTATGATGAGAAAACTGGAGCAGGAATATACAAAGAATGGGATGGAAATAAACCTAAAGAAAACTGAATACCTAACAACGGAGAATACAGAAATAAAACAACTGGAAATAGACGAAGGTAAACAAATCAAAGGAACAGACAAGTATAAGTATTTAGGTTTCATAATATCAAACAAAGGAACAACGGAGGAAGATATAAAAAATAGACTAGGACAAACAAGAGACTGCATACGAAAATTGAACCCGGTACTATGGGATAAGAACATCAGCATGAAAACAAAGAAAAAAATATATAATACCATGACAAGAAGTATCCTCACTTATGGGTGTGAAAATTGGACAATAAATAAGAAAACCAAAAACAAAATAAGAGCAACAGAGATGGAATTCCTAAGGAGAAGCTGCAGAGTAATAAGAAGAGATAGAATAAATAACATGGAGATTAAGAGGAGAATGGGAATGAACTCCGACATAATAGACTACATCGAACAGAAGAGGTTAACCTGGTACGGACATGTCAGAAGAGCAGACCAAAATCGGTGGATAAATAGAATAACAGAGTGGAGCCCGATAGGAAGAAGAAAGAGAGGCAGACCCCGAAGATCTTTCAGAGATGAGGTGGACGAAGCAATGAGTAGAAGAAACCTACAGGAAGGGGACTGGCTAAACAGGAAAAATTGGAGAAAACGAAAAATTGAAGGAATACAGTGAAAACTGTGAAAATCCTTGTATATATATATTTGAGAAGTGAGCGTCTTTTACATATGTCGAAATTTTAGTTAATACCATCATTAAATATTAAAGCAACTTAAATTAAGCAAGAAACTTAAATTATATATCAAACCACGTCATAATGACAATCGCTCTATAAAGCTACACGCTCGTCTCAGGTAAGCAATCTCAATTTATTTATTTTATAAAATCGGTTCTTTTAATATCCATCTATATCGTTATTCATTTTGTAAGAAACAAAATAGAATTAACGTTTTTATGTCATAATTTCTTATGGCCTTCATGTTTATTGTAATATGTATCGTTCCTCATTAGTTTTTATTAGTTTTTTTTTCAATAAGGTAAAAGTCATGGCTGCGTAGACCGTTTATCGAACGATCCGATGTGAAATATGTACTGTTATAACCATTCTTAGAAACAATTGCAATTTTCTTGATGCTATTTTGTAGATTCGTCACCAAGCCACCCATCCAGAGTATATTTTACATATACTCATCCGCTCATTTGGAGAAATCAGCTTGGCTTATTCCAATCAGCCTTTCATCGTCGTTGGTTTTTATAGAGCCGAGAGGTTAAAATCCTATGTGGACCTGTTTTCTGTGGAACCAGCTCTTGGAACAGATAAGCTTTTATTAATTTTAAATTCACATAAATATTTGTAAATCGTTTTGGATTTCTAAATTGTTGATACTTGTTTTGATTTACAATCAGTGTAAACTGTTTATATGCATAAAATCAAGTAAACTTACTAGTTTTTTTATACATAGGGAAGGGGTAATTAAAGTTTATATAGGTTGTTAAATAAGAGAGGGGAAAATTGAATGCGGTTTTTTTAAATCGGTTCTTATAAAGAGTCTCTGACCCGACTCATTCTATCACATATATTATATAAATATCTTGATTATATTAATTGATATTTAGTTGCTATTAGGACACATATTAGTCCTATCGGTGAGTACCTCACCCCTTTGCGTCTGCATATGATATGTATGAACAATATCTACGATTCATATTTTTTGACAAACCGCGTATATGACTAAAAAAATTTAAAATATTTGAAGAATAATTTTTTTCATAAAACTAAAAATAAAAAAGTTTCCCATATGGTACCGACTTAATTGGACACCCTGCAAATATCTCAAATCTAAAGAAAAAAAGAAACATTAGAATTAGTGCTTTTTTGTAAAATATTTAATGTTTGTGTAGTATGAAATAGATACATCTCCCGTGGTGTGAGTATGCAGGGGAGTTGAGATTAGAACAAAATTAAACACCAAAAAAAATTCGATTTGTAAAAGTAATATCTATTAATTACTAATTACTTTAATTAATATTTAAATACATTTATTTTATTATAGAATTATTTTTACTTACCTTTAGTTGTACTCTTTTTGCCATTATGAGAACTTGGCAACATTGGATATTTGAACCCAGAGGTTTGCGTAAAATCTTTAGGTTTTGTTGGAGTTTTCACTGGTACTTCGTCTCTCTTCTCAGGTTCAGGATTTGGAAGACCAGCTGCATATTTTAACCCAAGTTGTTCCATAAATTCTTTTGTTACTACTGATGGGGCAGCAGTAGAGGATTTAGTGCTTGTCCGCGAACTAGGTCTTCCACGTTTTCGCTTTCTTTCACCACTACCTAGTGAATTAAAATTAAATTAAAACACTAAACAACTGGAACAAGAAATGTGGACAGATAGGAGGAAAAATAAAAGCTGGAAGAAGAGTTTGGAAGCTGGTGTTTGGAAATGAATATAAATACTTGGGGGTAACTTTAACAAATACAGGATCAGATGAAAGGGAGATAATAAATAAAATAGGATAAGGAGATATAGGAGAAATAAGAAAGGAAACACAATAACATAACAATTACACTCGACTATATGGTGCAACGATATTACAAACAAAAGTAAACACCAAATCTTTAAGACAATTGTGGAAAGCTGCTCATTGTATGGTCCAGCGACGTGGATAACAACTAAAAGAATGAAAAATGAAATAAATGATGTTTTGGGCACTAATGGATAAAGTGAGAAATGAACGAATTACAGAACTATTGAATGTGAAGGATTATGGTATGGACATAAGCGAAAAAGGGACGAAACAAGAATACCGCCAAGAACTTGGAAATGTAAACTAAATAGAAGAAGGTAAAGAGGGCGTCCTAGATTACAGTGGTACGCACAAATAAAAACAACAATGAAAAAAAGAGGCCTTACTGAAGAAGATATATATGATAAGAACCAATGGCGATTGGGATGTGGTAACCAGCATACAGAATATGCTGTGTAAAGTCACGGATAAGTAAATAAGGGGTCGTTCAAGTATAACTTAACGCAGTTTGGTGGTAGAGGGGGTCTACGATGCGTTACGTAACATTGTTTTTTTTTGTTAACAAAATGCATTACGAAATACTTAAACGCCCCATAATTTTTTTTAACAATAAGAAAACACTTATCTGCATGCTTATTTTATTTTAGAAATGGTAAGACCATTTCTAAAATAGAAATAAAGATTTTAGAAATGGTACAATACAATGGTACACACTGCATTGTAACCGACTTTTACTTGCCTCCAATTAGATCTGATTCTTTAAGTGGCGAATCTACTACATTTGGTAGATGTACGATCTTGCTAACTGAGGGAGATTTGCTGTCACTAAGACTGACAGACTTCACATTCATTGGTTTTTCACCAATCGATATCTTTCTCTAAAGGGGAAAACATTCAAACAAGTTTTACTACAGATACTAAATAGAAAAATGTACAACTAAAAATCTTAAATCTTTAGACGGTTATTATTTGCCAATATTCCTGGTGTATTTCTTATTTACTTTTACATTACCCCATTCACGCACAATTAGTTATAATTACACTACAGGATATTATAATTCCTCTCAGTGGTCTATAAAATAAATTTTCTCTTCTTTTACATTTAATTAACTCATTTTTCCGTCACTTACTTTCTCTAATCATCACATTTAAATTTATATCTTTTTTAAAAAATCAGTTTCCACTTTCACTGGTTTAATTTTATAGTCAATTCATAAAATATAAACAATTAGGTTTAAATAATAATAAAAATACTAGTTACTGTCTCAATTTTAGTAAACTAATTTAATTAAAATTCATATAGAGTTCAACATAGGACTGCTTGGCCTGATTTACTTTTAAAAAAATGTACAATCAATCTTGTTCCGAATGTCATTGTCACTTTAAACAGTCAATCATCACTTTTGAATATCAAATTAGTTGGTAATTAATTTCCCTACAGTTCGGATGTAGAAAAACCCTTTCGAGTATGGACTTATATTCCCTGTAGGCAATTTAAAGTCCATCGGCATATAGCCAAATAATTTAACAATTTTATGTATGGTTTAATCCATTTAATCCCAGTGTGACAAAACAAGATTTACAACAAATACTAATATAATAATACCAACTACTTCGTCGTCTTCTCAGCTATAAACGGAATTAACATTTTACAGTGGAACTGCAGATCTGCAGTTGCCAATAAAGAAAACAGAAACTACTGCAGCAGCTTTGTCAGAGACCTGGTTCAAACCGCGAAGGTTTTATAACTTATAGGTTATAATATTGTACGGTCAGATCGTATGGACGGCTACGGTGGGGTAGCCACCCTAATAAAATCCAATAGACTATTTTCAGAAGTCGTAGTACAGAAACCAGTAGAAATAATGTGTACATGCATCGAAGCGAAACTTTTACCAAATAAAAAAACAGTGCATATATTGTCAATATACATTAAACCAAAGACTCGGATAGAATTAGAGAATGGATACATTTTTTCGAAAATCTACCACGACCCTTTATAATTGCTGGAGATTTTAACGCTCATCATCTTTCTTGGGGTTGTGAATTTAATAATGAACACCTATGGTGTTTCTTTGCTCAATGCTATTAATCACTGCAATCTAGTGTATATCGATGATGGCGCACCCACTCTTGTTACGTCAGGTAGGAAAAGTGCCATTTCTCTGTCTAATAAGTTTAATAGCTCTGACTCAGGCTTGCAAACCTCTGGTCCAGTTCACAACATATGGGTCCTTAAAATAGCCAACTGGAATCTGTACATGATAACAGTGGATGAAAAGAGCACTATATGTAACTACAATAATTTCATAGACATAATAAACTCAGTTGCAAACACTTATATTCCGAAAAGAACAATAATAAAAAATAAGTACTGGAAGCACAAACCAAAACAATGGTGGGATGAGACTTGTAAAAACATTGCTCGTGGGAGAAAAGAAGCTTTCAGATTATCGAAAGAAATAAAAAGAACGCAGTGGAGAAAATATGTTGAGAGCCTAAATCAGAAAATTCCCATCATTGAAATATGGAAAAAGGGTAAATAGTTTTAAGAATCGTCAACAACAGAATAAGGTACCTATTGATTCAGAAGCGAATTAGATACAGGAGTTCCATGCCTCAATCTCACCAGGCTGGGCAAAAGAATGCATAGAATACAATAAGTTATCTTTAAGAACTGTTCCCAGAAACAATTTGCATTTACTTGAAACGATTTGAGATGTGGGAATTGGAGAGATCTTTGAAATGATCTAACAATAAAATGAAAAAGACAGAAAAGATTTGATTTCACGTCCAAAGCGTCTATGTATCTGTTGATATGTATTTCGACTTAATAAGTCTCATCAGAAAAGTTATTCATAGCCGTTCTTAACGTGAAAAATAATCTTCTCTGTCTTATTAGGAAGCAACAATAAAATGGCTTCGTTATGGACGCAATAGCGACATCTGATAGAAACTATTCGAAACTATCTTACCGATTGATCTAACAATACTTCACCTGGCGAAGACAATATAACTTACTCCATGCTGTTTCACCTCCCATATAAACATAAAAAGTCGCTGCTAGAAATCGATAATAGTATCTGGACTGGTGAAAGTCCCATTCCGGATTTCTTAGGGTGCCTTTCCGTTCCGAACGTTGGCGATCATTCTATATATGATGACTTTGTTGGTTACTATACGAAATAGCTGTGTTGAGGTCTTTCTATACCATGCTCTCAGGTTAGCAAGCCAGGATATTCTTCTTCGTCCTGGGACCCTTTTTCCTTCAATTTTACCTTGCAAAATGCATTGGAGTATCTCGTATCTGCCTTGATTGTGATTCTTTCAGCTATCCATTACGGATAGCTGAAAGAATCACATAATATTATACATTTAAAAAAAAAAAGAAAGAAAGGGCCTGCGTAGCGCAAGCGGTAGGATGCTTGCCTCGCACGCCGGTGGTTCGGAGTTCGAATCCTACCGCCGGCAAAGAACAACTAGACATTTTTAAAAAAATGTCCCAATATACTCCCAAAGCCGCGAAGCGGTATAAAACGGGAGACTATTATTATTAAAAAAAAAAGAAACCGTTAGACCTCTCAAGTTCGTACAGACCTATATCCTTAGCATCTTGTATTCTTAAAACTTTGGAGAGAATCATAAAAAATCGATTAGAAATATGGCTAGAATTTGAATATATCCTACCTAACTCACAATATGGTTTCCGGAAATGTAGGTCCACTCTTGAAGCTATTACTATTGATGTGTTCATTTTTAATGTCACTATATTCCGACAAACGGCTTTCACTAAAAATAAACCAAAATCTTAAAGGATCCCGAACATCGAATTTAGGACTCCCTCAAGGCAGCATACTCAGCCCGCTACTTTTTATGATTGAAATGATTGCCATAGCAAAAGCATTTAGATATGTCCAGTCCAGAAATAGACAGAATCATGTTATATTTACTGACAGCAAAAGTGTAGTTGACCGAATAACAAACCTAAAATCATCCAAGAACCTTACCAGTATAGAGGCAGAAAGGTTAAAACTGAACTTTTAAGTAACGGTATAAAGGAAAGCAATAACTGTAGTGTGGATTAAAGGACACTCAGTAATAAAAGGTAATGATGTAGTGGATACACTAGCCAAATCAGCTAGTGACACAGGATACAATTTAAACACCAACATTGTTTCATTTTCAGATCTTACCTACAAGTTTACTTCAAATTTAAAAGAATTGTGGTAGCAGGAATATAATTCATCAGTGAAAGGGCTTAACTATGTTGGCCACCAAAATAACATTCCATCAAAAAGCTGGTTTCATGGATTAACAAAACGAAACTTCATTGTTATTATAAACAGAATAAGATCTAATCATGCTATGACTCTTTTGTACAAATATAAAATAGGACTGGATGAAAACCCATATTGTCTATGCAGAGAAGTTGGTGATATGAGCCATGTAATTCAAGAATGTTCAAGAAATAAAGAGAGCATTAAATCATTTTTCGAAGATATGGCAAAACTCAATTTCTGTTTTCCAACCACTCTAAATTGTATATTTTTTGGTAATAATATTAACTTATACCAATGTTTGTATAATCATTTAATTCGTTGCAAAATGAAATTGTAAAAACGAACACTATTGGAAGCAATTCTGCGAAACAGTGTTGTGAAAAAAGTGTGTTCACGAAAAAATTAATATAAAAAAATATAATAAACAGAATAAATTTTTTTTAACTATATTGTATACAGCTAACTCCTGGGAATTATCCCCTTTTTAATTAAATGAAAAATACACCAGGAATATTTGCACGAATACGACAACCAATGGGTTGGGACTAAGCGTTGAATCGTGTGTGACGTTCCAGGGAGGTCATTTTAAACAATTTTGAGCCTAATAAACAAATACCTTTGCGCCTATTTAAAATTTTATTTTGGTACTTTCTGTTATTGCTATTGTTCTTGTTCTGCTTTAATGTTAATGTATTAGATAGTTCTTGAGAATGTATTAAAGAAGAACTAAAATAAACACGTTAAAATGTTTATTTTTTGCATAAAAACGACACTCTATATAAAAGAAAGGAAGACTTTTTGTTAAAAATTAAACGAAGAGTTAAAAATGATTTTTAATTTGAAAAATCTCAGTGGCGTACCATTTTTTCTTAAAAACAATTCAGACCATTGCCCGTATGAGCGCCAATGATGAATATAAAATTCTTAATTTTATGGTAAAAAATACACAATAACTACCTCTTAAAACCCACTAAATTTCATTTGCTTCTCTCAACCGTTTTCAGAGCAAAAAATAGATTTTCAATTTGTAAGAAAAACTTTCATCCCGTATCTCGGAAAACGAAACATTTGCGTACATTTGTTTATATAGCAAGCTGTCATTATTGTTTCATGCAAAATCACTCCCTGAAATTTGTTGTACTTATACTAACATCCTGTATATTATTAAAAAATTTGTATTATTCAAATGGACTAAAAACTGACATTTTGAACCTCTGTAACTCAGAAACAATTGATTTATGAATCTTGGGACAATGAGAACTTTTGATCAGAATGACCAAACCTAACTCTCTCAAAGTTTCAGCCAATTTAAATGAAACCACTTTTACATAAGAAAATTGCCCTGATAGTTTGTAAGGTTATGAGACAGTATAGATTACCGATCAAGTATATCAACCTAATTCGATTATTCTTCGAGGAATAGAAAAATAGACTAGAACGTGCGGGGGAAATGACAGAAGAAATATCTATACAGAGCGAGGATACATCCTTCCTGCTTATTCCTAATCGTTAGAATCGGAATGTAACTGATAATAGAACAAGCATTAGGTGAAATTTACTCAATTAGTTCAAGGACTGTTAAATTAGTTAGTAGTTAGTTAAATTAGTATAGCATAGCACTCACATGCAAAATAAGATTAACAAGCTTATACAATATTTCGATATAATTGGGCTTAAAAGTAAGAAATAGAAAACGAAACTTCTAAAAAAAAACAGCTAGATTACTAAAATAAACGGAAAGGGAATAGAAAAAGTAGACAAGTGTACATAGCTGGGATCAAACATAAAAAAGGCAGATGTAGATCAGATATAGAGCAAAGCATAAGATGCACATAACTTCTTAAAGACAATTTTGAACACACACTATCTCAGTTAACAAAAATCAAAATATCCGGCATTTGCATGAAGAGTATTCTGTATTCATCATCATAAGTGGCTCGACAATCCGTTGTGGATCTTGACCTGCTCACGAAGAAGTCGCCACCCCTGTTGATTACTGGCCAATTCCCTCCATGTTCTGACCCTTAGAATCTGTAGGTCTTCTTCGACATCATCAATCCATCTCCTTCGTGGTCGTCCTCTACTTCTTGTGCCCTCTGGTTTTAAAAATATTAATCCCTTCGTGTATTCGTGATCTGCCCATCTGGGTCTCTGCACTTTATAGTATAGTATAACATATAGTGTAACAGTATAACTGATATAGTTCAAAGTTGTATCTTCGACGCCATAGCCCATTTTCATAGAGAGCATAAACAGTTCTGTCTGATACTGCTATGCGTCTTTTTATTTCGTCGCTTGTCGTGTTTGTTTGATTTGCTCAAAGGAATGGTTGTTAATTTGAATTCTCTGTTGGATATTTCGGGGGTTGTAAGAAACTAACATATATTTGGTTTTTTCCTCGTTTACCACAAGTCCTAATTCACTTGCCGCGTCAGCAAGCAACGATCAAACCAATGATTTCTTTTTTCTGACTTGGTTTTGCCCAATATTTCAACCGATTTCTGTAACACAATATCTCGTATATTTGCCCATAGTTGATCAATGTCTACTTCTTCTTCTTTTAAGTTTTCTGTCCTTATTTGGTCTTCTATTTGCTGTCTGTATACATTTGCAATGTCGGGATCTTTTAGTTTATTAATGTCGATTTTTTCCCTCCTTTTCCCGATCTCCTTTTTTAAATTGGATATTCTCTCTTTAAATCGTGTTTTAACTAAATAGTGATCACTATCTATATTTGCTCCTCTAAAAGACCTAACATCTAATAAGTTAGAGCAGTGTCTGGCGTCGATGATTATATGAGCTATTTGGTTAATTGTTTCATTATCAGATTTCCAAGTTTCCTTATGTATATCTTTATGGGGAAATCGTGTCCCAGCTATTACCATGTTCTTAGATATCGCAAAGTTTATGATTCTGAGACCACTATCATTAGAGTCTACGTGTAGGTTCTCTTTTCCGATGGTGGGCGAAAATATAATCTCTCTTCCGACTTTGGCATTAAAGTCTCATGCTATTATTTTGATGTCATTTTTTGGGCACTCATCGTACTCTTGGTCTAGTGCTTCATAGAATATGTCTTTTTCATCATTATCTTTTTCTTCCGTTAGAGCATAGATGCTAATAATATTAATATTATCGAACTTCCCTTTAAATCTCAGTCGACATATCCCTATGATCAATAGCTTAGAAAATCAATTACACTATGTTTGACCTTGCTGCTTACAATAAATCCGGTACCAAATTCGTGTTGGGATGTCCGCTGTAGTAAATATTGCAGTTATTTTTTTTTCCAGGATGCCTGAGCTAGTCCACTGCTAGTATTATGTATTAACCACAAAATTATTCAAACATCTGTTAATAGATCACTAAGAAAAATCCTAAATATATACTAGCATAAGAAAATATTGATTTCAGAACTATGAAAAAGAACAAATCAAGAGAATAGAGCATAATAAAAGAAAAATGAAAATGGATTGGCTATATACTCTGGAAAGAACAAACTAACATAGACAGGCAAACATTCGAGTACCAACCTGACGAAAAAGAAGAAGAGAAAGACCGAATAATAGCTGAAGAAGAACTATAACAAGAGAAAATGAAATAATTTGATTGAATGGAAGGAAAGTGAAGCGAAGAGTAAGAAACAGAGAGAAGCCGTGGAGGAAAGTTCAATGAAATGAAAAAAAGATGTAGATCATGGAAGGAACGATTTTCCCAAGACACTCTTTGATACAGGTAGAATAACGCGCTGATCTAATCCAATCACTCACCTTCTACTATTAGCCAAACAACGCAAAAATACGTCGAGTAAGAGATAGAGAGAGAGAGAGCGCACTGCGATAATAAAAATATTAAGCAATTGTTGATTCTTGTTAACTAAGGAACAAAATGGAAAGTCTGTAGAAATGAGATTAATTTACATTTAATTTAAAATATATGATTTTTACATAAGCTGTAAGTCATGTCAAAAACAGAACGTTAATATGTATAAATAACACTATAGACATTTCGATCTCAAATACAATTAAAATATACAGTGGGTGGCCACATTATTACGGGCAGTACATACACTTCTTGCAAACAATTTCATAAAGTTCTTGCAGACGAAGGACATACAGTTACAAAAATCATGAATGTTCATAACAGAGAACATAAGCATAGATTAAGTAGATTTTTTTGAAAATGCAACAGGATCTAAAGATCCATTAAGAATATCAAAAAAGTGTACAGAACTGTAAGGTACAAACTGTAAAGTAAAAGTACACAGAAAAGTAATCATCAACTGTTGAAACTATTGTCTTATGTCCACGTATATTATAAAAGCAAAAGAATGAAAAACTAAAGTACATGAATTAGTAAAAAATTAATGAAACAATTAAAAAATGTTTATTAGGTATATTAATATACCTTTTATAAAGAAATTTTTTAAATAAAATTTTTTGTGATACATGGTATACAGTCAACTACAGGAATTTAGTTTCTTTGTGGAAACAATTAGACTTAAGTAAAATATCAATAGTTCAAGCACTTGAAAGCGAATCAGACACATCGATAGAATCTTCTCAAGAATATGGCTCCATCACATAAGATTATCCAATGGAATCTTAATGGTTTACATGCCCGAACTGAATTTTTCAGAAGACTTTCAGAAACAAATCCAGCTGTTATATGCTTACAAGAAACCAATTTTAAAAAGGATTATTGTTATAAACTAAAGAACTACACCTGTTTTTATAAAAATAGAATAAATCCTAATATAGCAAGTGGAGGGGTGGTGATATATATACACAATAATTATGTTCTGAATTTAAAATTCTGAAAGAACTTTCGTACAAGGGACTGAGGTATTTGACACAAATATACAATTCGGTTTTAAGGACGGGATACTTTCCGCTTTTGTGGAAGGTATCACAAATTATACTAATCCTTAAGCCAGGAAAACCTGTTGAGCAAACAAGATCCTACAGACTTATTAGCCTACTCTCTGCTATGGCAAATTTACTAGAAAAAAAATCCACCGATTTGAAGATCAAGAAGACTGCTCTGCTGTTGTTTTAGACATCGCCCAAGCCTTTCGACAAAGTTTGGCACGATGGACTATTATACAAAATAAAAAAAAGCTTAACGAGCATTTCCTTCTCCTCAAATCCTACCTTCAAAGTAAGGTATCAAGACAAAACCATACTATATAGCCAATGAGGTCTGGCGTGACTCAGAGGAGTGTACTCCGATCCTCTATATCATCTTCACAGCTGATCTTCCCACTAGTAAAAATATAACCATTGCAACATATGCAGATGATACCGCTGTCATGCCATCTCATAAAGATCCTGTCATTGCTTCTCAAATCTTGCAGACCTATTTGGATGTTATTTAATCTTGACTAAAAACTTGGCGAATTAAACCGAATAAAATTAAATTTATCTATGTCACCTACACTCTACGAAGAGGTGCCTGTCCAACTGTGGCATTAAATGGTCAGTTCTTGGAACAAGAAGAAGATGCAAAATATCTGGGAATCCATCTACGCCAACGATTAACTTCGTATAGAAGAGAACACGTATATTTGCTAAAAGAAAGCAACTGGGCTTAAAACTTAGCAAATTGTACTAAATGTTAGATCGTAAATGACAATTAACAGCCACCAAAAAATTATTAATTTACAAAGTACAAAGAGCTACGGAATTCATTGTGGGGACCAGCATCCCATTCAAATATCGAAATTCTAAAAAAGATTCCAGTCCCAAGTACTTAAGATTATCGTACACGCTCCACTGTATGTAACTAACAGTGTTATTGCTCGTGATCTTAAAATAAAATCTGTCAAAGAAGAAATATCCTACTTCTCCCAGAAGATTAACGAACGCATAGAAAAGCACCCCAACACATTGGCTCCTTCCATATGATCTGCCTGTCAGATTTTTCAAACCTTAGCACTCTTCTATAGTGAAGTGTTGTGTAGTTAGTTTAGTTTCCCAAACATAACCTTATATAAGTTAAAGAAAACTGTCACTGGACAATTTTCCTAAATGTTTTGTTACTGTCACTAACATTTGCCTATTGTAAAAATTTATAGATTGCAAATGAAATGGGATGTTTATTAAAAAAAGTTAAAATTGAATAGTAAATCCCATTCTGCTTTTTGGATTCTGAATGGTACTGATTTTGATTTACTGGCACAGAAGACAGTAAGGGAAAGAAAGTTCTTTTTATTTATCACGTTCACCGTTAGATTCAAAGGTGTCATCATCTGGTGGTGTCG
This sequence comes from Diabrotica undecimpunctata, assembly GCF_040954645.1. Lineage (NCBI taxonomy): Eukaryota > Metazoa > Arthropoda > Insecta > Coleoptera > Chrysomelidae > Diabrotica > Diabrotica undecimpunctata. Next base: position 22,231,719 of record NC_092812.1, read on the forward strand.
CCGTAATGTCGGGTAGGAGGACCTAAACCAAAACAATTTCTTGCAAACCAGGCGTGCATCGCAATATATCAATTGCCAAATAATTGTCGACAACATTTTAAAATTTTCTGTTATTCTAAATATATTTAGAATAACGTAATGCAACCTTTCAATTTCTATGAATATTTTTACGTTGTAAACATAATGCAGATACTTGTATGACTTTATTACCAAATCATTCCGATAATAATAAAAGTGCAGACAAAGTGCCAGTTCCGTCCCGTGTCCTGTCTCGCAGAAAAATCGCTGTCCCGTCAAAAATGCGGGACAAGACGTCCAGCGTGCATCCCTAGGTGCCCTACACTCCAGGCCAAGATTACAGACCATACCATGACGTTCATCGAATGTTTAAGCCTTTCTACGAAGGAACTTTTGTCTAATAAAATCTAAAAACTTTATTCACAGGAAACGCACATTTAACTACAAATATTAATTGCTCCACTCCAGTCTTCAACAATCATATCAATTATATTTTATTATCATTATTAGCTATAGAATTTGAAGCATCTGTAGTTGACGATATAACTATCGAAGAATTTTAGTAAGAAAAAATAAAGTTTTTATTTCTCGGAATTTAATTTTCTTGGAAATGAGTATGAAACATTAGAAATACTAAAAAACAATTTCGAGTTTGAATAATTTTTAATTAAAATCCTCTGATGAAATTAAATAGAATTAATTAAATAAAAAATATCATTTACCTGTTGATTATACCGAACAGGAAAAATTAGCAAAAAAGGATTTGAAAATATTTACACCGATCTAAATATATTTATAAGATGTCACCGTGACAACAGGATTTTTGATAAAGAATGACAGTTTTGTGACTTCTAAAAAAAGTTATGTATTATTATACCAAAAGCAACACCAATGATAAAAAAGGAGGACCACTTATTTTTTCAGCAAAATAATTATTTAAACTAGAAAATATGGAAATCGGTGTAATGTCCCTAATAATTTGGTCACCCAATGTATGTACATGAAACGAATTAGGTATCTAGAGAAAAGCTGAAAGAGGATTTTAGAAAAATGTGGCCAATAGCTCTTTTGAAATCAAGATGAGGGCTGGATGAAAGCATACCAGCACCGAGATAAACACATTACTGTAAAGAATGCGTTTAAATTGCCTGAATAGAAATAGAAAAATTGAAGGATCTAAAACACTTAAGAACTGGTTCTGAAATTATTTCCTTGTCGTTTATATTAATTACTATATTTAATGGGAATAAACCATAGTTTTAATTTGTCTATATTTGGTGTTTCGGTTTCCACCTTAAAAATAGTTCTCAAATTACAAATTAGACAAATTATTTTTGTTTTCTCACTTAGATATTGAAAAATTCTTCTTATGGTTTAATTTTATCTGCCTCATTTATAACGGCAATTCATAGATATATTATAGATGACTTTAATATGGTATCAATATTTTTGCGGTGCGTTCTTGTAACCACTTTAAGAAAGAAAAATTAATTTGATTGCATTACACTTTTCTGACCATCGGTCTCAATTTTTATTTATTGACTCCGAGCATAAATTTGTTGACACTAATCAAACATTTCAATGTTCGTTCTTCTTCTGGTTTACAGAAACTTAAACATGCGCTAACTAGTACAAATATGGACTTTTTCTATGATATTAATCATGATCCTGATTTTTTGACAGTCTTTCTTACCGAAACTTATAAGAACTTAATATTAAAGCATTTTCCACTAAAAACAGTACGAAAAACTGCTGAAAAAACACCCGTGCAATGGTCTAATAATGAATTAAGTTCCTACAGATCTAATCTTTCTTTTATTAAACACATTGCAGATGCCACTAAGGATCCCGATTTGCCAAAGTATATAAACAACAAAAATTTAAATATAATCAGCAATTACAAATTGCTAAAAAGTCAGTTTACTATAATTTTATGATTAATTCCAATAATAATCCTAGAGACTGCTGGAAAATAGTGAATTTTAAAAGAAACAACACAAGATCCAGTTCGGTACAACCTGATCTACCTCCAATCAATCATTTTTTTATTACAATTGCAGAAAATATAATAACATCTCTTCCCACTATTAATGTCGATGTCCTCTTTAATTATAGAAATTATCCTTCTCCGAGCAAGTTCCTTTTTTTCGTCCCATTGTGGAAGTAGAGGTCTCTCAAATAATAAATCTCTCTTAGTAATTCTAATTGTAGGGACGTTCATGAAATTAATAGCAATATTTTAAAAGAAACTTACCAAATAATTTGACACCTTTCACTCGTCTTGTTAATTTAATTCTATAAACTGGAGTATTTCCAGAAGTACTAAAATACCCAAAAGTACTATCAATCTACAAAAAAGGCGATTCCTCAAAAACTGACAATTACGGACTCATAAGCATTGTTTCTACTTTCGGGAAAGTGATTAAAAAGGTTATCAAACAACAATTTTATTCCTATTTTGAGTCAAATAATTACTTTAGCAACTCAGAATATCGATTCAGAAGTGCTCGTTCTACTACTAACGCTATATTTAATGTTGTGAGAGAGGTGATTGAGGGGCTGGAACGCGGCAATCGCATAGCAATTTCTCTTTGCGACTTGTCGAAGGCTTTTGATTGCGTTTCACACGATATTTTGCTCCACAAATTAAATTACTATGGAATCAGATATATCCCTCTTAAGCTTATAACTTCTTATCTATGTATGTGGCAGACACCAGGCGGTAGTGTCTAAAAGTCATCTCTCCGATTTTCTATCCGTAAAATATGGAGTCCCACAAGGTTCGGTCTTAGGACCTCTTTTGTTTATTATTTATGTCAACAATTTGCCTAAATTCATATCTCCGTACAAAATCATACAATTCGAAGATGATACGACGTACGTTATATCAGGAAAAATAATGATTTACAAATGTCTCATGAGGAAGTTTCTACTAAATCTAGCTCATGGTTTGCTGCAAACAAATTAAAACTTAACTCTGATAAAACGCAAAATTTGGTTATATCTGCAAGTGATTTACACAATGATCCAGATAACAAAGAGACTGTTAAACTATTGGAAATAACCATAGATAATCGACTCAACTGGTCGGCTCATATCTCACAACTATAAAAAAAGCTATCAAGTTCATTATTTGTTATTCGCCAACTAGCAAGGATTTTCAACTTTGAAACATTAAAAATGACATATTTTTCTTTATTCCACTCTCACCTAAACTATGGTGTAATCCAATAGGGCAATTCAACAAATGCACTTCAAATTTTTAGAATGCAAAAGAAAGCTGTCAGGATTTTAGCAGGGGTTACATATCTAGAACACTGATATGTATTCTTTATCAAATTCAAAATTATGCCGCTACCTACTCTGTTGATATTTCAAGTTCTAACTGAAATTCAAAGAAAACGTGCCCATTTAATAAAGCAGTCTGATGTCCATGTTCAGAATAGGCGAAACTGTCACTACCTACGAACAAATCGCTGTCTTTCACAAAAAAATTGTCATAATTATAACTATTACAATTATTTTACCAAAAAGTATTAAACAGCTAAGCTGTAATAGTTTCGATAAATTTTTAAAAAAATCTTCTAAAACATTGTTTTCACTGGTCAGAAGAATATATGACTCGTTGCAGAACATCCACTGAACTGCTTACCGCAACTTTGCCATAAATCTATTTCTGTTTAATATGTGTTCTTGTTTGTATATATTATTTAAGTTATGTTTTATATTCCTTTTTTATATACAATATATTTTTTTTTGACTTGCTACAAACAATATTTGTATCTGTTATGCTACTTATGTATCTACTCTACTACTCTACATAAAACCAACTTTAACATTGGTAATATATAATAATAGTCTAGATAATGATTTTGAGAGCGAAAATGACAGAGAGATGTTACTGAAAAACCTGAAACCGCCAAACCACCTCCAATATTTATTAGTTGAGTTAAGAATGTCACTCCTTTATTAGAATTGCTGGACGAAATCGCCAAAGATAGCTACGAAATAAAGGTTCTTAGCTTGGACCAAGACAAATTCCAACCCAAAGCACCTGAAAAATAAAGGATAATAACTATAACCCTATGCCCTAATAGACAAGAACACACAAAGAACGTATCATCCGAGTGTACTGAAAAATATGTATGTTGTTCTAGAAGAACATGGACACTGTGTAGAGAACGTTTGGAATATCAAATTCTTCAGAACTAAAAATCCACTACCCATGTTTTATATTGATCTTAAAGCAGCACCAAACAACAAAACCATATATGATATTACCACAAGATAAAAAATATGAACCACCGCGATAGAAAAGAGACATACCACAAAGCACTAGGTGCCAAAGTTATGGATATACAAAGAATATTGCAATCACAGGCCACGCTGCGTCAAGTGCACCGAAGACGCGACAGAGAAATGCCCAAGAAAAGTGAAATGCATACTATTCGAATGCAATCATCCAGCCAACTACAAGGGCTATGTTATTGACAAAGAATTATAGCAAACAACATATCCGGCACCAAAGCAAGTTAACTCTGCCAATATTAAATCTGAGCAATATATAAAACTCAGCATCACATATACCCAGGTAACAGCAAACAAACAACTAGAACTTTCTAGCACAAATGCGCAGCAATTCCAAAACCAGACATCACAACGAAACCAAAGAAGATATGTTCGAACTGAAACAAATGATAAAATGACTCATTGAACAAATGAGTACGATGTTAAAACTTTCGACTACAGTGATTGATACACTGTCCAAATGAATAAGTTTCTCAAAGTGACACTCTAGAATGCCAACGGACTAGCCCAATATACCCATGAGGTCAAAGCCTTCATAATCAACAATAACACTGACATAATGCTGATATCTGAAACCCATTTTATCCGCCGCAGTCATTTTAAATATCCTAATTATGTAATATACAGCCTCAATCATCCAGTATATAGAGACAGTATATAGAGAAGGACCATTAACAATAACAGTCATCTACTGCCCACCACGACATAACATAAACAAGCAATAATTCACACATTTCTTCAGATCTCTTGGAAACAGATACTTGGCAGGTGGAGACTACAACGCTAAGCATACACACTGGGATCTAAACTAATTTCTCCAAAATGAAGACAACTTTATGTGTGTGCAAGACAACAATCTTAAAAGCATATCCTACTGTCCTAGAGACAGAAATAAAATTACAGATCTGGTAGATCTTGGAATCACCATGTATTTACCAAACAACTACTTAAGGGGGTCCTTCTTGTTATGATCTGTCTTCTGTCTATTCTAATGTTTTAATAAAAGTTCAGAAATCCTTCACAGAACATCCTGCTACATTAACTAACAAATCTACAAACTGGGAACAATTCAGAGAATTACTACTAATAAATTAGAACTAAATATCTCACTAAAAACAAATCTGGAAATTGACAATGCCACAAAATACCTCAACCAATCCATACAAAAAACTGCATGGGAATCAACGACAATCAAGGAAATAAATCGCTCTACTGATGAACTACCCAATAAAATCAAACAAAAAATAATTGAGAAACGAATATTAATACGTATATGGCAACTAACGAGGGCACTACAAGATAAGACCAATCTGAATAGAGCTGCAGCACAGTTAAAAGCGTTATTAAATAAATACAAAAACAATGGTATGCATTCTTATCTCAGACATTTTTCACATACAGAAGCTATTGAGTATTTATTCTGAAAAATAACCAGGCAAATAGAACGTACTCAATTCTGCAACCCTCCAATCCGAACTGAAGATGGCGCATGGGCAAAAAGCAATAAAGAGAAGTCCAAAATTTTCGCTGAACATCTTAAAACAGTTTTCCAACCTTTTCCTGCATATGAACGTATTAATAGAGATAAAGAAATCCATATTTATCTAGAATCTTCCTATCAACTTGAGACTGCACTAAAAAAATACGTTAAACGGAGTGAATAATATCATTCACAGTAAATTAAACCCCAAAAAGTGCCCAGGCTATGACCTAATTACCGTAAAAATCTTTATGTATCCCCGTAAAACATCACGATGAGTATACTAGACTTTACCAGAGCTGGAGTCCCACAATGCAGTGTCCTCGGATCAGTGCTGTACCTTATATTCACTGCGGACTTACCGACAATACCAGAAGTAACAACTCATGCAGATGACACACCAGTAATATCTTCCCATGAAGATCCAGCCGCAGCATCACACAGAGTACAGGCTAGTCTAAATGCAATACAAAATTGGCTTAAAATGTGACGTTTACGAGCCAACGAGACAAAACCTGCGCAGGTAATATTTACAAACCGCAAGGGAAATTGTCCTCCGATATCGGTAAACGGTCAACCTCTGCCACTGGCATACTTGGGAATGGGTTTGTATCGCAGGCTCACATTGAGAAATCACATCTTTACCAAGCGAAAGCAGCTGGGTCTTAAACTCAGTAAAATATATTGATTAATAGGCCTGAAGTCAAAACTCAATCGACAACAAAATTTTAACCTAAAAAGTTATTTTAAAATTCATTTGCAGCTATGGAATTCAGCTATGGGGCAGGCTAGATTCAGCAATGATACTCTTGAAAGATTCCAATCGAAAGTCCTCCGAATGATAACTAATGCTTCATGGTACGTTCCAAACAAGACGATAGCACGAGAGCTCAAAATGACAACCTGTCAACGAAGAAGTCAACAAACTCAGAACAGAGACTAACAGACCACCCCAAAAATCTAGTCCAACATTTAATGAAACAACCAATCGGACAAAGACTCAAACGAACGATCCAGCCGACCTGTTAACTATAAACTAGTTGCAGAAGTTCAATAGAATCTAGAAACAGAAGCCCAACCAAACCCTAAGACATACGTGACACTATTCGAAGGATACAAAATGTGTTATGTGGGGAAAAGTAACACTAGTCTCGGTCACGCATGCGATTGAATCGGACCAGTGCAAAAACATACAGGCATACCGAGCGATAAGAAGTGTTCAGTTCAAAAATTAATTTGTATTTCGAGAACAACTTCCGAGATGGAAATCCAAAAGTAAAATATAATGTATTTTAACTAAAATTGTGGTTTATCCGCATTAAATATGTTAATTAACAATGAAGACTGCTAGTCCTCTGTATGATAGTATCCGGTGAATCCGTTAATTCACTTGAATATATAAGCAGACAATAGGGCCTCATACACGAGCGAATTATCCGTCGAATTTGATTCGTGGCGAATCAAATTCATCAAGTCGTCACGATTGTAGACAATAATTCAGATAGGACAGAAGTAAGTTTAATTATTTATTTATTTCATAAAAATAAAGTCAAGCAAACAATTGAAAATATTTAAGATTTATCTTTTTTAGATATTTAAATAACCGACTAAAAAAAAAATAAAGAAGAAGCGAACATCCGAAATTGAGGAGTTTATGAAAGTTTATGCCCGTCAACAAGGTTTAATATGTGTTTAAATGAATTTTTGTCCATTCTTATATAGTTTCGAAAATCACTTGGATCATTATCCCGGAGCTCTCTCCTTAGAGACATATTATGACTAAAATCGTTTCGTCGTAATAACCACTTTTTACCCACATTTTTCTCACTCTTTTTTTGAGTAAATGTTTATTTAAAACAAATGTTTAAATAAAAATAAAGTGTTTACGTTTCTTTTGGTATGTTGGTTAGTGGGTTCTCAAAGATTTGGGTCGTCTGAACCAGATTTGTGGCATCAAATCTGTATGTTTCCGATATGTACGGATTATCTGCTCGTGTATGGGGCCCTATTATTTGTCTTAAACTGTATGTATTCGTAAAAATTTTAATACTTACTGTACTATCTGAAACATTAGCAGTTCCTACAGGACGAATAGGAATTGTAACTGGCTTTTTTACAGGTTTATCTGAAAAAGAGACAATAAAAAAATTGTTTGAAATCCCAATAATTATGTACGAGTATATGTTCGGTTTTTCCCTTTGAGTCAACTATACAAATATGCTGTTCTAATCAATATGACTCAACAACCATGGTGTACGATAATATTTTTATACTGAAAATTGTCAATTTAAAAATACAAATCGACCTGTTTCAGGTTTTTTTTTCACATAGTACATAATAACGCTAAAAATGAATTTATTCCACACATATGGATCGCATGGTATATATACAGATTGAACGAATTTAAAACGGAACATACGAAATCAATGTATTTCGGCTCAACTCCGCTCTAGGTGGTTGGCCAACAAAAGGTTGTCAAATAATTATATTATAAAAATCCAATACTTCAGCGGGCTGCTGGATTCTGAATTCATTCAAGAACAATTCAAAACTCCAGCCAAATAGGTTGCCTAGAATCACTAAAAAAACTAGACTACACAAGCAGTTATTATGCTGTCAAACCACTTATCGCTTCCTTATAGTCCAAGAGATAGAGCCGAAATTTTGAACTGATCAGTAATATGACATTTCTCTATTGGAATATATTCATTGTAACTGGGTTAAGACTTTGCCTTACAGGCGGACGCCCCTCGTGGTACAGGGGGTGGCTATACAGGGATGAAGTTGTAATTTTTTTCGGAAAAATTAAAGATCGATAATATGGCTGAAAATTTGCCCAGAGTAAGATCTTGGTATAACTAGACGAAATCCCAAAGGGCGGACGCGAGAGTTAATACATAAGGGGTGGCGGACAGGGGTGAAATTGCAATTTTTTGGGGAAAAATTAACGATAAGTAATATGTCCGCCATTTTCATGGCTCATTATTTAGCCCCTAAAAACTCTAAATCCAAAAGGGCGGACAGCTGGGTTGGTACATAGAGCCATAAAACGGGGTCAAATGTACCACTTGCCTGCGCATTTTAGGTCTCGGTAACAATTTTCAAACTGATTTTATTATGATATTTTTATACCGATTGATTTGAAAATTTGTATGCTCACTTATGTTACTATTCTGAGAAGCGTCAAGTAGAGTTTTCCTCAAAATTTTCCAAAAAAATTTCCGTAAATGAAAATTTTTAAAGGTAAAATCTAATTTGTAGAATCCTTTCGATTTTCTGTATGTTTTTTTTTACAAACTAAAGTCATATTTACTTTACAAATCACATTTTTTTCTTAAATATAAATATTTTACGAATTAATTTTTAATTGAATAAATGTTTGATATTTGATATTTTATTAAATTAAAGTAATTTTATAATGTTAACTATTAAATATTTTTAGTATAACAAATAGTAATTTTACTTATTTTTCATTACAATAAAAATGTTTTTAAATTTATATTGCATAAATAATGGTTGTTCAGATATAAGAAAAATTTTATTTATTATTACATTAATAATCAAATACAAAATATATTATTTCTATTTATCAATAGGTAAAAAATTCAATTTGTAGAATTCCTTTAACATTTTACAAATAATTATTAATAAAAATCAATTTAATAGTGGAATTATCAATTTTTTAAGTTTTGAAATTTACTTTGTAGATATTTTCAATATTTTTTTAACTTTTAAATTGATAGAATTTTTTTTTCCTTAGTTAATTATAATTTTACAAATTCTGTTTGGACATTAATTTTGCATCATTATTATTTTAAAATATTAAAATAATAATGATGCGCGTTCCATTTAGATCAGTAATTCTAGACGCATGCGCTAAATGTAATAAGTATCAAGATGCTTTTATCCAACTTGGTGAAACTGACTTCGATTGTAATGAAGTTTTTGAAACCTTAGAAACTTTCATATGTCACTTATATGGAACAGGACTGACGAGAACAATTCCAAAAAGAAAAGTAAACGATGTCAGATTTTCACTATTTAACCGGCAGTATAAGTTGCATGATGTAAACGAGCCTTTAAAAAAAAAACTAAAAAATTTCGATGCTTCAAGCTTACCACTTGAAACCAGCTTGAAAATTTTTGGAAAAAAATCATGGTATAACTGACAGAAAATCGAAAGGATTCTACAAATTAGATTTTACCTCAAAAAATTACGAAAATTTTCATTTACGGAAATTTTTTTGGAAAATTTTGAGGAAAACTCTACTTGAAGCTTTTCAGAATAGTAACAGAAATGAGCATACAAATTTTCAAATCAATCGGTATAAAAATATCATAATAAAATCAGTTTGAAAATTCTTACCGAGACCTAAAATGCGCAGGCAAGTGGTACATTTGACCCCGTTTTATGGCTCTCTGTACCAACCCAGCTGTCCGCCCTTTTGGATTTAGAGTTTTTAGGGGCTAAATAATGAGCCATGAAAATGGCGGACATATTACTTATCGTTAATTTTTCCCCAAAAAATTGCAATTTCACCCCTGTTCGCCACCCCTTATGTATCCACTCTCGCGTCCGCCCTTTGGGATTTCGTCTAGTTATACCAAGATCTTACTCTGGGCAAATTTTCAGCCATATTATCGATCGTTAATTTTTCCGAAAAAAATTACAACTTCATCCCTGTATAGCCACCCCCTGTACCACGAGGGTCGTCCGCCTGTAAGGCAAAGTCTTAACCCAGTTACAATGAATATATTCCAATAGAGAAATGTCATATTACTGATCATTCCAAAATTTCGGCTCTATCTCTCCGACTATTAGGCAAGCTCCTCTTTCCTTTAAAGGAGACAGATAGTTGAACGATATTTTATACAATGTCTATCACTGGGTATGGATTTATTTTTGTCCAAGTTTTATATTGGTCCACTATTTCAAATGCAGTTCAAACAGACATATATTAAATTGTATGTTCCGTTTTAAATTCGTTCAATCTGTATATATATATATATATATATATATATATATATATATATATATATATATATATATATATATATATTATAGTTTATAATACATACAACATAAAATATTGGTTTCATTATCATTTTAGAACAAAATTTACGACGAGCTAGTTTAAAGCGGGTCCAGATGAGTGTAACGTGTGAAGGGGCCATTATACTACTTGCGAAGTTAATAGAAGTTGACAGACAGTGTAGACAGGTACTTCATGCGACTTCGCTTCGCCTCGTTCTACTTCCGTTCTGTCGGTTTTTGGCGTCCGAGTCAAAGGGCCCGAAGTTCGAATACGAAGTATCACACTACATTACTCGACTTCACGAGTATGTAGGGAGTTACCTCGCCTCGATTAACTTCACTTCTACACTTCGTCCGAAGAACTTCGATCGAGAGTTTAGACGGCGTTTAATGTAAGATTACGGTGTAACGAATCTTGGTTTCCACTCAATTGCAACGAACATGCGGAATAGGGAGGTCGTGATAGCAGTTGCTGCTTTTATTTGGATGTATTTATTAACTGAAGACCCGAAGAAACGTTCGGTGTGTCGATGGTGGAAAACTAAGTTGTATCGGAAAAGATACACTTTACTTGTGGAACTAAAATTTCAGCAAATAATGGTCAATATAAAAACTTTAACCCGCGTGTTGCCTCCTGATTTTGAATATTTATTACCAAAGATTGCATCTAAAATATCAAGACAAGATACTGTCATGAGATCTGAATTTCACCGCAAGATAGACTGGCACTAACATTAAGATTTTTTGCAACAGGAGATTCATGTACTAGCCTTTAATACACTTTGTTTTGACTCTTTTTTACTTTTCCTTTTTCCCTTCGATGTGAGGCAAGCAAACCGATTATTTTGTTTTTGCATTCTTCTACATCTCTTCCCAAATGAAAAGCGATATCACTCCAATCATCGTTTTTCAGATTTTTCTTAAAGTAATTCTCGTTTTTTGGATCCCAAATACCGGGGTTTTCTTGATGTAAACTAATAAGTTCAAGTGATTGTTCGTCACTCCACATCAAAAATGTACACACGATACAATGGTCACGAACATCGTACAAACGAGTACTGCGAGCGCCTTTGTTGTAGCGTTTTTTTACCGACAGCCGATGGATCACGGCGAGCGCTACATGTAATGCTCGTAGTGCCGTCCAAACGTAGAATTCATGTTGCATTACACGATAGATTACATTACGCGGTACACGCGTCTGGACCCGGCTTTAGCTGACGAAGTCGTATTGTCCATTAGAATTTTTATCTTGTTAGGTGTTTGTACTCGTGCTCTATTCCAGTTCCCGTTAGTCTTTAGTTCTTATTATATTGTTCCTGGAAGCGATAAGTAGATTCACCAGTATTTTACCCGATTTCTCAAGAAAAATTTGCCGTTTCGTCAGCTTGTTGATATTTCATTAGGATTTATTGATGCCTATAAAACGAAAGCATTACAGGCGAAAATGTACAGCCTATTATGGAAAACATTCATTGACTAGCGATTTGTCTTCCTCTTATATGTATATGTACCGAGAAACTGATCTAGAGTATCCATTTCTTCCTTAGTGGAACGGTAATAGAAAATAATTTGGAGTTCTTTGTCATTTCTGTTACTAACAGTTTTTTCATGGAGCAAACTACTCATTAAAACAACACTTTTATTCTTTTTAGAAATATAGTGCAGCATTTTTAAAATTCCGATTTGTATAAAGCTTTAATTCACGTATTTCAAATTCCATTCTGTATAAGGTTTTAATCTACGTATTTCAAATCTTCTAACATAAAGAATCACTTGAATTTCGAACAAAAAGACACAGTATGAGTGTTTGTTTATAGTCTTAATTGTTCCGAATAATTCATCCATCCAATGGCACTGCAGCCCAAATCGGGCCTTGGCCTCCTTCAACAAGCTTCTCCAATCATTTCGATTTACCGCTGTTTTTTTTTCATAAACGCGTTCGTAGACAGTTCCTGGCATCCTCATCGACTTCGTCTTCCCATCTCTTTTTAGGTCTTCCAACAGGTCTTTTTCCCTGCATTCTTGAATTTAGTAATTTTCTGGGGATTCTATTCTCCTGCATGCGGACCACGTGCCCTGCCCACCGTAATTTCTGCAGTTTAGTGTATTGTGCTAGAGTTGGTTCGCTATATTGCTCGTATATTTCTGGTGAAACGATGGTATGAAAGAAAAGAAAATTTTATTTAACATGTTCACGTCATATCATAATTCGCCTATAGATCCTAAATAATAGGTTCTAGATTATCTCAAATATATTATCCAAAACAAATAAAAAATTAAGTATGTTTTAAAAAGTGTGCTGATATGGCAACCTTATTTTTCCTACTTATTCTAAAACATAAATTTTACATTTTATTTAAATGTTTCTCTAATTTTATCTAATAATATATTTATACTTTTAAAATATAAATCCGTGATGTATTGTTATTTTTGTCACACAGTCCACTACCTTTTGAAATAGCTATGTTAAATTAATATATTAACTCATATTTCTTACCTTTTGTATTAATATTAGTTTTAGCTGTAATATTTATTTTAGATGACGGAACCAAGGCTGCTCTAGATGCTGATGTTATTGTTGCAGCAGGAGGGGGCAATTTTTGTATCTATAAAATGAAAGGGCGCTTATGAACAATGGAGGCAATGATGGTAAATACAATAAATAAATGTATTAAACATATAGAACAAAAAGTGCAAAAGTATTATATTAAGTTAAGATCTATGTAGAAAATAATTACTACCCACATAAAGGGTGCGGCATTAGTGCGAGTAAGAAATACGAAAAAAAATGATTGAGGTAAAACTTGGAGTTTTTGTATGTTCCCGTTTTTGCAATACCAGGTTTTGCAATGTTATACAAGGAAATTTAAAAGATAATTACGTTTTTATTAATTTCTTAGTAACAAAAACACCCTGTAGAATTGTAAATATTTGACAAGATCAAAACATCTATTTATGTTCAAACGATTTTTGATCTAAAATTATTAACAGAGCGAAATATTTAATTTTGGTAGACAGGATTGGTCGAAATTTCTAATGAGTATTTTGTGAGTTTTCTTAAATTGAGTATTTAGTAGTATTGTAATTAAATGTTATAGTATGGGTACTTTATTATTTCTTAAACATTCTCTATACCAAATTGATTTAATTTGTGAGTTATTCGTGATTTTTTGACCAATCGTGACATCTGATCGAACAAAACCTATTGCAAATGAATGAACATAATTAAATGTATCTCGCACCTTTAGTGTCAATGAGAATCCGCATATTAGTATGGGATATATAGCAAATGCTTTTGAAATTAGTGGTCACAGTGTACAAAGAACTTGAAAAAGAGATAATATGAATTATCATAACTAATTTGATTATGAAATCGTAGGCTTCCACGGCCAGAGTCAGAATTATAGTTTATTCGTCTTCCGGGTTTGGACCGTGTCATTTGTGAGTGACCCAAAAGTGGGTTCATCTCAGAAAGTAGGTTCCGAGATGAACCCACTTTTGGGTCACTCACAAATGACACGGTCCAAACCCGGAAGACGAATAAACTATAATTTGATTATCTTCGAGACCACCAGAGGGCAAAAGTCAACCATAGATTACATAATCACAAATCGAAATATTCACCACTCGAAAATATTAAATGTAAGGGTTCTAAACTCGGCAAACACAGGAACCAATCACGGCCAAGTATCAGCTAAAATATGAAGTTGTGTACAAACAAAACAAAACAACAATGGATTCGTCAATAGCAACTGTCAGAGTCCAAAATGAGCTCACTGAAAACTTTACAATAGTCCAAGGATTAAAGCAAGGAGACAGGCTGGCACCGACACTATTCAACCTGACCTTGGAATATGTGATAAGACAGCTGAATATAGGAAGAGGTAATCTCCTAACAAATAAATCAATACAGATTGCCGCCTATGTCGATGATATCAGCATCATGTCTCGCAGAACAGAAGAGGCGGCAGAAGTATATTCACAATTAAAATCAAAGGCAAAAGAGACCGGACTAGAAATAAATATTCAAAAGACAAAAAGTTAACACAGGCAAGACTAGGGAAAACAGACGCACAGTTGAATTAGAGGACGATATTGAAACGGTAGAAAGTTTCACATATTTAGGAGTTGCATTAAACACGGATGGAACAGAAGAACCAGAAATCCAGAAATCCAAAGAAGAATAGTAAAGGGAAACAAAGCTTATTTTTCACTCGATCATGTGTTCCGCTCCAAAAACACACACTGGAGAAAATCAGGGTCTACAAAACTATTATCAGACCAATAGTATGTTATGCATGCGAGGCATGGGTGATGACAGAAGAGACAAAAATAAAACTGGAAGTCTTCGAAAGAAAAGTCCTAAGAAAGATATTTGGACCTATAAACGAAAACGGAATATGGAGATCCAGGTACAACCATGAACTCTTCCAAATGTTCAAAGAGACACCGACCTCAGAATTCGTTAAACTCCAAAGACTTCGCTGGGCTGGTCATGTAGTAAGAATGGAGAAAGATTGCCGAAAAGAGCCCTAGATAGTAAAATGCAGGGCGCAAGACCAAAAGGAAGGCCACGGAAAAGATGGGAGGATGAAGTGGCAGCAGACGCGCAAAATTTGCTAGACGTGAGAACCTGGAGTAGATCGGCGCGAGACCGACAAAATTGAAGGCATAGTTTGGAGGAGGCCAAGGCTCGATTTGGCTGTAGCGCCATTGGAGAGAAAGTACAAACAAAAATTAAAACAAGCCCGTAACTGTTTAAAAACTCAATATGATAGAATCCAGTCAATCCTTTTATTCACTGGAATATATAAGCAGACAATATTTGGTTTAAGATGAAATATGAGTAAAAATTTTAATACTTACTGCAGTATTGGAAACAGTAGTTCCTACAGAACGAAAACGAACTGCAACTGGCTTTCTTACAGGTATATCTGAAAAAGAGACAATAAAAAAATTGTTTGAAATTCCAATAATTATATACGTGTATGTTCGGTTGTTCCGTTTGATTCAGCTATACAAATATGCTGTTCTAATCAATATGGCTCACCAACCATGGTGTACGCGCTTTAGATGAAATAGAATAAGGTAATAAACCTAAACAAAACTTTATTAACAAAAAATGTTGATGAATTAAATGAAATATTTATTTTAATAACCTTCTTCTTCCTTTGCCCTATCCGTTTCGGGCGTTGGCTATTAACAAGGCTATTTTGACTTTGTTTACGGCACCTCTGAACAGTTCGGTCGATGTTAGTCCGAACCATTGTTGCAGGTTATGTCGATTCTTCCTTGGACTATTAACTTTAGCAGCCGGTACTTAGTATGCCTCATGACATGTCCAAAGTACTCAAGCTTCCGTTTCTTTACGGTGAAGATTATTTCTTTGCTTTTGCCTATTCTCTGCATTACTTCCACGTTAGTGATGTGGTCTGTCCAGGATATCCGAAGAATACGGCGATATATCCACAGCTCAAAGGATTCTAATTTCTTCAGGGTGGCTTCCGTTGTGGTCCATGCCTCTGCTCCATAGAACAAGACCGGGAAGACATAACACTTGACCAGTCTTAATTTTAGTTTCATTGAGATTTTGCTTGTGAACCACTTTTTCATATTGTTGAACGCGTTTCGCGCTTTTTCAATTCGTGATCTTATTTCTGTTGACTGGTCCCATTTTGTGTTGACTGTGGTTCCAAGGTATGTGTATGTCTCCACTTGTTCTATTTTTCGGTTGTTTAATGTCAATTGCATCGGAGGTTGTTGTGTTCTGCTGATGAGCATGCATTTAGTTTTGGTTGTATTGAGTTCTAAACCATATTCTTGACTTGCTGTGTGTATGCTTTGCATGAGTCTTTGAAGCTCGTTGCAGTCATTTGCGATAATAACTGTGTCGTCAGCATATCTAATATTATTGATTACCTCTCCATTTACTTTTATACCCTCCGAAACTTCTCCCAGTGCTTCTCTGAAGATTTGTTCAGAGTATATATTGAACAGGAGCGGCGAGAGGACGCATCCCTGTCGTACACCCTTTTTAATATCTATCTTCCCACTGTGTAAGTTGCCCATCTTTATCTCAGCACTTTGGTTCCAATAGAGACTGGTTATTATGCGCAGATCCTTGCCATCAATATGCATCTTCCTGAGCATTTACATGAGTTTATCATGTTTGACCTTGGAGAAGCACAAGTGGACGTCCTTGTGCATGTCTCTGCATCTTTGAATTAAAACTTGCAGACTGAAGATCGCCTCTCTTGTGCCCAATGCGCTTCGGAATCCGAACTGTGACTCCGATATATTTGCTTCGCATTTGTTATATTTGTTTTATTAACCAGAAAAGCGTAATATTTTTTTTTTCAAAATTTAATTCGGTTTAGATCTTATCATTTCATTATCATTTTTAAAGCAAAATTTACAAGTGCTCGTTTAGGTGGCGGATTCGTATTGGCCATTAGAATTTTTCTCTTGTTAGTTGGTTGTACTCGTGCTCTTTTTCCAATTTCTGTGAGTATTTAGTTCTTGTTGTATTGTTATATATATTGTTAAATAATTGCTTCTAGATTATCTGAAATATATTATCCAAAACAAATAAAAAGTTAAGTATGTTTTAAAATTATGCCATGGCAATACATCTTTTTCCTACTTATTCTAACACATCAATTTTACATTTAATACATTCCTCAACTTGATCAACGTTTTAATACTGTTTTGTCGCTATATTTTATTGTTTTATATTTTCAAAGAATTAATCATAATATATTTAATCATGTTAATAAAATGTTTGATAGTGATTAAATGTTCTTAATTTTATTTAATTGTATATTTAAACTTTTAAAATATAAATCCGTGATGTAGTGTTACTTTGGTCACACAGTCCACGATAAGATACGTTTTGAAGTAGGTATATTAAATTAGTATGTTAACTCATATTTCTTACCTTGTGTATTAATGTTATATTCAACCGGAACATTTGTCTTTGGAGTTGGAACCACGACTGCTCTAGTTGCTAAACCTTTTGTTTCAGTAGCAGGGAGATATTTAAATTTTTGTATCTATAAAATGAAAGGGCGCTTATGAACATTGGAGGCATTGAAGGTAAATATAATACATAAATATATCATTAAAGATATAGAAGAAAATAAAATAATGTAATACATTAGTATTACAAATAGAGTAACAGTATTAAGTTATATTCAGTTTAGTTCTACGCAAAAAATAATTACGACCCACATACAGGATGCGGCATTAGTGTGACTAAGTCCAATTACTCATTTGTCATAAGAGATATGACAAAAAAATGATTGAGTTAAAAGTTAGAGCATAGATAGGACCATGTTTTGAAAATATTTTCAAATATACAGGCCACCCATATTGGCAGGGTGGAACAAACATCTGTTTTAAGAACACCCTGTATATTTTTACATTTTTGAACTTTTCTCTATGTTCCCGTTTTTGTAATACCAGGTTTTGCAATGTTATACAAGGAAGTTTAAAAAAAATTACGTTTTTTTATTAATTTCGTAGCAACATTAACACCCTGTAGAATTGTAGAGATTTGACATAAAAAAATCTATATATGTTCAAAAAAATGTTTGATATATTTTTCTATTGTCTAAAATTATTAGCATAACGAAATATTTAATTTTGGTATACAGGATTGGTCGAAACTTGGAAAGAGTATTTTGAGAGTTTTCTTAAATAGAGTGTTTAGTAGTATTTTAGTATTGTAATTAAATGTTATAGTATGGTACTCCATTATTTCTTAAACATTCTCTATACCTAATTGATTTAATTTTTTGTGAGTAATTCGTGATTTTTTTAACCAAAAATTAATTGCAACAACAATTAGCTGAAATTTTATTAGCATAAATTATCAATCAAAAACAATTTAAAAAAAAAACATAATCTAGACCGATCCTTAATTTGTTAATATTGGATAAGATATCAAAATACCTACAGTCCATCTAATTTACTTACCGTTGCACGTCATTATCATTGACAGAGATCGAAGTTGACATAGTTGCCAAAGTATAAAAAAATCCTGAATCCATTTTAAATCAAATAGGTCACATAATTATTGCAAAAGTGGTTTATACAACAAAACAAATTAATATTTAATGTAAATAAATAGAAACAAAACAAGAGTTAAAAAATAATCTTGTTAAAAACAAATTGAGCCGCTTGTATGCGTCGTGTAAAGAAGTATTAGTTTTACGGCCTGAGAAATAGAACTTACAGTTGAAATATGTAAATTTAAAGCTGCAGCTACACGCTAAAACAAGAATGTATATTTTAAGCATCTATAATAATATACAAAACATACATTTACATCCTTCTCTAACAGCAGTCAAGGGTAGAATGGGGCCGTCATTATCACGTTCCTGTTCAAAATAATGAATTAAAGAAGCTACCATTTCTTTACAACGACTATTTAAATTCTTACGTGACATTTTTGAAATAAAACACACTAATTTTGTTCTAAAAAGAACATATTTTATTAAATAGGTAAAAATATAAAATAAGAGGTATTCACTTTAAAATTCAAAATAATAAAGTACAAAAAGTGTCAACACCGCAACTGTCAAATAAGTATTACCAATTTTGCCAAAATATCACCCTCGTTCGATTACAGTTACAGTGTGTTCCGAACAAATGTTCTTCATGAAAACGCTTTATAATGCATTTATACAAATTAAATGAAACATATTATTATGTATTTCTTTAAGTTAACAGTAATAGAAATCTTTAAATATTATTTCTACGCGTATATAATAAAATATGTCTAGTGGCTGTAATGCCAGTGTACTCGGCAAAGTGATTCTAAAAAAGAACACATTTACCACCTAAATATTTCGTGTTGGTATCATGTGACCTCACTGGCTATGACGCGGATGGCGTGCAACGGTAAGTAAATTAGATGAAGTGTAAGTATTTAAATTGTTATGCGTGTGCTAGTCTGTACGCGCCTTAAGATGAAAGGCTTCTAAACTCGGCAAAAACAGGAACCAATCACGGCCAAGTATCAGCTAAAATATGAAGTTGTGTATAAAAAAAATTAAAATTAAAACAAGCCTGTAACTGTTTAAAAACTCAATATGATATAATTCAGTGAATCCTTTTATTCACTGGAATATATAAGCAGAAAATATTTGGCTTAAGCTGTAATATGAGTAAAAATTTTAATACTTACTAGAGGAGTTGAAACATTAGTAGTTCCTACAGAACAAATACGAACTGCAGCTGGCTTTTTTACAGGTTTATCTGAAAAAGAGGCAATAAAAAAATTGAGTTGAGTTTACCGAAAGTAGAAGCTGATTATAGCCGCAAATATCAAACATAGAACAAAAAATTTCGGTGTAACAGTATTGGCATGTTTTTATAATGTAGATGCTGTATACTTCAAACATAAAAAGATAAAACTTTAGAAAAGTACATTTTGTTTATATTATGTTATGAATTCTACAATTTTTGATTTATATAAAACAACAATGAGTAAATATTTCTTTCTTTGTAGATTAATTGACGTTAATTATTAGAAATTTTTTTAGCAATTACCCTTTTAATAGATTAGGGGATAGATTTGACAATCGTCAAATCAGCAGTTGCCAGATTACAACATTGTTTACAATTAATCTCGAAAGAGACAAATATTTACTCGTTATTGCTTCATATAAATTAAAAATTGCAGAATTCATAAAATAGTATAATCAAAATGTACTTTTTAAAAGCTTTATCTCTTTATATTTGAAGCATACAACATATGCATTATAAAAACATGCCAACACTGCCAAATCGAAATATTTTTGACATTTGCGGCTATATTCAGCTTGTACTTTCGGTAAACTCAACCAAAAATTGTTTGAAACTCAAATAATTATGTACGTGTATGTTCGGTTGTTCCGTTTGAGTCAACTATACAAATATGCTGTTCTAATCAATATGACCCACCAACTATGGTGTACGCGCTTTAGATGAAATAGAATAAAAAATAAGCTTTTAAAGTAAATTTAACAAAAAAAAACATAATGAAATATTTCTTTTATTAACCAAAAAAGCTTAATAATTTTTTTTTCTTCAAAATTTAATTCGGTTTAGAACTTATCATTTCATTATCATTTTAAGAGCAAAATTTACACCGTGCTCGTTTAGCTGGCGGATTCGTATTGGCCATTAGAATTTTTATCTTGTTAGTTGGTTGTACTCGTGCTCTTTTTTCAGTTTCTATGAGTCTTTAGTTCTTGTTGTATTGTTTCTGGAAGCAATGAGTGCATTCACCAGTATTTTTCACAATTTCTCAAGAAAAATTTGTCGTTTCGTCAGCTTGTTGATATTTTATTGGGATTTATTGATGCCTATAAAACGAAGAGCGGTGGAGCGTGCTCTGTTGGGGTTTTCAATACGAGAAAAAATTCCAAACCGCCAGCTACGACGAAGGTCAGGAGTGGCCGATGCTATAGAGAGAATAGCAGGTCACGTGGCTTGCATGACAGATAATAGATGGACAAAGCGGATACGGGAATGGAGGTGAAGAGATAATGTCTACCAAAGCAGAGGTCATTCACCAACACGTTGGACTAACGATCTACAACGTTACCATATGATTTGGATGCCAGGGGCACAAGATCTAAACAGATCGAAAATTATGAGGAAGATCTAAGTCCAGATGTGGATAAGCGAAAATTTAATGGTGATATAACGAAAGCATTACAGGCGAAAATGTACAGCATATTATGGAAAACAATAATTGTATTCATATATGTACTTCCTCTTATATGTATTTCAATTTGTTGGAGGAATCGATTACTAGAGAAATACAGTACACCCAGTTAGTTTTACTGTAGTAATTCATAATATTATTTGTTGCTGCTGTAAAAGAGTTTTCCAAATCGAATTCCTCGTTTTTTTTTTGGTCAGTATTAATTTCATATTCACATAACATATTTTGTAGAATGAGTCGAGTAATACACATATGGATGTGAAACGTGGACCCTCTCAACCACTGATGAAAATCAACTGAGAATATTTGAGCGCAAAATACTAAGAAAGATATTTGGACCAACCCAATGCAGCGATAGTTCGTGGAGAATTAAAATGAACCACGAGCTGGATGAACTAATGCAGAGCGCAGATATTGTCATATTTGTAAAATCACAAAGACTAAACTGGCTTAGTTACCTAGAAAGAATGCCAGATAATCGAGCTGTAAAAGTAGTCCAGAGATGCAAGCCCCAAGGAAACAGAACAATAGGAAGGCCCCGTAAAAGATGGATAGACGACGTAGAGAGGGATCTTAAAACCATGAACATCAGGCAGTGGCGAAGGAAAGTATCCGACAGGGCAGAATGGAAGAACATTGTTAAGCAGGCCAAGACTCACAAAGGGTTGTAGCGCCATTAGAAGAAGAAGAAGAGTCGAGTAATAAATTTATGTACATGACCATACTGGGAAACTTGACAGACTTTTCCCCTCCTAGAAAGTCTAACTTTTTTGCAGTTTTTTAACAAACCTCCTATTGGTTTTAGTAAATCCCATTCTGCCTCTTGAATTCTGGATGTTATTAATTTTGAATTGCTGACACAGAAGAAAGTAAGAAAAAAAAAGTTCCTTCTATTTATCACATTTACGGTTGGATGCAAAGGTATCATCATATATTGGTGTCGCCGTAATATTGGGTGAATGTTTATTAGGAGCACCTAAACCAAGCGTGCATCGCAAGAAATCAAAATGAATTGTCGAAAACATTTTAAAATTGTCTGTTATTCTAAATCTATTAATTATGTTTCATCAATATAAATTATTAAAACAGAGAATCTTTTAATTTCTATAAATAGTTTACGTTAAAAACATAATGCAGATAATTGTATAGCTTTAATTACTAAATCATCCCGATAATAATAAAAGTCCAGCAGAAAAATTGCTTTCCCGCGTACATCCTTAATGTTTAGACAATTAACTACTGTTTCTGGCTTGAACTGTAACTTACTGAAAAGCACTGTGTAGATATATCATAAATTCACTGTACAGTGTCGTGCCTTTATTTGCATGATATTCACTCTGTGATTTTACACCTTTGTTGATAAAAAATACATTTTTTTGCCATACCTTAGCCAGTAGCATGACTTTTAAAAAAATATAGTTGCAATAGTAAATAAAAATAAATAAATTTCACTGAAATATCCAAAAAATATGTCACGTAAAAATAAGATGCAATTATTAGTTTGTTTGTTGAATGTACACAAGAAAGTGATATAAGCCTAATGTTTAAAGAACATATTCAAAATATCCTTAATATATGATACAACTATGACACTTATGATAGGATTATTATACATTTACTATTAGCATCAATTATACCATTACCCTTTAAAAGCTTCGTTTAAATTCAAAAAGATGCACTTTCCAGAGCACCTCTGATAGTTACAATAATTTTATAACCCTTTGTAAGACCATGGCATGATTCGCCTATATAAACCGAAATAATTGCTTCTAGATTATCTGAAATATATTATCCAAAACAAATAAAAAAATAAGTATGTTTTAAAATTATGCCATGGCAAAACATCTTTTTCCTACTTATTCTAACACATCAATTTTACATTTAATACATTTCTCAATTTGATCAACGTTTTAATACTGTTTTGTCGCTATATTTTATTGTTTTATATTTTTATATTTTATATTTTTAAAATATATATCTGTGATGTAGTGTTACTTTGGTCACACAGTCCACGATAAGATACGTTTTGAAGTAGGTATATTAAATTAGTATAACTCATATCTCTTACCTTTTGTATTGATGTTAGTTTCAACTGGAACATTTGTCTTGGCCGTTGGAACCACGACTTCTCTAGTTGCTAAACCTTTTGTTTCAGTAGCAGGGAGATATTTAAATTTTTGTATCTATAAAATGAAAGGGCGCTTATGAACATTGGAGGCATTGAAGGTAAATATAATACATAAATATATCATTAAAGATATAGAAGAAAAATAAATAATGTAATACATTAGTATTACAAATAGAGTAACAGTATTAAGTTATATTCAGTTTAGTTCTACGTAAAAAATAATTACGACCCACATACAGGATGCGGCATTAGTGTGCCTAAGTCCAATTACTCATTTGTCATAAGAGATATGACAAAAAAATGATTGAGTTAAAAGTTAGAGCATAGATAGGACCATACTTTGAGAATATTTTCAAATATACAGGCCACCCATATTGGCAGGGTGGAACAAACATCTGTTTTAAGAACACCCTGCATATTTTTACACTTTTGAACTTTTCTCTATGTTCCCATTTTTGTAATACCAGGTTTTGCAATGTTATACAAGGAAGTTTAAAAAATAATTACGTTTTTTTATTAATTTCGTACCAACATTAACACCCTGTAGAATTGTAGAGATTTGACATAAAAAATTTACATATGTTCAAACGATTTTTGATATAGTTTTCTACTGTCTAAAATTATTAACATAACGAAATATTTAATTTTGGTATACAGGATTGGTCGAAACTTGGAATGATTATTTTCTGACTTTTCTTAAGTAGAGTATTTAGTAGTATTGAAATTAAATGTTATAGTATGGTACTTTATTATTTCTTAAACATTCTCTATACCTAATTGATTTAATTTTTTGTGAGTAATAAGCATAAATATTCAATCAAAAACAATTTAAAAAAAATATATATAATCTAGACCGATACTTAATTTGTTAATATTGGATGAGATATCAAAATACCTAAGTATTTAAATTGTTGGTGTGTAAAATATTAAAAAAAAAAACAAAATATTCTAACTATAGAGCGTTCCAAACAAAAGTATAGCTCAAACAAAGTATAGTTGGCTATGACTTTGACACTAAACCTGCTTAAAAGTTTGATACCTATTACACTATTTTTATAGTTGCTTTGTTGCTAGTACTAACATGATTTTTACTAAGAAGGAACTGATTGATATGTTTCTGTGATAGGAGAGTAACAAAAATGTGCTACTCTCAGGAAGTGAAGTTTTTTAAAGTTTACTAAAATGGTTTCAACGGGCAATGGATTGAACACCTAGAGTACGAGACATCTGACCAAACAAAACCTATTGCAAATGAAGGAGCAGAATTAAATATAATCTTTAGTGTCACTGAGAATCCGCATATTAGTACGAGAGAAATTGCAAATGCTTTTGAAATTAGTGGCCGTAGTGTAGGGAGAACTTAAAAAAAGAACAATATGCATCTATATCATGCATAATGCATCAAGAGCTTAATGAGTACAGGAATAAATTCAAAATGATGAGTATTGGTGGCCTCCTCGGTGTCCGGAGTTAGGAAGCTAGATTTTTGTTCTGGGGCTATATAAAACATAATGTGTACCCGAGCTACAACTAAATAAGTTATGAAGGAAAGCATGAGAAATGAATGTATGAGAGTAAACAGAAATGTATTTAGAAGATAAACATTTAATTAAATATAAGAAAAGTTAGAACAATTTTTTGAAGAATTTATAACTACTGTACATAAAGTCCTACTCCTGAAAAAAGATCTTAAAAATTATCGTTGACGTCACTTGATAGATATATAAAACATTGAGTACTTGGCAACAACACATTCACAAAGATGCAACACAACTTTGTAATTCTACTAATGTAGGGAGCCAATATGAATAATCATAACTAATTTGATTATCTTCGAGATCACCAGAGGACAAAAGTCAACCATAGATTACATAATCACGAATCGAAATATTCACCCCTCGAAAATATTATATGCAAGGGTTCTAAATTCAGCAAACACAGGAACCAATCACGGCCAAGTATTAGCTAAAATATGAAGTTGTGTACAAAAAAAAAATAAGACAAGCTCGTAATTGTTTAAAAACTCAATATTGAGTCTGCATTGCGTCTGCGAGTTGAATCAGCGACGATACCACGAAATGTATAATGTATTAGTATACATATATTTATACATATATGCATATATATATATATATATATATATATATATATATATACATATATATGTATGTATAGTATATATTATACTGCGTCTCGGTCACCCATGAGATTGATTTGGACCCGATAAGAAGTGTTCACTTAAAAAATTAATTTGTTTATCGAGAACAATTTCCGAGACGGAAATCGAAAAGTAAAATATAATGTATTTTAACTAAAATTGTGGTTTATTCGCATTAAATATGTTAATTAACAATTAAAACTGCTAGTCTTCTTAATGATAGAATCCGGTGAATCCTTTTATTCACTGGAATATATAAGCAGACAATATTTGACTTTAGCTGTATGTATGAATAAAAATTTTAATACTTACTGTAGTATTGGAAACAGTAGTTCCTACACGACGAATAGGAACTACAACTGGCTTACTTACAGGTTTATCTGAAACAGAGGAAATAAAAAAAAATTGTTTGAAATCCCAGTAATTATGCAGGTGTACCTTCGGTTATTCCGTTTGAGTCAACCATACAAATATGCTGTTTTAATCAATATGATCCCATTTCTCAACTTGATCAACGTTTTAATACTTTGTCGACATATTTTATTGTTTTATATTTTCAACAATTTATTCATATTTAATAATAAAATGTTTGATAGTGATTAAATGTTCCTAATGTTATTTAATAGTATATTTAAACTTTTAAAATATAAATTTAAAATTTTTGCGTTAGATATGTTAACTCATATTTCTTACCTTTTGTATTAATATTAGTTTGACCGGGAATGTTCATTTTAGGGGACGGAACCAAGGCTGCTCTAGATGCTGAAGTTATTGTTGCAGCAGGAGGGGGCAATTTTTTTACCTATAAAATGAAAGGGCGCTTATGAGCAATGGAGGCATTGATGGTAAATATAATATATAAATATATTGAAGATATAGAAGAAAATGAGGAGCAAAAGTATTGAGTTATATTAAGTTTAGTTGTATGTAGAAAATTATTACTACATTATATATATATATATATATATATATATATATATATATATATATATATATATATATATATATATATATATATATATATGTATGTATATATGTTGGGATAAATTTCCGCGGTCAGATGAATGAAAATTAGTAAGTTCTTGGGAAGAATCGCGTTGAGAATTAATTAATGACGTTTCGGCACCCATTTTGGAGCCATTATCAAGAGTGATACGGTTCCGTTCGAGTTCGGGGTCTCAATCTGCCTACTCCCCTCACTCGTGACTTACCAGTATCTTGTCCCGTATAAATACGAGAACCGTCAAAAGGCACTGAGGTCTCAATCTGCCTACTCCTAAGTGATATATAGAACATTGAGTACTTGGCAACAAGACATTAACAAAGATGCAACAAAACTTTGTAATTCTACTAATGTAGGGAGCCAATATGAATAATCATAACTAATTTGATTATCTTTGAGACCTCCACAGGACAAAAGTCAACCTTATATTACATAATCACGAATTGAAATATTCACCCCTCGAAAATATACTATGTAAGGGTTCTAAATTCAACAATCACAGGAACCAATCACGGCCAAGTATTAGCTAAAATATGAAGTTGTGTACAAAGAAAAATTAAGACAGGCTCGTAATTGTTTAAAAACTCAATATTGAGTCTGCATTGCGTCTGCGAGTTGAATCAGCGACGATACCACGAAATGTATAATTTATTAGTATACATATATTTATATATATATATATATATATATATATATATATATATATATATATATATATATATATATGTATATATATATATAAATATATATATATATATATATATATATGTATATATATATATATATATATATATATATATATATATATATATATATATATATATATATATATATATGTATGCATATTGTTATGTTAATTAACAATTCAAACTGCTAGTCCTCTTTATGATAGAATCCGGTGAATCCTTTTATTCACTGGAATATATAAGCAGACAATATTTGGCTTTAGCTGTATGTATGAGTAAAAATTTTAATACTTACTGGAGGAGTTGAAACATTAGTAGTTCCTACACGACGAATAGGAACTACAACTGGCTTACTTACAGGTTTATCTGAAACAGAGAAAATAAAAAAATTGTTTGAAATCCCAATAATTATGTACGTGTACCTTCGGTTATTCCGTTGGAGTCAACCATACAAATATGCTGTTTTAATCAATATGATCCCATTTCTCAACTTGATCAACGTTTTAATACTTTGTCGACATATTTTATTGTTTTATATTTTCAACAATTTAATCATATTTAATAATAAAATGTTTGATAGTGATTAAATGTTCCTAATGTTATTTAATAGTATATTTATATTTAACTCATATTTCTTACCTTTTGTATTAATATTAGTTTGAACTGGAACCAAGGCTGTAGATGCTGAAGTTATTGTTGCAGCAGGAGGGGGCAATTTTTGAACCTAAAGAAGGAAAGGGCTCTTATGAACAATGGAGGCACTGATGGTAAATATAATATATAAATATATTAAAGATATAGAAGAAAATAAGGAGCAAATTATATATATATATATATATATATATATATATATATATATATATATATATATATATATATATATATATTTCCGCGATCAGATGAATAAATTACTAAGTTCTCGGGAAGAACCGCGTTGAGAATTTATTACTGACGTTTCGGCACCCATTTTGAAGCCATTATCAAGGGTGATACGGTTCCGTTCGAGTTCGGGGTCTCAATCTGCCTACTCCCCTCACTCGTGACGTACCAGTATAATCTTGTCTCGTATAAATACGAGAACCGTCAAACGGCACTGAGGTCTCAATCTGCCTACTCCTCAGTGTCGAGTGACTGTCACTCGATAGATATATAAAACATTGAGTACGTGGCAACAACACGTTAACAAAGATGCAACAAAACTTTGTAATTCTACTAATGTAGGGAGCCAATATGAATAATCATAACTAATTTGATTATCTTTGAGACCACCAGAGGACAAAAGTCAAAGGGTTCTAAATTCAGCAAACACAGGAACCAATCACGGCCAAGTATTAGCTAAAATATGAAGTTGTGTACAAAGAAAAATTAAGACAAGCTCGTAATTGTTTAAAAACTCAATATTGAGTCTGAATTGCGTCTGCGATGATACTGTTGAATCAGCGACGATACCACGAAATGTATATATATATATATATATATATATATATATATATATATATATATATATATATATATATATATATATATATATATATATATAGTATATATTATACTGCGTCTCAGTCACGCATGAGATTGATTTGGACCCGTGCAAAAACATAAAGGCATACCGAGCGATAAGAAGTGTTCACTTTAAAAATCAATTTGTATTTCGCATATTCGCATTAAATATGTTAATTAACAGTTAAAACTGTTAGTCCTCTTTATGATAGAATACGGTGAATCCTTTTACTCACTGGAATATATAAGCAAACAATATTTGGCTTTAGCTGTATGTATGAGTAAAAATTTTAATACTTACTGGAGGAGTTGAAACATTAGTAGTTCCTACACGACGAATAGGAACTACAACTGGCTTACTTACAGGTTTATCTGAAACAGAGAAAATAAAAAAAATGTTTGAAATCCCAGTAATTATGTAGGTGTACCTTCGGTTATTCCGTTTGAGTCAACCATACAAATATGCTGTTTTAATCAATATGATCCCATTTCTCAACTTGATCAACTTTTTAATACTTTGTCGACATATTTTATTGTTTTATATTTTCAACAATTTAATCATATTTAATAATAAAATGTTTGATAGTGATTAAATGTTCCTAATGTTATTTAATAGTATATTTATATTTAACTCATATTTCTTACCTTTTGTATTAATATTAGTTTGAACTGGAACCAAGGCTGTAGATGCTGAAGTTATTGTTGCAGCAGGAGGGGGCAATTTTTGAACCTAAAGAAGGAAAGGGCTCTTATGAACAATGGAGGCACTGATGGTAAATATAATATATAAATATATTAAAGATATAGAAGAAAATAAGGAGCAAAAGTATTGAGTTATATTAAGTTTCGTTCTATGTAGAAAATTATTACTACAATATATATATATATATATATATATATATATATATATATATATATATATATATATATATATATATATGTTCGGATAAATTTCCGCGATCAGATGAATAAATTACTAAGTTCTCGAGAAGAACCGCGTTGAGAATTTATTACTGACTTTTCGGCACCCATTTTGAAGCCATTATCAAGGGTGATACGGTTCCGTTCGAGTTCGGGGTCTCAATCTGCCTACTCCCCTCACTCGTGACGTACCAGTATCTATCTTGTCCCGTATAAATACGAGAACCGTCAAACGGCACTGAGGTCTCAATCTGCCTACTCCTCAGTGTCGAGTGACTGTCACTCGATAGATATATAAAACATTGAGTACGTGGCAACAACACGTTAACAAAGATGCAACAAAACTTTGTAGTTCTACTAATGTAGGGAGCCAATATGAATAATCATAACTAATTTGATTATCTTTGAGACCACCAGAGGACAAAAGTCAAAGGGTTCTAAATTCAGCAAACACAGGAACCAATCACGGCCAAGTATTAGCTAAAATATGAAGTTGTGTACAAAGAAAAATTAAGACAAGCTCGTAATTGTTTAAAAACTCAATATTGAGTCTGAATTGCGTCTGCGATGATACTGATTAATCAGCGACGATACCACGAAATGTATAAATATATATATGTATATATATATATATATATATATATATATATATATATATATATATATATAGTATATATTACACTGCGTCTCAGTCACGCATGAGATTGATTTGGACCCGTGCAAAAACATAAAGGCATACCGAGCGATAAGAAGTGTTCACTTCAAAAATCAATTTGTATTTCGCATATTCGCATTAAATATGTTAATTAACAATTAAAACTGTTAGTCCTCTTTATGATAGAATACGGTGAATCCTTTTACTCACTGGAATATATAAGCAAACAATATTTGGCTTTAGCTGTATGTATGAGTAAAAATTTTAATACTTACTGGAGGAGTTGAAACATTAGTAGTTCCTACACGACGAATAGGAACTACAACTGGCTTACTTACAGGTTTATCTGAAACAGAGAAAATAAAAAAATTGTTTGAAATCCCAGTAATTATGTAGGTGTACCTTCGGTTATTCCGTTTGAGTCAACCATACAAATATGCTGTTTTAATCAATATGATCCCATTTCTCAACTTGATCAACGTTTTAATACTTTGTCGACATATTTTATTGTTTTATATTTTCAACAATTTAATCATATTTAATAATAAATTGTTTGATAGTGATTAAATGTTCCTAATGTTATTTAGTAGTATATTTATATTTAACTCATATTTCTTACCTTTTGTATTAATATTAGTTTGAACTGGAATCAAGGCTGTTCTAGATGCTGAAGTTATTGTTGCAGCTGGAGGGGGCAATTTTTGTACCTATAAAATGAAAGGGCTCTTATGAACAATGGAGGCACTGATGGTAAATATAATATATAAATATATTAAAGATATAGAAGAAAATAAGGATCAAAAGTATTGAGTTATATTAAGTTTAGTTCTATGTAGAAAATTATTACTACAATATATATATATATATATATATATATATATATATATATATATATATATATATATATATATATATATATATATATATATATATATATAATGGTATTTTGAGAACGATTTCCGAAGTGGAAATTGAAACGTCAATAAACGTACTTTAACCTTTAATTGTGGCTTATTCCCATTTAAATAGTAATTATATATATATATATATATATATATATATATATATACACTGTTATATTCCTAATTTGACATGAGAAATTAAAAGACCATATTCATATGTAGAATTCAATTTAAAATAAAAATTTTCATATTTCTCAACCACGAGCATATAAGTTTTGAACACCCTGTATAAGACAAATTTTGTAAAAATAGTTATAACTAGTTTTTAAGAAAGTGTTTATCGGAGTTGTGTACTAACCACAAGAACAATGCATTCCAAATAACCATTAGGGAGCTGGAGGAAGAAAGTGTTTTTCAAACGGTTTATGAAAACCAAGGACAATGGGTAATTTTACTTAATAGAAGAATAGGTTACTTAGTTTTTCAAGAAATGCTGATATTGGGTACATTATAGATAGTTAAAATATACCTGTGTATTACGATTTGTAAAGATAGATTAAAATATGAATAGTGTAGAAAATAGTTTTGTGGAAAATACGTCATGACTAAAATTTGTTTTGATTGGTTGTAAAATTAACTCAGGAGGGGGAATGGTTTTGGAAGGATGAAACGAATGAGTAAGGAAGGCAGTATGTTTGGTTGGATCGAAGGAGAGAGTGCAGTTTGTGAGTGTAGTGGACAGAAAAAAAATGGTGGGTTATTTGTGTCAAAAGTGACAAGTAGGATATCGTTGAAAAAGAGGAATGATGCCAAGTGGAGAGAAGATATAACTCCTTGAGTATAAAGTATCCAGTAATTTTAAGTGTTTCAAAAGTTTGGAATACTGCATCAGGAGAAAGCCGGAATGAGTACTGTACGAGGGAGAGCAAGGGAAATGAGAACGAGATTGCAGAGGAGCAGGAAGATTTTTGGGAAAGGTGGACAAGTTTCTTTAGATCACAACATCAGCAAATAAGGAGAGGTGTTTGTGTGAAGACATTGGCTAATCATCAGCGAAGGTCAGTTTAATTTTGTTATGACATGAATGTATGATTTGCGTAATAAATACCACAGTGCATATTGAACTACACATTTCATTATTATAAAATTATTAACCTCAGGAAAATTTGTTACTTAGACAACATTACAGTTTCTTTTTGTAAGAGAATATTGATAAAATAAAATTTTAATATCAAACAAAATTTGAAAACAAAAGAAAATAAGATTCCTAGTTTCGTAATTGTCATATAAAAATAACGATAGATAAATAATAAACTTTACAATATTAAACATTTTTTGCAGTTTGATAAAATAAATGACTTATAATTTAGAATTGAAATTCCTGTGTATATTATTTTATTCATTTTTTTTATCCTTATTAAGAAGCCACTGAGAAATATTTTGAAGCCACGAAAGAAAGTAAGTATTGATATTGTGATTTAGCCCTGAGATTTATTTTGGTTTGATTTTTTTTTATTAATTAGATAATTACTTGATTAATTAATAAAAGTAGATTACATCCACAATCATTAATAAAGTTCAAAATAAAGCACAATACATACATATATATATATATATATATATATATATATATATATATATATATATATATATATATATATATACACTCATGGACAAAAATATCGAATATTTTGGAATTTTCAAATTTTGTTTTTTCAAAATAAATTCTGGTCAAACAAGTCGTTTATTCTAAAATAGAGTTCATTTTAACAATGTTGATTGAACAATTTTAAGTTGTTATGCAGAGAAAATTGTGAAAAAAATTCATGTTTAATATTAGGTAAATAAGGTTATTTTACTCTAAACTTAAATGATAATTTAAATTGCTTAAACAACTAGTTTAAACTGAAAGAAGTGTGTGGGAGAACAGTGATACCAAGCCAACCCCGGTGATTAGTATAATTCTAAACCCAGAGAAAACTTCACTGTCCCACAGTTCCTTGCGATTTTTACTTCTTCGCTTGAAGACCCTTCGATTTAGTGGACCACCCAGAGTTTCAGTAATTACGACCAACTGA
The DNA here is from genome assembly GCF_040954645.1 of Diabrotica undecimpunctata. NCBI lineage: Eukaryota > Metazoa > Arthropoda > Insecta > Coleoptera > Chrysomelidae > Diabrotica > Diabrotica undecimpunctata. The sequence continues at coordinate 22,265,308 of NC_092812.1, forward strand.
TAATGTTAACGAATCACTAGGTACCCTGAGAAACCCTGTATTATTGAATATAAATTTTTATATTGTAATAGGACAACCTGTAAATCCAACAACAAACTATGTCTAGAAATAAAATCCAATAAGTTATGAAAGTCGGTTTAATATAAAATAATATAACAAATTCTTGTGTAGATTAGGTAAAATGACATAATGTATTTTAATCATTAAATACCTACATAAAGAAATAAACATTTATATACCCTAAGGATTGGTACCAACCTATTTATACGATAGGACTGGACAATTCTATCCTATCCTTAAACCCTAAAGGTTTTAGTTAGGTTAATTATAGTTGAATTTTAATGTTAATACTAACTTATTTACTGAATACTATTTTTAAATGCAATATTAGAACTTAGTAAAATCTAATCTGTATAAACGATTTATTGCAAAAATGATTGAATAAAACTACTAAAAAACTGCGGATTGGTGAGAAATTTGTTCAGTCATATTGTATATTTTTTATTTTCTTAAAGGCCTTAGCGCGTTACCGAAACCTAGGTTTTTTAAAGAAAAAGAAAGCACAATAGTCTACTTATTGATGTTCTTCGGACTCTTATTAGGTGTCGAATTATTCGTTGGCCTAGATTTCAGCTATGCCCTATGCTGCATTTTATATTGGGTAAAATTTACCTTGCTTTTCCAAAAGTTGTTGTAAAACCATCTACCATTTCACCTTCAGCACTTTAACTTTTTACACAGAACGTGCATACTAAGTTCGTTACACTAGCACTAATAATAACGATTATTAGAAGTAATTTTTAACTGCCGGAATTGCGGCATAATCCATTTCATCAACATGACAACATTTCACTTTCCCAGTCTTCTCTCGAATGTCTTTTTGTTTTTCATTTCTTGCTATTAAGTAACCTTGGACGAACCCATCCATATTTTTGTATAGGCTGCAAAACTAGTTCTGATATTTGGGCGAGACATGTCCATCTCGCTTTAATTCGTATCATATGCAATAGATAACTATTCTTACACTTTAGAAAAAGACCCCTTGATATGACCACAGAAATAATTCCTTTATTAACATTTGAACAGCGGCGTGCTTTATTTTCTTTTTATTAATATTATATTTTATTTAAAAATTTTATCGTTACAGAACCGTAACATTTTTCCCCCGGCTTGGGAAATTCCCAAGACCCAATTTCGGAAGAAATTTTTGTTCCCCTCGGAACCTCAGGCCGTAACCTTTTCGAAGTTGATGTTACATTTTCCCTTTAAGTCTACTATTTTAGTCATATTTACCAGACTTTCCTTCTCGAAAGCCAGCATCTCCTTTTCTAAAGGTAGAATACATAATTTAGTAATGGGTCTGGTATATATACTAGTAGATGTCCTTACTTCCACATTTCGCACCTTACCGTCCGAACCCGGATGTATTTTTATTACTCTTGCCAATTTCCATTTCATTGGTGGCAAATTATCGTCTTTTAGTAAGACTAGGTCATTTAATTTCAAATTGTCCCGCTCTAAATACCACTTATTACGGGCCTGGAGTTCAGATAAATAGTCTAAACTCCAGCGTTTCCAAAAGGTTTGTTGAATTCGAGTTAACTTTTCGTATACAGACAGTCTGTTTTCATTAACATTTAAAATATCCCTTTCAGGTAAATTCACTAGACTTTCTCCTATTAGAAAATGTCCCGGGGTGAGACTACTCAGTCATTTGCATCGTTGGAGATGGGTGTCAGAGGGCGAGAGTTCATTACGGCCTCTATTTGGGTTAGCACCGTATAGAATTGTTCGAAAGTTAATTTAGTATCACCTAACATCCTATAAATGTGATATTTGGCCCTTTTTACGCCAGCTTCATGTAAGCCACCCTGATGGGGTGCTTGAGGTGTTAAAAATTTAAATTCTATGAAATTATTTAAACAATAATTCTTTATTTCCGCCTTTACCTCCGACTTCTGGAAAAAAGTTTTTAATTCTTTATATTTGTTTCGACATCCCCAAAAACACGTACCGTTATCTGACAAAATAGATTTCGGCAACCCCCTTCTACTTACAAAACGTTTTAGTGCCATTATATATGCCTCTGTAGACAAATCGGAAACTAATTCCAAATGAACGGCTTTTGTAACCGTGCATACAAAAACTGCCATGTAACATTTAACTAATGAGGCCTTTCGCAATGTAGAAGTTTTAATCTGAAAATAACCCCCATAGTCTACCATTACATTTGTAAAGGCTCGGTTGGGCGTTACCCTATTGGCAGGTAATTCTGCCATCAACTGCTCGGCATTTCTCTGCTTATACCTAAAGCATACGTGACAAGATCTAACAATCTTTTTTATCATTTTTAAACCGTTCATAGGCCAGTACCTAGTACGGAAATTTCCTAACACTGTTTGAGCACCCGCGTGGTGCAAACGAATGTGTTCTCTTTTTAACAATAGATAAACAATTTTATAATTACTGGGTAACAAAGTAGGGTGTTTTTGATCGTAATTTAAATGAGTATTACCTAAACGGCCTCCCACTCTTATAAGTTTTAAGTGTGGGTCCACAAAAGGACACAATTTCTGTATAGATTTATTTTTTACAAAATTATTTTTTGTTAACTCCTGAAATTCTAAATTTAAATTTTGTTTTTGAATATTTTTTACAATTAAAATCTCTGCTCGGTCTAATTCCTCGACAGTAATTTTACCCGTCTGGGTTTGCAATTTATTGCGTGAATTTTTTAAATTATTCACAAACCTATTTACAAAGGCTATAGTATACAAGAGTTTAGAAAACGTTGACGTTTTATTAAATAACTCGGAAAATATATCTTTTGTTTCGACATGTCTTACCACTAAGGCTACCTTTTGCTTCTTAAGCTCCGTGTCAGTGTTATAATCAACATTCAATTTAAATTGTGTATAATCAATATTTTTATTTAACAAGAATTCAGGTCCGTTCCACCATAATTTATTATCAATTAATTGAGCAATTTTAATTTTACGCGTAGGAATATCCGCGACGTTCAATTTAGTGGGTATGTGATGCAATATGATATTTTTTGATATGTTTTGGAATTTTTTTACCCTGTTTGCCACAAAAACATTCCAATTTGTCTCTGGAGACTTTACCCAATATATTGCTATCTCTGAATCGCACCATAAGTGTATCTGTTTTACTTCCAAAACGGAAGACAAGGTTTCATATACCTTTTGGGAGAGTTCTGCACTCAGTAACAGAGCAGATAACTCTAATCGTGGTATCGTGGTGACCTTCAACGGAGCAACCCTAGTTTTAGCGGTTAGCAATCGGCTAGTTACAGTATCATCTTGATACACTGCCCGCACATAAATACAACAACAGAAACAAGTGGCGCTTGCGTCACTAAATGAATGTATTTCTATGGATTTTATTACTTTATTTATTTCAAAAAGACACCTAGGAATTTTTAAATTTTCTATAAGAGGCAATTCTTTTAATAATTGCTCCCATTCATGCAATATTTCAGGATCTTTCAAATTTTCATCCCAACCTAATTTAAGGCTCCATAATTTTTGTATTATTAATTTCCCCTGTACTATCACCGGAGCTAATAACCCAAATATATCGTACCATTTAGCTACAGTAGCTAAAATGCCTCTCTTGGTGAGGTTTTTCTCTGAATTTTTCAGAGAAAATGTGTACATAAATTCATCACGTGGAGCGCACCATTTGGTACCTAAAACTTTATTCACTTGTTCTATATTTTCCTCCGTATGTAAGTGATATTCTTTTATCGGAGTTGTACAAATTTCATTTATGAACTCTTGATCATTCGATCCCCATTTATGAAGGTTAAAACCGGCTTTATTTAATATTTCGTTAAGACCGGTATATATATTTTTTAAATCCTCTTTATGTTGACACCCTGTAAGTATATCGTCAACCCAAGTCTGGTTAAGCAGGCTAATCGAGGCTCCTTTATGTTTATCTTTGTTAATCTCCGCGATTTGATTTAAAACCCTAGTGGACAACCAGGGTGAACAGGTCAGACCGAAAGGAAGCCTATTAATAAATACAGTTGATTAGGATCGACACGGACTTGTCTAAACATTTTTTCTATATCCGCCATTAAAATATAACTAAATGTACGGAACCTTAATAGTATTTCATACAAATTGGGTTGTACTTGCATTCCTTTGTATAGGACATCATTCAAGGACAAACCAGTATTCGTTTTTGCTGAACAGTCAAAAACGACGCGCACTTGCGTAGAGGAGCTTTCTGTTTTTATTACCGCAAAATGTGGCATATAGTATTTTTGTACATTATGTACTTTTTTATACTCCTGCGAATTTTCTACCTTTTCAACATGTCCGCTGTCTATATACTCCTGTATAACTTGTTTATATTCCAGGAACGCTTCTGGAGCGGTTCTAAATTTATTTTCCAATGCACGAAACCTCTTTTCTGCCTGGTATCTTGAACTTCCTAAATCTTTTATTTGATCATTTTCTGGTAGAGTAACTTGAAAGGCACCATCCTGTAGTATTATTGTATTTTTCTGAAAGTGCTCCTCCAGTACTTCATCCTGCGTCCGGTCCATCATCACTTCAGGGATGCTCTCCAATTCCCAGAACTTCTTTACATATTTTTCTAATGAAGATTCCGTATTCGAATGGAGTGAAAATGTAGAGTGAACATTATTTACACAAGCTACAAAAGAATTCGCATCCGTCAGTGCATATCGAGGAACCGAACCACACAAGATATGTCCGAATTTGGAATTTTGTAATATCGGTAAATTTTTACCAAGTCTTATAATGCCTTCTAGCAATATATCATAAGCATAATCGGCTCCGAGCAAGATATCGACCCTCCCCGGTATATTAAATTCTATATCTGCCAGGCTACAGTTTTCCGGCAATCGCAACTTATCTTTATTTATACGTAACTGTGGCAAATCGCCAGTGATTTTTGGCAAAATATGACATTTAATATTAAATTTATTTTTATTATTCAAAGTTGTCAAACGTAATTTTAACATTTTATTTGACACCGAAGCCTTTTCCGCGATGCCCCTTATCTGCAGCTTAGCATCTATAGGTTTCAAATTCAATTGTTCAGCAAATTGCTCTGTGCAGAAAGAAGTCTGGCTGCCTTGATCGAGCAGGATTCTGGCGACCTTTTTCTGACCCTTTACATTATATACGTACGCTTGGATAGTACCAAGCAACACAACTGTTGATTGATTACCAGAAGCATTATTAGAACTAACAGTTGTATTTGCGGACGTACTTGCCTCATTGTCATTGACATACGTTTTACTGTTTGTTTTATTTTTATAGCCATTATTGGCACTATTTTTATTTTTATTATTAGTAAAATTATTTTTTGAATCTTTTTTCACGTTTATATTTGAAGAACTCTCCGTTTTAGTTCTGAAATGCATTTGACTATGATGGTCTTTTGCGCAATATTTACATTTTATATCGCTTCTACAACTATCTGTATGTCCTTTTAGACATTTAATACAAAGCTTATGCTCTTTAACATATTGATATTTTTGATCGTTAAGAAGATTATTAAATTTATAGCAATTGGTAATTTTATGGTTATTTAATTTACAATAAGTACATTCCTCGGCTTTGCTATCGTTGGAAATATGGAAACTAGCTCTCCTCTTTATTTCTAAAGACGGTCCTGTCTTTTTGAAATGGTTCAAATTTTCTAAATGTTCACAGTGTACTTTTACACTGTCTAAAAACTCCTCAAAAGTCTGTATTTCTTCGGCATGCGACCCAAATTCGAGTGCCCTTTTTGTACCATAATCCAATCGTTGCTCAACCATATTGATCATAAGAATATCCAATATTTGTTGGGGTGTTAAATTTAAATTTTTTAGTTTGTTCCAACTATTATAAGTGTTGGTATACATTTCCCGTAGGTCATTCGTTAAATTGTTTGAATGCTGTATAGGTTTATTATTTAAAAGGGTTTTAATTATATTTTTTATTAATTGCGCTTTATTTGCATATCGTGAATCTAACACCTCCCATGCTAGCCTTAGGTTTTCACCACTTACGGGTATGTTTTCTAGTAGTTTAAAAGCCTCGCCTTTTACAGACGTTTTTAAATATAGCAGCTTTTGTACTTCCGGTATTGATTCGTTCTCCATGATGAGTGACTTGAATAATTCTTTAAATGGACCATATTCTTCATTTCCATGTGAAAACACAGGTATGTTTATTTTAGGAAGAGTGACATTCACTTTCGCTTCCATCGCCATTGGCTGCAGCATCGGTTCAGCTTCACTTGGTTGGCTGTTCAACCTCCGCATTGTCCCTTTTATTAATTTTATAGCTTCATAATAAATTTGGTCCACCATTTCATTGTCTTTATCATCTGTGAACCTTTCATCTTCTAGCAACATGAAATATGCTTCATTATATTTTTCATAATACGTCCTCAATTTTCCTAAAATCTCTTCGTAAATATCTAGATCAACCTCTACGATAGAATTTTTTACTTGATTTAGGATTTGACTAATTTTTCCTTTATAAGCTGCACGGGTGGCTTTGTGGTTAGACATTTTATTTTAATATATTAATTTAAATAGGGTATTACCAAATGGTTTTTATTTTTTAAATAAAATGTTTTATATTTGTTTCAAATTATTTTTTAAATTTTGAATATTCTTTCTTTCTAAAGTTTATTTCTAAAGATTTATTGCAAAAACTTTATCTTTCCTACAAAAGAACTTTATTTTGAATTTATCTTTTTAAACTTTATTTATTTTTGAAAATTGATTTCAACGTTTTAGGTATATAAAACGTTTTACAAACTCATGTATAATATGTATTATTTAAATACTGAAAAACTTTTAATTTTGGTTTTTTAAGGACTTGACATCCCTTGGTCTGTTGTAAGCAAACAAAGGGTTTGATGCAGATCAAATCTGCTTTAGAAATTATTAAGTACCTTACATAACCTAATGTTTCTTTTAGACAAAAGAATTCTATAGTTTTTATTAACTAATAGAAACATAAATAAATTTGTTGTACTCTTTTAGTACTAATATATTTTTTTTACTGTTTTTCTATTTGGAAAATTATTTCTGTTGCCATATTAGCTCTTTTACTATTTTTCTAGACTGTCTGCTGTTGGTTTCTTCGGTCATTTATTTTTTACTTTCTTTGCTTTTCGTTTTATTAATTTTTATATTAAAATTAATGTGCCCAGATTAAAGGAACAACAGATCCGTGGCTCTTTGTGCCCTAAAATTGAGGATCCGCGGTCGAAGAACCATAAAAATGTGGGAGAACAGTGATACCAAGTCAACCCCGGTGATTAGTAAAATTCTAAACCCAGAAAAAGACTTCACTGTCCCACAGTTCCTTGCGATTTTTACTTCTTCGCTTGAAGACCCTTCGATTTAGTGGACCACCCAGAGTTTCAGTAATTACGACCAACTGATAATGTTAACGAATCACTAGGTACCCTGAGAAACCCTGTATTATTGAATATAAATTTTTATATTCTAATGGGACAACCTGTAAATCCAACAACAAACTATGTCTAGAAATAAAATGCAATAAATTATGAAAGTCGGTTTAATATAAAATAATATAACAAATTCTTGTGTAGATTAGGTAAAATGACATAATGTATTTTAATCATTAAATACCTACATAAAGAAATAAACATTTATATACCCTAAGGATTGGTACCAACCTATTTATACGATAGGACTGGACAATTCTATCCTATCCTTAAACCCTAAAGGTTTTAGTTAGGTTAATTATAGTTGAATTTTAATGTTAATACTAACTTATTTACTGAATACTATTTTTAAATGCAATATTAGAACTTAGTAAAATCTAATCTGTATAAACGATTTATTGCAAAAATGATTGAATAAAACTACTAAAAAACTGCGGATTGGTGAGAAATTTGTTCAGTCATATTGTATATTTTTTATTTTCTTAAAGGCCTTAGCGCGTTACCGAAACCTAGGTTTTTTAAAGAAAAAGAAAGCACAATAGTCTACTTATTGATGTTCTTCGGACTCTTATTAGGTGTCGAATTATTCGTTGGCCTAGATTTCAGCTATGCCCTATGCTGCATTTTATATTGGGTAAAATTTACCTTGCTTTTCCAAAAGTTGTTGTAAAACCATCTACCATTTCACCTTCAGCACTTTAACTTTTTACACAGAACGTGCATACTAAGTTCGTTACACTAGCACTAATAATAACGATTATTAGAAGTAATTTTTAACTGCCGGAATTGCGGCATAATCCATTTCATCAACATGACAACATTTCACTTTCCCAGTCTTCTCTCGAATGTCTTTTTGTTTTTCATTTCTTGCTATTAAGTAACCTTGGACGAACCCATCCATATTTTTGTATAGGCTGCAAAACTAGTTCTGATATTTGGGCGAGACATGTCCATCTCGCTTTAATTCGTATCATATGCAATAGATAACTATTCTTACACTTTAGAAAAAGACCCCTTGATATGACCACAGAAATAATTCCTTTATTAACATTTGAACAGCGGCGTGCTTTATTTTCTTTTTATTAATATTATATTTTATTTAAAAATTTTATCGTTACAGAACCGTAACAAAGTGCATGATCAGTAACGAGTATTCCCCCCTCTAGCTCTTATTACTGCTTGCATCTTTCTCAGCATGCTTGCAAGTCAATTTTGGACATATCCTTGGGAAATTGCATTCCATTCATCCTGTGCAGCAAGCCGAAGCAGCTCTATCGTATTTGGAACGGGATTTATTTGTCGTATGCTGCGTTTTAAGTGATCCAACATGTGCTCTATTGGATTTAAATCCGGGTTAGACGGTGGCCAATCCAATCTTCGAATTTGGACCTCATCAAGATAGTTACTCACTATGGCAGCGGCATGTGGTCGAGCATTATCGTGCATTAACGTGAATCTTTCATATTCAATGTAACCAAAATTTGACAAAACATGATCTTGCAGGATGTTTTAAACGTAAGAATCACCGGTCATCCGTCCATTCACTTCCACAAGTGCGGTACGTATCTCCCAACTAATACCTTCCCAAAGAATTATGCCACCAACTCCAAAACTAACGGTCGGGGCGAGACTTGCAGCTGGCGAATCGTTCTCCAACTCTTCTGTAGACGTAGTTTTGACCATCTGGCTTCCATAATAGGATTCTGGTCTCATCAGTGAAAAGAACGTTTTTCCAGTTGTCGATATTCCACTAAATATGTGTTCTTGCAAATTCCAAATGACGAGCTTTATGATTTTGGAGAAGACGTGGAACTTTGGCGGGGCGTCTGGGCTTTAAGTTTGCTTCTTTTGATCTTCGTCTAACTGTTTCTGAACTTACATTAACTTGTCTAACATTTAATAGCTCATTTCTGAGGTGCATCGATGTCAATGAACGATTTAATGTAGAAATAAGAACCAAAAAACGGCCATCAAGTGCGGCTGTGCAGTTTGAGCATCCTTGAGCAGGCCTTTGTACGAAATTTCCTGTTTCGCCTTGTGGTACCTTTTTAAAGTATTTGAAACTAGATTGACTTCTCCTGAGACGTCGTGCGATATCTTTTTGTGCATATCCTTCCTCGTACAAAATTACCATCTGTGCTACTTGGGCTTTATCGCAGTATCTAGTTGGTGGCATACTTGTTTTAAACTTAGTTAAATCAAAACAATATTTACTTAAATTCAATAAATTAAACTAAAAATAACCGAATTAGTATGATTTTTCCTTTACATGAAGAAGGTTTTTTATGATAAAATATACGAATGACACTAAACGCTAAATAAACGTCAAATATATATATATATATATATATATATATATATATATATATATATATATATATATATATATACAAGAATTACTGGATATTAGTGACTGTCGATATAAACAAACAACACAGTTTATTAGGGTTGCAGTCAGGAAATTGGCCATTTTTTAAATTTTAAAAATTTTAGAATGTATTTTGTCCATTATTTTATATTTTATATGTGTGTTATTCATGGTGAGTGTCAATGCTTTTACAAATAATCTGAACGACTAGTAAGTTGCACTGAAGAATTGTGATATTTTATAAATATTTACATATTTTTCTTATTACAGTGTCTTGAAAAAGGAATAAAACCATTCCGAAAGCTAGACAAAAAGTCTAGCTAAAATATAACGTTTTGTTTGTTTTTCCAAAATCAGATTTTCTGCTCTTTGACTATCATCATCATCATCATTGGCTCCACAGGGAGACTCCAAGTTGGAGACTCCAACTCCATTGAATTTTACTAAGTGTACTGGTATGCTGAATTCTATAATGGCCTTGTACAGTGCGTTTCTTTCAACACTATCATAGGCACATCTAAAATCAACAAACAGGTGATGAGTATCAATGCCATACTCATATGTTTTCTCCAGAGCTTGCCTTAGAAGGAATATTTGATCGGTCGTTGATCTTTCTTTACGAAACCCACACTGATATTTACCTATTATGTCTTCACAATATCCCGATTGATCAGAAGCCGGTTTAAAAACTCCATCACGTCTACAAAAACCTATCCAGATACTGATATAGAATCGGATTACAATCCGGTGGTGGCTGTAGTAAATATAAGATTCAAGAAACTACAGAAAAGTGCAGTTAAACAAAAGATAGACGTTAAGCAACTAAAAAACGCAACTATACTGGAAAGGACAAGAGAACAGGTAAGCAACAATTTTAGAAACATCGCTGCAAAAAATAGGAACACAGACAATGTAGAAAATAAATGGATGGAGATAGAAAAGGCCCTTATGACAGCTGGTGAAGGCTACTTAGCTCCAAGCAAAATTAAGAAAAAAGAATGGATGACAAACGAAATTTTGCATCTCATGGAGGAAAGGCGAAGAAATAAAACCAACGAGACAAAATACAAAGAAGTGAACCGTGAAATTAAGAGAAAAATTAGAGAAGCCAAAGAGAACTGGGTTCTGGACAACTGCAAGGAAATAGAAGAATATGATAGAAGGTAAGATAGCTTTAACATGCATGAAAAGATCAAGGAAATAACAGGTAAAAAATTGAAACAAGCATCCATAGTAAAGGACAAAAAAGGTAAAATAATTACAGATTTAAATGAAAAACTGGCAAGATGGACAGAATACATTGAAGAACTTTTTGCAGACGAAAGACCAGAAATAGCAGTGGCAGAACCTACAGGAACACAAAAGGGGGTAAAGCTGCAGGACCAGATGAAATTCCTGTAGAATTGTTGAAACTAATAGACGACGACGCACTTGAAATAATGGTGAACCTCTTTAACACAATTTATAGAACAGGCATCATACCAAAGAAATGGCTCTCCTCTACTTTTGTTACAATCCCGAAGACGAATAACGCCAGAGAGTGTTCAGACCACAGAACTATAGCAATGATGAGCCACACATTAAAAGTATTTTTAAAAATAATTCACAAAAGAATATTTAATAAATTAGAAGAGAACATAAGCGCCACACAGTTTGGATTCAGAGGTGGACTGGGAACACGGGAAGCTTTGTTTGGTCTGAGTGTGTTAATGCAAAGATGTTTGGATGTAAACCAAGACCTCTACGTAGGTTTCATAGATTTTGAGAAGGCCTTCGATAAAGTCAGACACCAAAAGCTGTATGAAATCCTAAGAAGCAAAAACATCGACAGTCGCGACATTACCATCATATCCAGGTTGTACTGGGGACAAACAGCAAAAATCAAAGTTGATAATGAGTTAACCGAAGAAATTGAGATTCGTCGAGGTGTGCGTCAGGGTTGTGTGCTTTCTCCACTATTATTCAATATATATAGCGAAACAATATGTCAGGAAGCGCTCCTAGAGCAAAACATTGGTATGAACATTAACGGAGAGTTAATTAACAATATACGATACGCTGATGACACGCTAATAGTAACAGATAACCTAACAAATTTACAGTTTTTGATGGAAAACATAAACACCCATACCAAAAAATATGGTCTAAAACTGAACATCAAAAAGACTAAATTCATGATTGTAACAAAGAAGCTATACACCAATTTGAATTTAACCATAAATAATCAGACAGTTGAAAGAGTTACGTCCTACAAATATTTAGGAGTTTGCTTCACTGATACTAATGACCAGACAAGAGAAATCAAGAGGCGAATAGAGATAGCGAGACAATCGTTTGTCAAAATGAAAAAGTTCCTATGCAGCCGGGACATAAATATAAACTTAAGAACGAGAATGTTAAGGTGTTATGTTTTCTCCGTTCTGCTGTACGGCATGGAAGCCTGGACACTGAAAAAGATAAACATCAAAAACATTGAGGCATTCTAGATGTGGTGTTACAGGAGAATGTGGAAAATACCATGGACAAAAAGAGTAACAAATCAAGAAGTTCTGCTGAAGATGGGGAAGGAATGCGAAGTCATAAAAACCATACAAACGAAAAAACTGGAATATCTGGGCCACATAATGAGAGGAGAAAAGTACTCTATGCTTAGACTCATAATCCAAGGAAAAATCTCGGGAAAGAGAAATGTGGGACGTAGGAGGATTTCCTGGTTGCGAAATTTAAGGGAGTGGTATGGGTGCAGTTCAATACAGTTGTTCAGAGCTGCAGCCAACAAAGTGAAGTTTGCTGTGATGGTAGCCAACCTCCGATAGGAGACGGTACTGCAAGAAGAAGAATATCCCGATAGTCGGTCGTAAAGAATATATGCCAATATTTTGTATGTTACGTTTAGAAGGGCTATTCCTCTGTAGTTGTCACATATTGTTTGATCTCCTTTCTTGTGGATAGGTACAATTATACCTACATTCCAGTCTTCTGGCAACTTTATTTGCTTCCAGATCAGTTCTACCAGTCTACATATACAGTATGTCAGGTTTTTTGCCATGTTTTAAAAGATCTGAAGGAATGCCATCTGCCCCAGGGGCTTTATTTTCTTTCAATTTTTGTATAGCTTGGATGACTTCTACCTCTGTTGGGATGTTATCTTTTTCTCTTTCGTCGTCAATGTCCCCTTTGGCTATAATACACACATTAAACATTGTTATTTTATGATTTATTACTTACATCAATAAATTTGTGTCGATGAAACAACCAATATCGCAATACGTCCACGCGACACATCGACATAAAGAAACACGCTTCGATGAATATATATTTAATTTATATTTTAAGCTATTCTAGTATTATAATTTGTTTTTATAGTGCTTATTAATAAAGTTACGTTTATTAAATTTATTATTCTCAAAATACTTTATTACAACTGCATTTCTAGGTGCACAGGTGATATTTTTAAAAGAAAATCCTTTAGAAAAATACCCGAAAAATAATATAAATGTATTACCTGTAAGAGATATGTATCTGCAGATAACGCTCCTGTCCATTTGACTTTAATGCTATGCATTTCTGCTTTAACTAATTCTATAAGACCAGGAGCAGGAGGTCTATCGACATCTAAGTACCACAAATCTTTGCAGAGTACCTAAAATAAATATTATTGATTCACTTTTTACAATTTAAATTGTGAAAGTTATTACCTGAATTTCGCCCTCTTTTACAGTTCCATCTCGACCGGACCAAATGTGGAGTCTTGAACCAATTGCCACTGCAGTGTGGGACGATCTGGCACAGGGCAAATCATGTTCAGTTTCTTGTTGGACATTTAATTCATCCCAGCTCATTGTCCCTAAATTCAGACATTTCAAGATATTTGTACACTCTTTAGATGATTCAACTTCTTTTGAGATCTCTCCTGAGAACAACTCTTGAGCAATTGTTTGAACAAATCCCCCAAAAATAAACATTTTGTGGCCAATCACTGTGGACGTGTGTAGAAATCTAGGCAGAGGTTGAATACCTGCTATTTTTGGTTGACACCAAGTCATTGTATTTGTATCCAGAAACCATACATCACCTAAGATGGATCCATTTGTACCTCCGTATATTATTAAAAGTGAACGATTCTGTTGTTTATCAGTATATGCTGCACTGGTATGAGATTCTCTTGGACAGGGAGTTGGGCCATATGTTTTCGGAATCTCCCATCGATAAGGTTTAGAGGTAATATCTAAAGTATAGAGGTCGTTTAAATACTTTGGCGGAGGGTTTTTGAGGTATCCACTATCATTGGTTACACCACCAAATAGGTAAACTTTTGAATTTATCAAAGTAAAACTATGTCCTGATCTCGGACAAGGAGACTCTCCATTTGTTGGTTTTGTTGGTGCTAGTAACGTACATTCCCATATTTGTGTCTAAAATCAAAATTATACGCAAATTAATAGTAATTAATATCCTTAGTGTATCGGGATTTAATTAAACATTCAGAAATCAGATCTAAGTAACCCAATTCAGTTTAAAAATTTAAAATCGTTTTAATGATATTAATCATTGCTTATTGCTCAATACGATTGTTTATGACATTGAAAATATCAGTGTAACTAGAACACGCTTACCGCGACGCTGACCTAGTAAAATTTGCAATGTAATCAAAAGCTTATTTAATATTATGTACAAATTATGTTAACAAACGCACGTGAGTTAAATACCTGGAAAATAACAGGAGTAGATTATTAAGAATTAAGAGTTAACAGTCGAAGCTAGTGTTGTCATCCGTCAAATGGGTACTCTCTCTATTATTGTACTTAGAGAACAATACAGTAATTATGAGTATCTAGTGAGTTCGAGTTCATCAACCCCATACAGGGAGTAAACTACTCCTAGAGTTCCACTATATGGAATTCCTGATGGAAGCAATTATATCGCGATCCTAGACCAGACGGAAATAGAGCAGATGTGGGAGGAAAGACGTCGAAGGACGAGGTACAGGAGAATGGAGCTGTAAACAGTAATTCCATCGTAAACAACAAAGATGTCAAGCCAGATATGGAGCTGAAAGTAGTGCTATACATAATCACGGCAGTTTTAATATTAAAGTTGGTATGGTCAGTATGGAAGGCACACAGGAGGAATTTGAAAAAGGACATCCATTGAGGCATATTAGCAAGAACAACGACAAATCTAGACGTTTAAAGTGGTAAGTCTCTATTATTTGTTTTTATGATACTTCCTTGCACGATTTATTGCACATTTTTATGAATGAATATTATAATACATAAAATAAAAATAAAATAAATACCAAATCAATTGGTAAATTTAACAAAACTAACTCTTGAAAAAGTTGAATGTAGAGTATGAATTCAGGGGGAACTATCTGAACCTTTTAAAACAAATAACTGGCTGCGTCAGGGAGACCGTCTCTCCTGGATACTGTTCCATCTGGATCTGGAAAAAGTAATACGTATGTCACAAATCACAATCACTGCTTCATTATATAATAAATTAGTGCAAATCCTGGCCTATGCTGATATCAACATTGTTGGAAGAACGAAAAACGCTGTACGAGATGCGTATGTAGCATTAAAAGAATCAGCTACAAAAATGAGTTTAATTATAAAATATGAAAATAAGCACGCAACCATAAATCCTACGACCACTTGTTATAGAAAATGACGTCATCGAAGCTGTGAACGAATTTGTATACCTGGGAGCGCTCCTTAACACTGAAAATATTTCTACCGCAGAGATAAACTGCAGAATTTGCACGAACAACAGATGCTATTTTGGGCTCAATCTCCTCCTTAAATCCCCAATTATATCGAGAAATAGAAAAATAAATCTCTACAAAACAATAATACGCCCAGTCCTAACATATGGTTCAGAGACCTGGACTCTAACAAAAAATAATGAAAACAGGTTAGGATGTTTTGAAAGAAAAGTACTAAGGCGAATCTATGGAGCAGTGAATGACAATGGAGTGTAGAGAAGACAATACAACTTCGAACTTTATAGAATATACCAGAAAGATGATATCGTAAAACTTATTAAGATATTCTGAGGTAGTATCTGACTATGATAGGACATAGTCTGAGGTGGATAGGACATGTAATGCGGATGGAACAAAATGACCCAGCTAGAAAAACACTCCTTGATAGACCCATTGGTCACAGAAGAAGAAGAAGACCCAGAACAAGATTACTTGATAAAATCAATGAAGACATTGAAAATATGGGAATACATGCTTGGCAGAGAAAGGCGATGGATAGGGACGACTGGAGAGAAATTCTTGAGGAGGCTAGGACCCACATAGGGTTGAAAAGCCAGAATGATGTTGATGAAAGCCATTCTATTATTGACTAACTTCATAAGATCACTAGTCAGAAATGGCACTAGAAAAAAAAAGTTTATAATCATGTATTCCTGGATATGACCCAAGCTTTTGACATGATATAGCATAAAGGACAAAGTTTCAGTAGGAAGCCGGAGAAAGCATACTCTGATTGGAGACAGAGGAAATTTACCCCAAGGTAATATCCTTGACTAGTACTATACATTTTATACACCCTCCTGAATTAATCAAGATACTATTGCCACAATTGCTATATTATCTCAATTGAGGAATTCCTTCGAGCAGATTAACAAGGAGGATTAAGAAATAACCTAAATCTATTCATATTCAATTCACTAATAAAAGGAAACAATATATTCCAATCAAAATAAATGAGCTCCAGATCCCACATGAGAACATTAAAAAATATTTGGGCACCACTCACAATGTAAGACTTGTACAAGATAAAAGATAAGATGAGACTCCAAATTAGGGACTCATAAAACGGCGATACTCTGCAATTAAATCCTCAAGCCTGTTTGAAGTCATGGCATATAACTATGGGGTTGTGCCAGCGAAAGTAACAGAGATAATCCAACGTTTTCAGAACAAATACTAGGGAATATCATTGAGGCTCCTTGGTACATTAGAAACAGTAACATCCACAAATACCTGGTGATTGATACTGCTGGACAGATTGTCTATAAAGGTCAGAATCATGAAGATAGGAATCATCAAATGACTGTTGAGTCCTTGCAGCTACTTGACAACTCAAACCAAATCACATGAACCAAGAAAATTAAACCATACATGTTAATCTTATAATGTAAATAGGCGATGCCTGATAAGAACTAAAGAAACACTGCTGAATAAGACTTCGACTTAGAAATAAGTTACACATTGTTCTATCAGTAAACAGATTGAAATGTTAACCTGAAAGAAACAATTTTTTTTAAACATGAGGTGTAAATAAATGACAACAATTTGCTATAAATATAATTTAAATTAAAAGAAGACTTTTATTAAATAATTGCATCAGATATCATTTAATCATCATCATCACTGGCTCGACAACCCTTTTTGGGTCTTGGCCTGTTCTAGGATTCTTCTCCATTCCGATCTGTTTCGTGCTTTTTTTCTCCAGTTTTTTATTTTTAAGGTTGTTATATCATTTTCTATTTGTTCTAAGTATCTCAGTTTCGGTCTTCCTCTTGTTCTTTTTCCTACTGGCATCTGTTTGAATATTTTGTTTGGTATTTCGCCTTCTTCCATTCTTTCTACATGTCCTATCCAACGCAGCCGTCCTATTTTGATGAATGTTATAATATCCGGATCCTGGTATATTTTGTATAGTTCAGAGTTGTATCGTCTTCGCCATATTCCGTTTTCTTTTGTGCCCTTGTATATGTGTCGCAAGATTTTTCTTTCGAAGGTGGCTAACAACGTTTCCTCTCTTTTAGTAAGTGTCCAGGTTTCTGAGCCATATGTGAGTACCGGTCTTATTAGGGTTTTATATATTTGGCATTTTGTCTTTCTTGCGACGTTATCTGATCTTAGGTGTCTAATTAAGCCATGGTAACATTTATTTGCAATAAATATTCGCCTCTTCACTTCCTCCGTAACGTTATTATCAGACGTGACTAGGGATCCCAAGTATATAAAGTTTTTTACCTCCTCTATGTTGTATTCTCCTATTAATATATTTTGTGGCTGCCTTATTTCTGCGTTTTTTCTTACCTGCATATATTTTGTTTTGGTCTGATTGATTTTAAGACCACTATTTTGTGCAGCTCGTTCTATTTGGTTGTATGCCTCTATCATTTCTCTTCTTGATCTTGCGATTATGTCAACATCATCTGCAAATGCTAGTATTTGCACGCTTTTATTAATGATTGTTCCTCGTGTATTGACTGTTGTGTCCCTCAGTATTTTCTCGAGCACGATGTTGAACAAGATGCATGATAGAGCGTCTCCCTGGTGTAGTCCCTTTTTCACATCTATTGTTTCCGTTAATTCATTTTGTATCCGGATTCTACTTTCTACTTTTAGAGATTCTTTTATCAGTTCTATTAGTTGTGTTGGTATATTAAATTCTTTCATTGCTTTTATTAAGAATTCTCGGTTTATATTGTCATATGCGCTTTCAAAGTCTATGAAGAGATGATGGGTGTCGATGTTATATTCACTTGTTTTTTCGAGGATCTGTCGCAGAACAAATATCTGGTCTATTGTTGACTTCTGTCTACAGAAGCCACTTTGGTATTTGCCAACTATTTTTTCAGCGTGTGGTCTAAGTCTTTCATAAATGACATTGGACATTATTTTGTATGCTGCATTCAGCAGCGTGATTCCACGGTAGTTTCCACATTCTAACTGAATTCCTTTTTTATGTAGTGGTACAATAATACCGCTATTCCACTCCGTTGGTAGCTGTTTATTCGACCATATCTTTGTTATCAATTCATGTATTGTTTTTTGTAGTGCGTCTCCTCCTTCCTTTAGTAACTCCGATGCTATTTGATCCGATCCCGGTGCTTTATTGTTCTTTAATTTTTCTACTGCTGCTCTAATCTCGGCTATTGTTGGTGGAGTCTTTTCTCTGTTGTCTGCTTGGTCTAATGGTATGTCAGGGGTCGTCTCTCTCCGATCTCCTTCAAACTTTTCCGTAAAATGTTCTGTCCATCTACTTAGTATCTCTTGCTGTTCTGTCAATATATTACCTTCCTTATCTCTACACATCGTTGTTCTCGGTTTGAAGTCTTTTCTGCTTTTGTTTAGTCTCTGATAAAATTTTCTTGTCTCTGTTGATTTACTTAGTTCTTGTAGTTCTTGAAGTTCTTTGTTCATATATTCTCTCTTTTTTCTTCGGTGAGTTTTCTTTTCTTCTTTGCGTAGTCGTTTATATTCTTCCTCTGCTTGTCGGGTTCTGTGCCCCTGTTGCATCAGTAAATATGCTCTGTTTTTTTTGTCTGTGATGATCTGACATTCTTCGTCAAACCAGTCATTCGTTCTTGTTTTTCTTTCTCTACCTTTTATGCCTAGTACTTCTTTAGCTGCCTCTTTTATGATGTCTCTGCATTCTTCCCACTCTTTATTTAGGTTTTCATGTGTTATTCTGTTTTCTAGTTTGTTGTTTATCTTTTCTTTATACTCTTTATTTTTGTTTGTTTCTTTGAGTCTTTCTACCTTGTATCGTTCATGTTTAGAGCCTCTTTCCTTTTTGATGTTTGAAATTCTAGCCCTTCGAGGAATTCCTTCGAGCAGATTAACAAGGAGGATTAAGAAATAACCTAAATCTATTCATATTCAATTCACTAATAAAAGGAAACAACATATTCCAATCAAAATAAATGAGCTCCAGATCCCACATGAGAACATTAAAAAATATTTGGGCACCACTCACAATGTAAGACTTGTACAAGATAAAAGATAAGATGAGACTCCAAATTAGGGACTCATAAAACGGCGATACTCTGCAATTAAATCCTCAAGCCTGTTTGAAGTCATGGCATATAACTATGGGGTTGTGCCAGCGAAAGTAACAGAGATAATCCAACGTTTTCAGAACAAAGACTAGGGAATATCATTGAGGCTCCTTGGTACATTAGAAACAGTAACATCCACAAATACCTGGTGATTGATACTGCTGGACAGATTGTCTATAAAGGTCAGAATCATGAAGATAGGAATCATCAAATGACTGTTGAGTCCTTGCAGCTACTTGACAACTCAAACCAAATCACATGAGCAAAGAAAATTAAACCATACATGTTAATCTTATAATGTAAATAGGCGATGCCTGATAAGAACTAAAGAAACACTGCTGAATAAGACTTCGACTTAGAAATAAGTTACACATTGTTCTATCAGTAAACAGATTGAAATGTTAACCTGAAAGAAACAATTTTTTTTAAACATGAGGTGTAAATAAATGACAACAATTGCTATAAATATAATTTAAATTAAAAGAAGACTTTTATTAAATAATTGCATCAGATATCATTTAATCATCATCATCACTGGCTCGACAACCCTTTTTGGGTCTTGGCCTGTTCTAGGATTCTTCTCCATTCCGATCTGTTTCGTGCTTTTTTTCTCCAGTTTTTTATTTTTAAGGTTGTTATATCATTTTCTATTTGTTCTAAGTATCTCAGTTTCGGTCTTCCTCTTGTTCTTTTTCCTACTGGCATCTGTTTGAATATTTTGTTTGGTATTTCGCCTTCTTCCATTCTTTCTACATGTCCTATCCAACGCAGCCGTCCTATTTTGATGAATGTTATAATATCCGGATCCTGGTATATTTTGTATAGTTCAGAGTTGTATCGTCTTCGCCATATTCCGTTTTCTTTTGTGCCCTTGTATATGTGTCGCAAGATTTTTCTTTCGAAGGTGGCTAACAACGTTTCCTCTCTTTTAGTAAGTGTCCAGGTTTCTGAGCCATATGTGAGTACCGGTCTTATTAGGGTTTTATATATTTGGCATTTTGTCTTTCTTGCGACGTTATCTGATCTTAGGTGTCTAATTAAGCCATGGTAACATTTATTTGCAATAAATATTCGCCTCTTCACTTCCTCCGTAACGTTATTATCAGACGTGACTAGGGATCCCAAGTATATAAAGTTTTTTACCTCCTCTATGTTGTATTCTCCTATTAATATATTTTGTGGCTGCCTTATTTCTGCGTTTTTTCTTACCTGCATATATTTTGTTTTGGTCTGATTGATTTTAAGACCACTATTTTGTACAGCTCGTTCTATTTGGTTGTATGCCTCTATCATTTCTCTTCTTGATCTTGCGATTATGTCAACATCATCTGCAAATGCTAGTATTTGCACGCTTTTATTAATGATTGTTCCTCGTGTATTGACTGTTGTGTCCCTCAGTATTTTCTCGAGCACGATGTTGAACAAGATGCATGATAGAGCGTCTCCCTGGCGTAGTCCCTTTTTCACATCTATTGTTTCCGTTAATTCATTTTGTATCCGGATTCTACTTTCTACTTTTAGAGATTCTTTTATCAGTTCTATTAGTTGTGTTGGTATATTAAATTCTTTCATTGCTTTTATTAAGAATTCTCGGTTTATATTGTCATATGCGCTTTCAAAGTCTATGAAGAGATGATGGGTGTCGATGTTATATTCACTTGTTTTTTCGAGGATCTGTCGCAGAACAAATATCTGGTCTATTGTTGACTTCTGTCTACAGAAGCCACTTTGGTATTTGCCAACTATTTTTTCAGCGTGTGGTCTAAGTCTTTCATAAATGACATTGGACATTATTTTGTATGCTGCATTCAGCAGCGTGATTCCACGGTAGTTTCCACATTCTAACTGATTTCCTTTTTTATGTAGTGGTACAATAATACCGCTATTCCACTCCGTTGGTAGCTGTTTATTCGACCATATCTTTGTTATCAATTCATGTATTGTTTTTTGTAGTGCGTCTCCTCCTTCCTTTAGTAACTCCGATGCTATTTGATCCGATCCCGGTGCTTTATTGTTCTTTAATTTTTCTACTGCTGCTCTAATCTCGGCTATTGTTGGTGGAGTCTTTTCTCTGTTGTCTGCTTGGTCTAATGGTATGTCAGGGGTCGTCTCTCTCCGATCTCCTTCAAACTTTTCCGTAAAATGTTCTGTCCATCTACTTAGTATCTCTTGCTGTTCTGTCAATATATTACCTTCCTTATCTCTACACATCGTTGTTCTCGGTTTGAAGTCTTTTCTGCTTTTGTTTAGTCTCTGATAAAATTTTCTTGTCTCTGTTGATTTACTTAGTTCTTGTAGTTCTTGAAGTTCTTTGTTCATATATTCTCTCTTTTTTCTTCGGTGAGTTTTCTTTTCTTCTTTGCGTAGTCGTTTATATTCTTCCTCTGCTTGTCGGGTTCTGTGCCCCTGTTGCATCAGTAAATATGCTCTGTTTTTTTTGTCTGTGATGATCTGACATTCTTCGTCAAACCAGTCATTCGTTCTTGTTTTTCTTTCTCTACCTTTTATGCCTAGTACTTCTTTAGCTGCCTCTTTTATGATGTCTCTGCATTCTTCCCACTCTTTATTTAGGTTTTCATGTGTTATTCTGTTTTCTAGTTTGTTTTTTATCTTTTCTTTATACTCTTTATTTTTGTTTGTTTCTTTGAGTCTTTCTACCTTGTATCGTTCATGTTTAGAGCCTCTTTCCTTTTTGATGTTTGAAATTCTAGCCCTTCGAGGAATTCCTTCGAGCAGATTAACAAGGAGGATTAAGAAATAACCTAAATCTATTCATATTCAATTCACTAATAAAAGGAAACAATATATTCCAATCAAAATAAATGAGCTCCAGATCCCACATGAGAACATTAAAAAATATTTGGGCACCACTCACAATGTAAGACTTGTACAAGATAAAAGATAAGATGAGACTCCAAATTAGGGACTCATAAAACGGCGATACTCTGCAATTAAATCCTCAAGCCTGTTTGAAGTCATGGCATATAACTATGGGGTTGTGCCAGCGAAAGTAAGAGAGATAATCCAACGTTTTCAGAACAAATACTATAGAGCGTTTCACGTTAAGAAAATAACATAGCGGAGATAGGGCCATGTATTTCTTATGGACGGTAGAAGCGCAGCGATGCCACGATGAACACAAGCGCGATTCAGGGTTGTATAATTCGTATTTTCGTTTTCACAGACATAAATTGAATTAATGGTTTTTAACGTAATTGACCAAAAGTGCCCATTCGAAACAAGAGATGAAAAGTAGGGAAAATGATTTTAATTAAATAAATAGTATTTACAAAAGATAATTTTATTTTATCTTATTTTAATTATAGTAACGATAGTTTATTTGTTTTTCGGTAAGAATATCATATACCATGAATCATAGAAATCAGTAGAAAATATTGCTTAGTTTAATCATGCACTTTGCCGGCTATTAAATATTTAAAAGCAAATAAACGGACCGCTTGGAATGCATATATCTAATTACTAATTGCAACTTAAAATAATACGGTGTATGTATGTCAGCGATTTTATGTCGTTCTCTGAGACTACATAATGATAATAAGGTTTTGTGGTTCTTTAGTTGAGGAGCAGACTTTCTATATGCATTTTGTCCATTTTTTCAAATTTTCAACCAAAGGTGGCATCGCAAACTATATGTATAGAGCCACCATTTTGTGTCACGAAAGACGTTTTAAATGCATTCTGTTGTCTGTAAATTAAATGAAAAAAATACCTTGGACTTTCTATGTGCTGTATGTCCATTGACGGTAGACGAACTAAATGAAGTTTGTCCGTGCGCTATGGACTAATTGCGATTTGATTGTTGTTGGCGGTCGTTGTCGTTGTATAGTTGGTGTCTATACTGTTATGTTTGTTTTATGTACGTTTGTTTTTCCGATTTTCAACAAAACAATATAAAATAATGGAGGTAGTTGTGACAGGAGATCATGTAGTTGGTGATACGGACCGCAGTAGCAGAAAAAGAAAAAGACATCTAACTTCTAAAGAGCGTAAAAGCAATGTTAGGTAAGCTTTAATGACTTATAGGTTACTTTTGTATTTTGGTATTGTTTACACAATATCATCTTAAGTTCTTATGTTGTTGTCGTTAATATTTTAATATCATTCTCTTTTCAAGGCATTCAAATCATTATCCTAATTTGGAACATTTTGTTGATTTTTCCTGTCATCACCCTAATCGAGAAGATTTTTGTTGTAATGAAGTATTCGAAGACGATGTTAGGACAATTAGAAGTATGTTTTATGAAACAATAAACAAAAATATACAGGATAATCATTTGGGGCATTTTATGGATGTTGAAAAACCAGATAGAAGTTGGAACCGAAAAATAGAAAGAAAATCCCACAATTTCTTTAGAAGATATCATGTAAGTTTTACTGTAATTCTTTGCTGTACGAAATTTTATAGATTTTCTAGACCCTTGCTGCATAATATTCTTTATTTTAGGTTTGGAAGAATGGAAAAAAAATTTACATTTGCCAGAAACTATTCTTATCCATATTTAGTGTCAGTCAGAGACGCGTAAATACTATTGCTCGAAAAATGCAATCTGGCAGTGGTATTGTTGAGAACCGTGGAGGGGACAAACGGTCTTTCAAGAATGTTAAAAAATTTGAAGCTGTTAAAAAATTTATAGCCAGTTTGAAAGGACATGAAAGTGATTACGGGCGTGCTAAATCTCGGCGCATTTATCTATCATCTGAAAATAATATTACTATTTTATGGAATCTGTACAATCAAAGTACTGCTGATAATTTGAAAGTAAATTACAAGTATTTTAATAGGATCTTTAATAGTCATTTTAATATTGCATTTGGAAGCCCTGCTACTGACGTATGTGGCTTTTGTGTCAGGACCCAAACTTCTATTAGCCTTTGTAAAGACAAAACTGAAATAGAGAAACTAAGAACTTCTCTACGTGTACATAAAATACGGGCCAAACAATTTTTTAAACTAATGAAGGAAAAACCGGAACACACTGTTTCCTACTGTTTTGACCTTCAGCAGGATCAAGTCTTACCGAAAGTGCCCATTCAAGATGCATTTTACGCCCAGCAGTTGTCTTTTTATTGTTTTTGTGTAACCGACGTGGATATTAAAAAGCCAGTTTTCTACACCTGGATGGAACATCAAGCAAAAATGGGATCTGCAGAAACAAGTTCTGCTCTACGTGATTTTCTTAATAAATCTGAATTTGGATCAGGTATAAAACAGTTAACACTATTCGCAGATGGTTGTGCGGGCAGAATAAAAATGCACACATGATGCATATGCTCATGCTATGGTTATACAGAGATGCCCCACAAAATATTAAATCTGTGGTACTTATTTTTCCGGTACGCGGACATTCATATTTGCCAGCGGACCGTGTTTTCGGGCAAATAGAAAAAGTTACACGATCCTACAGTACAATAAAAACCCCTACACAATATTATGAAATTTACTCCAAGAAGGGAGAAGTTAAACAACTTGGTAGAGACTGGACTGTTTATGATATAAAAACTGCGTTAACCTGTTTAAAAAAAATTGAAGGAATCAGTGCAGCCAAACGAATTATTATTAAGAGATCACAAAATAACAACAATATTTTGCTTAAGACCGAACTGTTCTACAGATATGATCCATCCAAACAATTCCAAACATTATTAAAACGTGGAAAGAAGCTTTCGACTTTACACTTACCTGCTGTAGAACTCCAAAACGAAATTAAACCAAAAAAACTCCAGAGTCTCTCGAAACTATTAGTGGAACCATCAGGGGTGAATTGGGTTAACGATCCTGAGCTAACATGGTTACAACCAATTCTTTCTGATACTGGTGAGCAAAATGACAATCAAGTTAACCTTGGTGAAACTGAGGATGATGACGTTATCAAAGGAGCTGAGTGCTGTAATTGCAATGATGATGACCATGGGGACCTTTATGATATGTAAAATGCCATTATTGTTCCATTCATTTTTAAACATTAATTTGTATTTAAAAATAAAATACTATTTTTATGAAGCTACTTGAGTTATTTTACATCGTTACTACCAAAAGTCTGTCATACCGCTTGGTGTAGACAATCAAAATGCGTTTTGTCCAAGGATGACAATCTAAATGCAGTTTGTCCAACAGTTTTTTCAAGTTTTTTGGGATATTATCAATACTAGATTTTTAGCATATAGGTATAATATTTGAATGGTTTTTCATCCATATTTTAGGTATATCAGTTTTTCGTTCAATTCCTTGCCAAACGCATAACAGTTTTTCTCTATTTGCCAAAATTACAAAAAAAGGACAAAATGCATATAGAAAGTCTGCTCCTCAGTTGTTATTCTGACTTTACAGTTAAATGTTAATTGAAAATGGAAATTCGAAAAATATATCGACAATCTAGTAAACCGCATGTCTGAGAGATTTGGCAACACTGATCTCCATAAGCCTAATGTTATTTTCTTAACGTGGAACGCTGTATAGGGAATATCATTGAGGCTCCTTGGTACATTAGAAACAGTAACATCCACAAATACCTGGTGATTGATACTGCTGGGCAGATTGTCTATAAAGGTCAGAATCATGAAGATAGGAATCATCATCAAATGACTGTTGAGTCCTTGCAGCTACTTGACAACTCAAACCAAATCACATGAACCAAGAAAATTAAACCATACATGTTAATCTTATAATGTAAATAGGCGATGCCTGATAAGAACTAAAGAAACACTGCTGAATAAGACTTCGACTTAGAAATAAGTTACACATTGTTCTATCAGTAAACAGATTGAAATGTTAAC
The DNA here is from genome assembly GCF_040954645.1 of Diabrotica undecimpunctata. Taxonomy (NCBI): domain Eukaryota; kingdom Metazoa; phylum Arthropoda; class Insecta; order Coleoptera; family Chrysomelidae; genus Diabrotica; species Diabrotica undecimpunctata. The sequence goes on from NC_092812.1 coordinate 22,291,760, forward strand.
CTGAAAGAAACAATTTTTTTTTAAACATGAGGTGTAAATAAATGACAACAATTTGCTATAAATATAATTTAAATTTAAAGAAGACTTTTATTAAATAATTGCATCAGATATCATTTAATGCCTATTACTAATTTTTATATGCAAAAAATTGGCTTTGTCAAATGTTAAATGAGTGCAGTTAAATGTAAATTCAATAAATAATTCAGTACTTAATATTTTCAACAATAATATAGATTGTACAAATATTCAATAATAATTACCTGTAACTCATAAAGTACATCAGTATATATTCCATCATTGCTCTTTCCTCCAAAGCATATTATCTTTTCGTCATGTACCACACATTCCAAATAAGCACATCTTGGAAAATACCCTTTAATATTGATAAATCCCCACACATCTTTTCCTAAAAAATTTGAGTGATTTTACATATAGGTTAACCAACAAATGATATTAGTCATAGATTCAAATCAGATCTGGTGGTGACTATTTTAGAATCATAAATATTTGAAAATTCCTTTATAAAAAGTATAATATTCAGTTGCTATCAACAAGTCCTTGTAGACACTTCATCTCAGGACTAACAACTTCCAGTGGAGTCTTACATTGCCATGTTATCTATTCCTGTTGTAACTTAAACATCATAGGTTATAAAGTTAAAAAATGTGACTCAAAGTTAATTTAATAACAGTTAGAAGGTTTTTACCCATATATTTAGTGGCTTCAAACATGTACATTCAGATACATAAAAACACTGAAATAGGCATCTCATCTGAAAGCACTATCAATATTGGAGTACCACAAGGAAGTGTGATTGGTCCTTTACTGTTTGTGATCTATATCAATGATCTTCATGGTCTAGTGGCTAATACTACTTCCAGCATAACAAATTATGCAGATGATACAAACATTTTAGTCAGTGGTAAAGACATGTCTGTTCTAAGCGTTAATGCTAGTTTAGAGTTCCAGAAATCTAAAGACTGGTTTTCTATGAATAGGTTAGTTTTAAGTCAAAATAAAACAGATCTTCTTTTGTTTAAGACAAATTATGCACATTCAGATATGCCAAACAGTATTATTGTAAATAATGACACTTTAAATATTAGCAGCAGTACCAAATTTTTAGGATTATATATTGACAGTTTTTTATGTTGGGATAAACATGTTGACCAGTTATGTATGTCTTTGAGTAAAGTGATTTACAGCTTTAGAGTTCTAAAAAAATACATGAATAGTAACTCATTAAAAACAGTGTATCATGCTAATTTTGAAGCAAAATTTAGATATGGTCTAATAAATTTTGGCCACAGTAGGGACATAAATAATGTATTTCTGGTTCAGAAAAAAATAATCAGAGTTATAATAAAAAGTAGGGAATCATGTAGAGGGCATTTTAGGAGTAATAATATTTTAACAGTTTACACTGTATTTATTCTGTTATTTATTCTGTTTATTACTGTTTCTATATAAGAATAAAATACTCTTTAGGAACTTTGAGCCCAATAGTAAAAAATAGTAAATTAGGTTATATAATTATAAAATTCCAATACACAGGTTAAGTATAACAGAAAAAAATGCTCTTTATTGCTGCATCAAATTGTTTAATAAACTGCCTGAACCTATTAAAAGGGAGGAAAGATTAAGTTTGTATAAACATCAAATATTTAAATTACTGGTAGCTCTTGAGCCATATTCTGTGGAGGACTATTTGTATATGTAACGGTTAGGAATAAGTAAATAATATTTTCGTTTGTGACACTGTTTTTTTTAAATAATTTTATGTTCACGGAATGTATATTATTTTCTAAAATAAAGATATTGTTATGTTATGTTATGATAGCACTGGTGGTGGAATATTATACTCGGTTCACTATTCCCAGTCCGAACTGTCTAGTGAATTTAGTAATTTTTTTTTGCGAAGTTAGTTACTTTTTGACAGACTAAAAGTGGCTGGAAATTACTATACAACCAAGCATACCTACTCATAGCCAATATTAATAGTAAACTAACTAAATAGTAAATAAAATAGAACTTTGCGAATTACCGACAATAAATATTGATTTATCTGCACCATATAATAAATATTTATGTTAAATTATAACAACTAAAATATATTTTTTAAATTTATATACTACCCAAAATTTGATGTGTTTAGTATACACTTCCACTGTTTAGAATAATTCTCCTTTTTTAAACAAAGTAGTATGCAATAGTAGGATACTTCAGCTATTAATACTGAGAAGTAGGAATTGTTGTGTTGTAGGTTTCTGACAATGAATCTGTCAAAATATGCACCAGCTAAGCGAATGGAGTTTAATTCCAAAAACATTCTGTGATGTAGCCTGAATAGGGTTTTTAATATTATACCTTTTATAAAGGGATTTTTAAATAATTTTTTTGTGATACATGGTATACAGCCAGCTGCAGGAATTTAGTTTCCTTGTGGATAAATATTTGATATCATACACTGTTTGAAATATAATAACAATTATAAATATGGATAGATACAGTGCAAAATGTAAAAGAGGTTTGAAGATTATTATGAAAATGTATAAATTAAAATTTAAACATCAAGCGAATAGTTTTCAAATAAGATTTCAATCACCTTATAGTTGAAAAGATAAATCTAGTCCCTTGATCTCAACCATAATAAAAAATCATTTATTTACACTGGTAAGAAAGTGTTTAATCACCTACCACTCGATATAAGATCCTCAAGCAATATTTTTGTATTCCGAAGAGCAATCAAGAAGTTTTTATTATCTAAATGTTACTATAATATAGGGGAATTTTTTGATGATAGTTGCGCTAATTGATATATATATATATATATATATATATATATATATATATATATATATATATATATATATACATATCAATAATTATCTCTCTCATAATACACAAGAACATTATTTGCTTTAATTAAAACCTGTTAAAATATTTTAGATCCCAGAACATATCTAGCAAAACATTTTGGGTGAAATTGATATCTCAATGATAAAATTTTAAAAACATACACACTAATGAGGATGAGGACCCTAGAAGTAAAGGGGTATAAGTGACATTTTTGTTACTTATACCCCTTTACTTTTAGATCCTCATATGAACTGTAAAAAACTTTAAATTTTACTCTTATTACCTGTACTATATATATGAAACCTAATACTCCTGATTTCATCACTCTCACTCTCACCACTAAAAACTACCATTAAATCTTTGTAACGTACTGCCCGGTGTCCCTGTGTTGGAAGTGGCGGATGTCCATTATTGTTTGGTACTAAATTCCACTTCAATGGCTTATTCATATTTCCTACTTTATCTTTAACAATTGATTTTGTACCCTCAAACAATGGATTTTTTCAATGTTTATTTCTTGCGCCAAAACTAAGTTAACTTTCCAAAAAAAGTTAAACACAAACACAGAACACTGTTCCGTAACCCGACATTTCACGAAGCCGAATCATAATCATAGCACAGAACACAGAATACACCAATCCTTAGATCATAAAATGAAGAACTTAAAATAAAAGCGTGCAATAAATAAACAGATACGTGCAGGTACTAATGAAATTAATTAATTCCTTCTAAGTCGTACAGATGGAAAAATACATAATAGTAATATTAAAACGTCCTCATTTTTTTTAGTTGTTTTATTTAGTGTTGCAGCATTGTTTAGAGCAAGACCATCATGTGACGACACCATTTTTCTTTCCATTTATCGTTGTGTCTCTGTCTTACATCAAGTAAGTATAGCAGCGTTTTTTTTTTGGTGAGTGAGAGAGAGTAAGGAGTTGCAATGAGCCAGTGAGGGACAGATGGAACAACTGTAAGAGATCGTGTCGTCAATTCGCAAACGGCAAGCTCCATAGTACAAAAAAAATACATACTCTGGTTCTGGTATGCTCTGTCTATGTTAATATATATATATGTCTATGATATATTAGTCAATGACGTAAAATAAACGTCATATTATACTATACATTGTACGTCATTGGTAAACATCAATAAATCAATTTTATAGTTTATACGTCATTGGTTTTATAGTTTATATGGTATTGGGTTATTGTAGAATGTAGAATATATTTTTTTGGGAAAATTAAGTAAAAATAGTATTCATCACAGCAATTATTAATGAATATTACTTCTCTATAGATGTAAAAGTAAACAGTGAGAATGAGTTTATATCAACTAAATAGTGTGTAAAGACAAAGGATGTTCAGAGATGCAGACGGACTGGCTAAAAAATGTTCTACAGTGAGAATAGTTTACAGCCGAGAACATTCAATATCATAAATATTGGTGGGGCCATATTTTTGAAGACACACTTACTGCTGTAAAATATCACCATGAGATACTCCATTCATTCATAAATCAACTTAATGATGAGAAATTTTAAAGTGAGATCAGAGACATTTCCAACCAGAGAAATTATTCAATATCTTGTTTTTTAGTTTTAGAGTTTTTTATGACAAATTAAAAAGCAGAAACACTTCCATTCCATCAAATATCATCTCTCATTATTATGTATTTCTTTATATGGCCTTTTCTAATAATTTTCATTTATTCATCACCAATTAACATCCTGCAAAAACTTGTTTTAGAGAAAAATTAGTGTGTTAAGACTTAAAGTGACAACCTTTTCAATCAATTTTTTTATTGTTTTTTTTTTGTATAAAATTTTATTGTTAAAAGAAGTATTTGTATTTTAAGTAGAAATTATTAAAGAACGCTTTACAACTTCGAGCTGATGTTAAAATTTTTTTTGAAACAATTGTATTTCCTTTTGTGGATTTAGAATTAAAAAATAGGATATTTCACCAATTTATATCATCATCATTCTGGCTTCACAACCCTGTGTGGGTCCTAGCCCCCTCAAGAAATTCTCTTCAGTCATCCCTCTCCATCGCATTCCTCCACCAAGCATGTATTCCCATATTTCTTATGACGTCATCTATGTTATCAAGGAACCTTGTTCTGGGTCTTCCCCTTCTCTGACCAATGGGTCTATCGAGGAGTGTTTTTCTAGCTGGGTCATTTTGTTCCATCCACATTACATGCTCTATCCACAATTTATGTAAGTACTTTAAAATTTCTATCTACATTATTAAATTATAGCTAATTATATAAAATACCAATACTAAACTGCAGAGATTATGATGGTCAGGGCACGTGGTCCGCAAGCATGAAAATAGAATCCCCAGAAAATTATTAAATGCAAGAATGCAGGGAAAAAGACCTGTTGGAAGACCTAAAAAGAGATGGGAAGATGAAGTCGATGAGGATGCCAGGAACTGCCTGGGAACGCGTTCATGGAAAAGAACAGCGGTAAATCAAGATGATTGGAGAAGCCTGTTGAAGGAGACCAAGGCCCGATTTGGGCTGTAGCGCCATTGGATGGATGGATGGACCAAGACTTAGGAAAGTATTTAATAAACACATTATCTAAAAGTATAATAATTCAATTATTTAAGTAATATTTAACTAAAAAAGAGCCCCAACAAATCATTGGAGAAGAGAATTATACAAAACACTACATAAATTTAAGGAATACCTGAAACACCCTGTATATGTTAAAAAGCTCTTTAACAACCCAATCTCAACAACTGTATCATATGGGGTCTATTATAAATAGTGCAGGATGTAATTTTGAAGTTATACATTGTGGAAACCAGTTATGGAATAAAATTGTTTGTCAAATTTTAAACTTTAAAAAACGCTGAAGCCTGTCAACTTTTAAATATAAATGTGAGCTAACTATACATAAATTGGAATGTACAGGGTGATATATGCACCAAAGTAAAGTTGCACCAGTAGTGTAGTGACTAGTGTACAGTGTAGTAATGTCTGGGGGCTCAGGAGACTGAGACCCCAGAACACCTGAAGAGGATGTTGAAAGCTTGACACAGTGATAATTGATGTGGTTCAACCCGGAAGCCTGGTGAGTTTAATATTCATTTTTATAATAATATTGATCTTAGTTTTAGGTTTAATATGTATATAATATATATATTAGAATTATCCAAGCATAGTGAATAACGCTACATATTTGTGAATTTTTTGCTGTATTCTGGATTTATCTGATTAGTAGGTATTATATTATCATGTTCAAATAAATAACTGTTTCTAATTTGGAATAAAAATGAAAATGATTAAAATCTGTTAGTAATATCAAGTTCTCAATGCTTAGTTATGTAAGTCTAAACCGTATTCATTTTACAAATTCCCAATCGTCAATAGAACCACATGTAAGCCAAACAGGGTTGTACTGATGTACGATCCATGTATCATATGATTTTTAAAAATATTTACTTTTGAAACTGTTAGTGTAAGAGTTTCTTGAAATTTAGTCATTATATCACAATTAAACTAAACTCTAAAAAATAACACGACCAGTAAATAACTTAGCAATAACTATAACATAAATATAACACAATATATTAACTTAAAAATCAACACAATACAATTTGAATTTAAAATGCTGGCAAGTTTGGATCTGTAACATGAGAATCTGTCTGACTTAAGGTAATAAATTATATTTAATAGCCTCTTGACGAATGAGACGGCGAATATCAACATGTGCTCATGTTTACTGATGGGAATTTGGTAAACGAATGTACTTTAAGTAGTTTTTACTTTTATACCAAAGTTTAAAATGTACTGCTTTATCCATTTGACATTGGACATATCTAGAATGACTCACATAAATCAAGAAGTTATCAATCTCCTTTGCCTTTTATCCAGCCAATTTAGATAATATGCTAAGTATCAGAGTACAATTAGTTTTACCCAATTTCAGGGTTTCCCATATATGTATATGTAAAATTTGTAAATATGGTGGACAAACAGATGCTTTCCTAAAAGGTTTGGAAAAAATTTTAATGAATATTGAGCATTTTAAAGGAAACATTTTTTTAGTTGGTGGTTCTAATATAATAAATATGCCTGACAATGATTAAAATAGGGATAAAGACAAATTATTTTCTTTGTTAGGATCATATATTAAATGATTATAATGAAGAATACGCAGTCACAATTCATAAAAATTTAATATTTTATTTATATTTTAAACAAAATACTGCATTTTGCTTTACAATAGTATTTAGTGATTTTAATAAACAACATTTTCAAAATTAATTGGCACTAGCAGATTAAAATAACATTTATGAAAGTGATGATGCAAATCAGGTATGAAATATATTTTATAATATATTTGTACATCATTTTAATTTGAGTTTTACCATTAAAAAAAATATCCAAACTGAAATGCAAGGAAAAATTATATTAGGGATGAAGAAGTTGAGGCTACAACGAGACGATATCGTTATAATGACAATATCACAAGTCGATATCGTTATAATGACAATAGATCCATAAAACAGTATAATAATGCAAAAAATAATTTTGGTACGAAATAAAGCAAAAAAATTTAAACAAAAACAGATCAATCTGATAACGAAAGTAAAACAGTATGGGCAATAATGAATGAAAGGGTAATTCAAGAATGCAGAGGGAAATTTAAATCAGGTGTGTTCCTAGATAAACTGAAATTAGCAGTGATTAGACAATTTACACAAGAAAGATAGCATGACACAAATTGAGAATTATTAGCCAATAGGCTTTTTTAAAATGCATTAGGCTTTCACAGCCATCGTCTAACTTGTTAAGCTGTTTGTTTAGTCTATTAGGCTGTTGTCTTCTGAGATTAGTTCTCGACATTTCGCCAACACTAGGGGTTGGCATCTTCTGGAGATGTTACTGCTTCGCCTGTAAGCTGAAACTTTACAAAAAGGTGTCTCAGTCTCAGTAATCATAGAAGTCAGTAGTTCAGTGACTAGTGAGTGTAGTAGTGTCTGGGGGCTCGAGAGACTGAGACCTCGGAAGCCCTGAAGAAGACATCAGAAAGGATGTCGAAAGCTCGGCAAAATGGATATCGACGCAGTTTAACCCGGAAGACTGGTGAGTTTAATATTAATTTTTATAATAGTATTAATCTTAGCTCTAGGTTTAATATATATATATATATATATATATATATATATATATATATACATATATATATATATATATATATACATATATATATATATATATATATATATATATATATATATATATATATATATATATATATATATATATATATATATATATATATATATATATATATATATATAAAGTAATGGCATGTCTCGCAAAACAGAAAACCAAAAATGGTATGTTGATGGAAGGCAACCGTATATACGTATTTCTGACTATTGGTTGTCTTCAGTACGGCGCAGCCAAGTTAGAATAGCTGTAGCTGTAGAACTGTAGCTTCCTCCATGGTTGGTGTTAGTTGTTGCCTGGAAACCATCAGGGTCTTCTAACTCTAATGCCACAAATTGGTTGCATTACTCCTGTAGTGATCCTTTCCCAAGTTAATATGCTCCTTTTCTAACTTGGCTGCACCATACTGAAGACAACCAATAGTCAGAAATACATATATACGGTTGCCTTCCATCGATATACCATTTTTGGTTTTCTTTTCATGCCATTACTTTTTACTTTTATTATTCACTCGCATTAACCTTTTCCTTATATATATATATATATATATATATATATATATATATATATATATATATATATATATATATATATATTGAGAGAGAGATAGAGATTTAAAAACTTGAATGCCAACAAAATAACAAAATGAAGCTTTTCGTAATTATGCATCTTTTAGAAAAACATTTTCACAGAAATTTAATATTTTTTCCTTCCTAAAAAGGACAATTCCCATACATGTGACCAATATAAAAGTTATCCATAATATGAAGAATTTAAATTAATTTATGATGCTTATTTTGAAGTAAATGAAGCAAAAAAGAGAAGAGAATATATTCACTAAGAGCATAGCATAGTGGGTCACAGCTGTTTTTACTTGCATTTTGTGTTACTAACCCAGTGTGGAGATGTATCCTTGTTATTTTATGCATCCACCTTCAATTTTACTGTTTATGATGTAGGAAATGCCAATGAATAGAGAACAATTGCCAAAATAGAGATGTCATATTCTACTCCGGACAATATAAAAATCAATAAATCCCTTTAGCTTTTTTCTATACAGTAGAAAAATTTAATGTGAATTTTATTACACACAAGTTTCTACCTACAGAACATACTCAAAATGAATGCGATATGATTGATAAAAAAATAAAAAAGTTAGCTTCCCCACCACAATGGATCACTGTCATACAGACATCTAAAAAAATGGTAATCCTCCAAAGGAAGTAAGTACTGGAGATGTGAAGGACATAAAACAAATTATTGAAAAAAATTATTCAAAAAAATAACATAGAAACAAAAAAGAGTTAAAAGAGGAAGCCAATTCTGTATGTTTTATAAACAAAATTTCAAACATGAATTTAAAGTTATAAATATAAGAGGACAAATAGGTACATTTAAACTTGAATCAGTTACAAGGTCCCTCTTAGAATTTCATATGCTAAAAAACAAGCTTTGTTGTCACTTTGTAAATCTAATGTAATAAATACACAGTATCTTCTTACAGACAATAAATATCTACATAAAAAGATTCATAAAATATTCTATCATATTTAATTATTTGCTTATATGATAATATAAGCAAATATATATAATAATGATGATAACTATCAGTTGCCATAAAAAAGTCAAAGTTTGTAATTATACAACTCGAACATCGAGTTAAAACACTTCTGTTGTAGTTGGTATATACACCAATTACAACGGAAATGTTTTACTTTAATGTTGGAGTTTTTTAACTATATGGTAGACTGCCAACTCCTGGGAATGACCCCTTTTTAATTTGTGTAGAATAAAGCTTTATCTGTCATAATATTCTATTTTGTTTTAATGAAAGTTAAATATGTAGATTCTGCCAAAACAAAGTGGGAAAAGCAGAACTTATTATTATATGCAAGTGTAGAGTACTTAATTGTTCACCCACGCCATAAATACCTGGAATATGTCTTTGTAAAACCAGACTAGGTAAAAAATGTACCTCCAGAATGGATAATTTTCTTCGGCTCCCAGATCTGTTATACTGAATAGGTATATGTAGAGTATACACAAAAAATATTTCAGATGCAATGTGGAAAGGTGTAAGATGCGAAACAACCTTTTTGGATTCTACAATATACCAAATATACACTTTTTATTTTGATGATGTTTCCAAGAAGTGCGGTCAGAAATAAATGAAGAAAACCAAAAACATACATTGTTGTTATAAAGAAAAGCATCAAAATTATTAGATTTAAGTGTTTTTCATGTTTAAAATATGAACCAACACAAAAAAATATTTCAGATTTGGGGTTATTATTATTGTTTACAATATTATTTACAAATTCAAATTTTCTTTAACTATCAATGAAACACTTTAAATAACTACGATAATACGGCCAATTTCGGGTAGATGGCGCCCCAAAAATAAGAAATTTAATTGGAAACATTAAGAAATTTGTAAATTTATCACATATCTAGAGAGAAAATAGATTTAAATAAAATTAAGAAAATTAATTACAGTTCGCTTTAACTGTATTTTTTCGTATTTGATTGTTTATAATAATAAAAAATATTTGTCATTTTATGAAGTTAGAAACTTTGACATTAGCAGTTGCAGTAACTGTAATTAAGTCAAGTTGTAATAGTGATAAATTTTGTTAGTCATAATTTTGTCAGATGTTTAATAGATACGCTAAAATAAATAAATTTTCAAAATTATTGAGTAATAAGCAAATTTAAAATGAGTGATCCTAACGATCAACAACCAAATGAAAGACGCGAAGTGCCACAGGAACAAAATTTAGAAGATCGTTTAGTTTTTTGTGGCCGACATGGACATCCATATCTGTTGACTCATGGGCCCCACCCTCAAGTAAGAAAAAATTTAAATCTTCCTCTTATGGTAGAGCACCCTTTTCCACCACTAACTCGGCTTCCCGTAGTTTCGGTACCTGTCAGAGACCCCTTTGAGTACTAATTTTCTTATATCCATTAAGTTATGTTTCTTATATGTAATAAAAATTTGGTATCTTGTTTATAGCATTGATTTATCATTAAAGTTGTCACATGTGTAATCTTACTCCGTTTTACTTACTCTCTTTTACAACAGTATTAAAAAATTTACTAATTTTCTTGTATCCATAAAGTTATGTTTCTTATATGTAATAAAAATATAAAAGTTGGTATCTTGTTTATATCATTCATTTCATATTCCAGTTGTCACTTTGTTGTGTAATCTTTTACAGCATATTAAAAAATTTACTGATTTTCAGGTAAGAAGAAATTTAAGTGTTCCTGTTATGGTAGAGGTAGAGCGCCCTTTACCGCCCGTAACACCGCTTCCCGTAGGACCGGTACCAGTTAGAGTACCCTTCCAGAGAATTGATGAAACACGTGAGCAACTGTTAGATCAACTAGAACGAGCACTAGAGCATGTTTTCTCACTGCCGCCTCCCAATCATTTCTTACCAAGGTCCTCTCACCAAAAAATTGACGAGCGCCACTCTTCACCAATAATCCCGTTACCCGTAGCACCGGTACCTTTTAGAGTACCCTTCCAGAGAATTACTGAAACAGATGAGCAGCGACTACGAGATCTTGAACATTTTTTGGTACTGCCGCTTCCCAATAATAACGATAATGTTTTACCAAGGTCCTCTCACCAACAAAGACCAGTAAGTGCAGTACCCGTAGAACCGGTACCTGTTAGAGTATCCTTCCAGAGAATTGTTGAAACAGATGATCAGCCACTAAAACTAGAATTAGAACATTTTTTGGAACTGCCGCCTCCCAATAATGTTTTACCAAGTTCCTCTCACCAACAAAGACCAGTAAGTGCAGGTATTCCAATCGAAGAGCGTCACTCTTCATCAACAATCTCGTTACCCGTAGGACCCGTACCAGTTAGAGTGCCCTTTCAGAGAATTACTGAAACGGATGAGCAGCGACTACAACAACTAGAACATGTTTTCCAACTGCCGCTTCCCACTGATCCTTTACCAAGATCCTCTTACCAACAAATACCAGTAAGTGCAGGTATTCCAATTGACGAGCGCCACTCTTCATCAACAACACCGTTACCCGTAGGACCAGTACCTGTTAGAGTACCCTTCCAGAGAATTGTTGAGACAGATGAGCAGCGACTACAACGAGAACTGGAAAATTTTTTGGAACTGCCGCCTTCCAATAATGTTTTACCAAGTTCCTCTCACCAACAAAGACCAGTAAGTGCAGGTATTCCAATTGAAGAGCGCCACTATTCATCAACAATCTCGTTACCCGTAGATCCGGTACCTGTTAGAGTACCCTTCCAGAGAATTGCTGAAACAGATGAGCAGCAGTTAGATCAACTACATATTTTGGAACTGCCGCTTTCCAATAATCTTTTACCAAGGTCCTCTCACCAACAAAGACCAGTAAGGGCAGGTATTCCAATTGACGAGCGCCACTTTTCACCAACAATCCCGTTACCCATAGAACCGGTAACTGTTAGAGTACCCTTTCAGAGAATTGCTGAAGCAGATGAGCAGGGAGTACAACGAGAAGTAGAACATTGTTTGAAACTTCCGCTTCCCAATAATCTTTTACCAAGGTGCTCTCACCAACAAAGACCAGTAAGGGCAGGTATTCCAATTGACGAGCGCCACTTTTCACCAACAATCCCGTTACCCGTAGGACCGGGAGCTGTTAGAATACGTGTCCGGAGGATTACAAGGCGTAGAAATGAACCGCCCAGAATACCACAACTAGGGTTTGAAGAGCCCAATATTATAGGCTTTAATATCAATAATCCTCCAAGACATATGCATAATTCAAGAAGAGCAGAAGAAGTTGTTCCACGTCAAGAACGTGCCTTTGCACGACCAATCCAGTATCCCGTGTTACCAGGATCTCCCAGGAGAATTGCAACACATGGAAATATACCGCCTCAACTACCAATAATGGAATGGGAAAACCAAAATATTTTTGTGGATTATCGCAATCATCGCAGAACAAGAAATGTCCCTCAACCAAGACGAGCAGAGGCAGCATTAGGTGTTGCTCCAGCAGAACCCTACTTAATCGATGAACCAGCAGATAGCGCAGAGCAAGAGCCATAAATTCAAGCTTATATTAGCGATATCTTGTCTGTGAGTCCATTTCGAATAGGTAAAAGAAATAAGAATAGAAAAAATTCTACCACCAACGACCGGTTTCGCATACTATAATTTGCTGTGCATCTTCAGGTCTTAAGGCACATGGTAAACTAAATGATACCGATACAAGGATTATTATTTAGTGTTTTAGAAAACTTAGTTCAAACTGTTATGGTAAACTGGTGATGGGTGATCATCGGTTTTATTGTAACTATTTAAAAAATGGAGGGAAAGTTCTTGAGGGGAGAGATATTAACTAACCTAAACTAGGAAGTAGGTATTGTGTAGAATGTTTGTTGAAATGAATGTGATGTGTTATTTAAAAGTTATTTATATTTATCAATAGGTATATTTTGGAAATGTCTGTTAATTTATTGAAAATTATTTATTTAGAACAGACCGCTCTATGATAATAAATAAAGGTATATGTATAATTTATGGGTGTTCAATAACTCCAACTTGTAATTATCAAATTATTATAAATTGATTTGGTCTATATTATGGCAGAGTTGATGTGATGTCAAATACATTTAAATTAAAACACTTAAGGACACTTAGGGATAAACAGAACACATTCAAAATGACACAACAAACATTTAATTTAAAAGGTGGCACTAGATCACTTCTAAGGAGAGGAACTGAAAAAAAAGACTAGTTTTTTACCAGTTCCTCCCTTTAGAAGTGATGTAGTGCCACTAAGTGCCCCCTTTAAAATTAACTGTCTATTGTGTTTGTCCCTAAGTGTTTTTTAATTCAAATTTATTTGACATCACAATTCTGCCCTAATATAGACCAAATCAGTTTATCATAATTTGATAATTATAAGTTGGAGTTATTGCACAACTACAAATTATACATCTACCTTTATTTATTATCATAGAGCTGTCTGTTCTCGGTATCATTTAGTTCACCATGTGCCTTAAGACCTGAAGATGCACAGCAAATTATAGTATGCGAAACCGGTCGTTGGTGGTAAAATAAATTGATTATAAGTCTTTTTCTTATTTCTTTTATCTATTCGAAATATGGAAGTTTATATTACGCTTAAATCATTAATGTAAAATTGAACTTATCAATTATGTAATCTTTTACAGTATTAAAAAATTGACTAATTTTCTTGTATCCATAAAGTTATGTTTCTTATATTTTTAATAAAAATTATAAAAGTTGGTATCTTGTTTATATCATTCGTTTAAAATTCCAAGTTGTCACTTGTGTAATCTTTTAAACTGTATTCAAAAACTTACTAATTTTCTTATATCTTGTTTATATCGTTCATTTAAAATTCCAAGTTGTCACTTGTGTAATCTTTTAAACTGTATTCAAAAACTTACTAATTTTCTTATATCTTGTTTATATCGTTCATTTAAAATTCCAAGTTGTCACTTGTGTAATCTTTTAAACTGTATTCAAAAACTTACTAATTTTCTTATATCTTGTTTATATCATTATTTAAAATTCAAGTTGCCACTTCTCGTATAATCTTTTAAACTGTATTCAAAAATTTACTAATTTTCTTATATCTTGTTTATATCATTTATTTAAAATTCAAGTTGCCACTTGTGTAATCTTTTAAACGGTATTCAAAAATTTACTAATTTTCTTGTATCTTGTTTATATCATTATTTAAAATTCCAAGTTGTCACTTGTGTAATCTTTTAAACTGTATTCAAAAACTTACTAATTTTCTTGTATCTTGTTTATATCATTCATTTAAAATTCAAGTTTTCACTTATGTAATCTTTTAAACTGTATTCAAAAACTTACTAATTTTCTTGTATCTTATTTATATCATTCATTTAAAATTCAAGTTTTCACTTCTGTAATGTTTTACATACACTGTATTCAAAAATTTACTAGACTTGTGTAGACGATCGTGTAGCTCTTCATGGACATCCGTATTTGCTGACTCATGGGCCCCACCCTTAGGTAAAAAAATTAAATCTTACTCTTATGGTAGAGCGCCTTTTGCCACCACCAACTCCGCTTCCCATAGTATCGGTACTTGTCAGAGTACCCTTCTGGAGTACTAATTTTCTTGTATCCATAAAGTTATGAGTTTGTTGTATAAATGCTCTTAACTTTCTTTTATCAATATTTACTAATAAACCTTGAAAGAAAAGTCCATAGGTACAGAATTATTAATTAATAAAATAAATATAGAGCCATGTTGAAACCTGATATGAATAACATTGTAACTCTACTTACAATGTTTTTCAACTATGGATTAAATAACATGTATAAAGGATAACCTTTATTTTGGGCTAATAACTTTTATCCTATCTTATGTAAATGTAGTTATTCAACAAAATATCCTCATTGTAAGTGCAAATTTTGAATCACTTGGTGGAAAAAACGTAAACGATGTTACAATATTGAAAAATTTTATTATGATTATTTTTTATAAAAATATTGTAACATTGTATACAATGTTTTTCTCGAAAAATGTATTGATTAAGTTTTTACAACTTCATTATACGTTATGATACAAGCAGGGGCCGAAAATTAAGTTTTTAATTTTTATAATTAATTATGCAAGTGGAATGCATTACACAATTTAGTAAGGGCAAATACTTGAGTATTAAATCTTTTTTGTGACACCAGGTGGTCTGCTCGTTCCAATCCTTTGAAATCCTTAAAGGAAAGTTATGAAGAAATTAAACATTGTTTACGTCATTTTTCTTTAAACAAAGATGAAAAACCAATAACAATGTCTGAAGCTGCCGGTTTACATAAAAAAACTTGATACATTTGAGTATGTACTATTACTTACTATGTGGGAAAAGATTTGAGAGACAATAAATGCTTCAAACAAGACTCTTCAATAACAAGACGAATACATAAATACAACAGTTTCAATATATGATTGATTCATTGATATATTTCATACAAACTGTTAGAGATGATTTTGACAATTTGGAAAAAAAGCAGAAAAATAAGATATTGCATTATATTAATGATAAAAAATGGCAAACATACGAAAACTATGTCATGAAGAAATTCCAGAACATGAAATAAGATTCAGTGGCAAAGAACATTTTAAATTTAATATTTTTATTGTTGTATATGATTCTTTACTGATCGCATAAAGATCTGGAGGATATTAAACTATTAACAATACATTCAAAACAATTTTTCACGATGTTAGTGATGTTATACGTCACTACCTAGCTATTTTATGGAAGCAACCTAGCACGAGGTTGCTTCCATAAAGTCCTCGTAGACACACCATCTCAGGACTAGCAACTTCAACGTGGAGTCATATGTCGCCATGTTACCTAATCCAACGGTAACTTTAACATTTTATAAGAAATACTGTAAACCAAATGTAAATAATTATTTTTTTAACGGGTTTTTACCCATATATTTAGTGGCTACATTCATGTACTCCTAGACACTGATGATGGAACTATGGATTCCGAAAACGTTTTGTCTAACATAGCCCGTTTGGGTTTTTAAACATATACCTTTTACAAAGGATTTTAATAATTTTTTTAATATATGGTATACAGCCAACTACAGGAACGTAGATTCCTTGTGGATTTTTGGACACTTTTAACAGAATAGATATGAGATTTTATGTTCAAAAAATAAAAATTTCGTTTTGTACACAAAGGAAATACAGCTTGTTTTTATGCATGACCTAAAGCTTGTTTTTATGCAAAAAATATAATTTACGTATTACATAAAATCCCAAATTTAGTTATGATATTCATCTTAAATATTCCCAATAAACGTATTTATTTATTTTTTTCACTTTCAGATGAAATATCAAACCATACACTATTACCAATATTAGCAGACGAGTTTTTAGATTTTCAAGCGATACTTCTGGTTATCAGCCAGGCAAAAACTCAGAAAACAGTGACTGAGTTTGAAGAGAATCTGCATTGACAGCAAGAACTTGTTATCTCTTGAGACCCTAGTAATCCTACCGGATTATGAAAATTTTTATCATTCTCTGCCTCTAAATACTCATGTTTTAAGAGAAGTGGATTCCGAAGATGAATAAATAATATTTGTTTCAATTTTTTATAATTAAATGCTAGTCCATTTTAATTTGGTTTTATTTTTTATCATTTATTTTTCTTTTTAAACAGTTAACATTATAAACAGTCTGATTTGGCATGTACAATAAAGTAGTGCACAGAAGTGGTAAGTGCATACCTATATGTGATTAACGTCCTATGTTGGTCCAAATGTGGCTATGCCAACCGTCCAATGACGTTAATTGGACCTTACTCGAATGTCCGGTGGACTTTTTTTTTGTTTAAATGGCATAGGCAAGTGCCATACAGCCAGTCACAACATGAAAATATTCTACCCAGAAAGAAGATTGTGTAGTACAATATAAAAAGATAATATAAATTTCAAACTTAAGTAGCATTACAAATTTTAAGCATTAAAACTATTATTAAGGATAGGATAGAGATAAAGCATGAACACTTGTTTCTCGTCTAGGGACCCATCAAGACATTGCTTTTAAGACAAACTAGATTGGGTCACGGATAAAAGGTAATAACAAATGGGGTAAAACAGAGGTGTCCAGTGGACTTACTTGACGGACTTTTGGAATGTCCCTCAGACATTTATTTTAGCGCTGACAGTGTACATTAGACGTCATAACGCCATCGGATGAAGTACTAAAAGTGGCGCCATCCTGTTCATAAGAAGAATGTATTTTAGGGAATAAAAAAAAAATGTTTAAAGGAATTTACACTTATTATTATATTAGATATTTTACATTTATTTATGTATACTTGTTTCCATAAATAAATAAATCAATCCACTTTCAAAATTATACAAAAATTATCGAAATATACAAGTATATATTTTGTATTTCGTGTTTCTGTACTTCAAATACTACCTAAAGCTATTGATACATAAGTTAAACAAATCTATCTCATGATGCGAAATTAGACCATGCCTATATTTGAACCACACTTAGTTCTACGAGTAGGAACATGGAAATGTGAATTCTGATGAAGTGAACGGGGAGAAATATGAAAACAAATTAGCTGAAGCAATTCAGGAGATTGGATTATTTCATTAACAAGCTTGAAAATAAAGATTAATTCAAAGTTACCTCTTCTGGTAAGAAGAGAATCCAGATTCAAGAAATTGATCATACCAAATTAAGAATATGGTCTACACAGTTTACACCCACAGCAGACCACAGTGATGAGGAAATATCAGTATTTTACAAACAAATAAGCAACCTTATAAGAGATATGAACTCCTTATAGACATTGGAGATTTCAATGCTAAAATAGGTAACGGAAAAGAAGGGCAACATATTGGTCCTTATGGATTAGGAGAGAGAGAGAAATCAACGAGGAGAAACAATGAGTATCTTTGCAGCTGAACATGACTAATCGTGCTAAACACATTTTACAAACTACCACCTAGACGACTGTATATGTCAAAATCACCTAGAAACAACGGAGAAGACGCTATTATAAGAAACCAAATAGACTATATACTTGTTGGCAAAAGATATCGAAATAGTTTCAACAGTGTTAAAACCTACCCAGGCGCTGATATCCAATCTGACAACAGTCCTTTAGTGGGCGTGTATAGAACCAAGTTAAAGAAAACACGCGGAAAAACTGTAAAAAACATGACATGAGAAAACTGAAATGTAGTGAAGTAAAAGAAATAGTCAGCAAAATAATAAATGGAAAATTCAACTCAACGGAAAGCACAGAAGAGAAGATAGAAGTCCTCAATAAAACGATAGACGACATTAAAGACAATTTTATGAAGAACGAAGAAGATAAGGACAAAGAGAGTATTGATAATCCTTTACAAATTACATACAAAATTTATTTTTTGATGTGAAGGAGAACCAGTCCCCAATACCTACGGAAACAGGACTACCTATACTATTGGCAGAAATAAGAGCAGCCATAATATCACTAAAAGAAGGGAGAGCTTCAGGACCAGATGGAGTACAGTTTGAATTTCTTGAACTTATTGATGATGAATCTTTAAGAATACTATGTAAAATCTTCAATAATATCTATGACAGGCAATACTCCAAAAGATTGGTTAGTTTCAGAATATATTACCTTACCAAAAAAACAGGGAGCGACAAAGTGCGGAGAATATAGGCCAATAAGTCTAATGAGCCATACACTAAAACTTTTTCTTAAAATTATACATCGCAGAATATACAAGCTATGCGAAGAGAGAATACAAGACACACAGTTTGGATGTGGAGTTTGGATTAATGAAAAGCGTAGGTACGAGACATGCACCATTTAGTCTACAGGTATTATTCCAAAGATGCAGAGATATGACTTGCGATATCTACATCTGCTTTGTGGACTACCAAAAAGCATTTGACACAGTTCAACACCGAAAAGTGATGGATCTTCTAACAAAAGCCCAAATAGATGATAAAGACCGGCGTATAATACAAAATTTATACTAGAACCAATCAGCCAGAATAAGAACAAATCTTGGAGATGAACCGATGGAAGCGATCCAGATTCTGTGAGGCGTTAGACAAGGATGTATACTTTCACCTATATTCAGAGGAAATATTTAGTGAAACAAAAAGAGGAATTAAACGATTTCTACAAAGCGAAACCGAATTCAAATTTTTACCACTGTGTCTCCTAAAACTTGCGAAACAAACAGCTGGATAAATTACTCGGCAAGGGAATCTAAAATCGCATTCCACATGCCGTTCATCATGGTCAAAATTCGTAGTGAATTCAGTTTCTTGTACTCCAAACGAAGTAAGTAATAAAACATAATGACGGTATTAGATTAGATATGTTATATTTAGTGAAACTTTGGAAAATTGCGAACATGGAATCCTTTTAAATGGAGAACGTCTAAACAACGTCCGCTATGCAGATGACACCGTTATTTTTGCAGACAGTTTACAGCAACTAATAAACAAAGTAAATGAAGTAAGTGAAAGATTTGGACTAGAAGTAAACATATCAAAAACTAAATTTATGGTCATCAGCAAAAATAAAATTAGAGACGTCCAACTGCTTATCAAGAATACACCAGTGGATCGAGTAAAACAGTTTACCTATCTTGGAACAATAATAAACGAACAATGGAATCACTCACAGGAAGTAAAATGTAGAATAGAGAAGCTAGGAGTGCACTAAACAACATGGCCAAACTCTTTAAAAGCCACAACCTTAATCTGAAGATTAAGGCTCCTATGATGTTATACCTTCTCGATATTATATACTACGGAGTTTAATCCTGGACACTCACTGATGCGATGGAGAAAGATATGTGGCTATACAGAAGAATCCATGGACGGACAAGATAACCGAGACTGTACTACGAAAAATGGGGAAAGAAAGAGAAGTGATGTATACGATTAAAAGGAGAAAGTTAGAATATCTCGGACACATAATGAGGAACGGCACTAAATACAGATTACTGAAAATAATCCTTCAAGACAAAGTATTCGGAAAGCGAGGAATTGGGAGAAGAAGAATATCATGGTTAAAAAACCTGAGGAAATGGTTCTCCACAACAACTAATCTATTTAAAGCATCAGTTAATAAAATATTTATATCCAGAATGATCGCTAATATTCGAAACGAATAGGCACCAAAAGAAGATTATAGTTGAATTTTCAAGTTTGGAGTGGACAAGAGAAAATTATAGTTTTTAGACATGCAATCCTACAAAAATCTCTGGTATAGCTCTTAAAAAACCAAGCTTTTTCGAAGCCCAGGTGCACATAAGATCTATAAAATTAAAGGACAAATTTCTCTGAAAAATCACACCAAGATCTGTGACATTATTGACCCTATCAATCAAAATATTATCCAAATTTTAATTAAATACCATAGGCTCAAGGGTTCGATAAAATTAGATCACCAAACATTTCGCAAAACTGTCCAATGATTGTAACCCAAGACAAATGAGAATAGTTTAGAATAATATGGAAAAAAAATTATGTCATCTGCATATCTTAATATTTCAGTCAGTCAAGGATCTGATACCATCATCAAGAAAAACTGTGAAGACAAGAGGTCCCAAATGGGCACTGCAAAGCTAGGAAAGTATTCAGTTGAAGAAAGCCCTACAATTTGACATAGAAAGATCGGTCTGGCATATAACTTTTCAGCCATTAAAGAAGTTCGCTAGACACTCCAAATAAATTCTAGTTTATGCAACGAAACCTGCCAAATTTATAATGTAATCAGTGTAAACTAGTAGAAGTTGAACGACCAGGCAAGAAACCGTGCTAACCAGTATGAAGCTGATTCTTCAGATTAACTATCAAAAAATCAGTCAGTTAAGTATCCAACATTTTAGCAAGAGAAGAAAGATTTGTAATGGAACGATAATTAGAAATAATTGATTTAATGAAGAAATTAATAAACAAATTGTGATGGAAAGTGACCCTCAGTCAGAGATTTATTAAAAATAAACCATAGACGTTTACATAAAGAGATTGCAAAATTCCTTAAAAATAAGTTGGGATATTCTATATGGACCAAGACCTTTATTGGTAATAAGACACTGTAATCATGCTAGAATGTCACAAATTTTAATAATTAAGGAGTGAATATGACTGTAACTGAATCTGGTCTTTGACTCCACTTGTCTGGGCAGGAGAAAGAAGGATTGTGGACACTGCTAAAGAAATTGGCAAAATCATCAACAATGAGGCTCACTAAAAATAGAATCATTCAACTTCATGCAACTTGGAATATCAAAATTATTTCTCTTACAATTGTGTGGTTGGCGAATAGAAGCAGATGAGTAAATTTTTGGGTTTTAAAGTTAAAATCTTAAGTATGAAAAATATCAATACTTGATATGGAAATTTGTATATTTTATTTCAGCAGTAAATCATTTTTTTTTAGGAATTTTTAAACACTGACCAGCAAAAAAGTGGCCACCATATAAATTTCCGAAAATAAAAATTCATTGGAAGCTTTATGCACTCTTTATATTGTATACTAAACATCTTTCATTTTTAAAACAAAAAATGGTCATTACTGCTTGATTCCTTAGCATAATTTATATAATGAGAAGGCTACAAAAGAAAATAGTGTAATATCGAAACGCATTACAAAAAATAAAAATGACAAGTGAACTTGAACAAAATTGTCTAATATCGGGTATAATAACCTTAAACATCAATAACCGTTTGCATACGATTTAGAAGGAAAAGGTACAAATTTTGAATAAAAACTTGAGAAATACGTTCATATTCTTGACGAAGCATGTTTTGAAGTTCTGCAAGACTTTCTGGCTGGCCTGGTTGACTTCAAACCATACGATAAAGTTTATCGAAAAGATGTTCGATAATATTCAGATCAGGGCTGCAGGCTAGCCATTCTAGAGTATTAATTCCTACTTCCCCTAAGTAATTTGTCACGATTCTTGCAGTATGCGGCCGTGCATTATCTTGCATAAAGACGAAATTGTCCCCAATAAATGGACCAAATAGAACTACTGCTTCTGCCAAAACATCCTCTATATACCGGTGAGCATTCACGGTCCATTTATGGAAATAATTTCAGTTCGAGCTTCAAATGAGATTCCAGCCCAAACCATGACACCATCACCACCAAACTTTCTTCTCTGGGACATACAAGCTCGGGCATATCTTTCATTTTTCCGTCTCCAAATCCTCTCTCGACCATCTCCAGACTTTAAACAGAACCGCGATTTATCAGTAAAGAGAATTCGGCTCCAATCCTATATATCCCAGTCTGGATGTTGTCGAGCAAAAATTAATCGATTCCTACAGTGTCTGGGTTGTAATTAGAGAACAATAACTGCCCTTCTGGTCATTAGTCCTCTTTCGTTGAGGTATCTTCTATCCGTTCTCTCACTTACATTAACATTTCGAACCTCCTGCAGACCGTTTCTTGTAGCAATTGCGATTTTTTAAAAGTTCTATTGCAATAAAACGATCATCTCTTTGCGAGGTAAGTCTTTTACGACCGAAACCAGGTCGACATGAGTGTGTACCAATCTCTATAAAGCGATGGAAAGTTCTCCGTACTGTAGTTCTCGGAATAGCTAAAGTTTTGAATACATAAACTTAATATTATTCATTTAGTTAAATCCACGTTTGAAAAGCTAAATTACTGTTAATAAATGTTTTCAACTTAGAGGATGAACAGCGACTATAGAAAACAACAACATAAACGTCAAAACTGTCAAAAACAAGCATATGATCGCAATAAATATTTAAATTGAGACGCAATATGAAACAGTGCATAAAACTTCCATTGAATTTTTATTTTCGGAAATTTATAGGGTGGCCACTTTTTTTTGCCGTTCAATGCAAATAAAAATGTTTTTCAAAAAGACTTGTCTCTTTTCTGTCCGCCAACCATTACAAAATTCATCATAATTGCTAATGCAACATTCAAATTAAATTTTATTTATATATTTATTTCAGTTTCTGCCCTCTTTTTGGTTCTCTTCGAATATTTCATTATCAACTTTTCATTCTCCTTCCCCATGGCAGCGCTGGTTTTTGAGTTTTTCCAATCAGCGTCTAAAACAAAATTAATGTACATTTATAAATTGAACAAATTAATTTGCTTATTGTGAATAAATGATTATTCAAAAGCGTAAATTTAAACACGAGAATTTCAAGGTGTAATGTGCCATAGTCTTAATGAATCTCGCCTGAACTAGAAGAATACCAACTCAACCATTGCTATTTCCTTCTAATGACCAAATGAGCAGAAATTACACTTCGACACTTACATTCATAGCCAGACCTGAACATTTGTAGAGTTGGTAAATTTCGCCATCTAAATTACATATCCTAAAACTTACAACTAAAATTTTACCAGTACTAATAAATCAGAGGATAAGTTTAGCAGATTAACGAACAACAGGGTTTTTTTAGTGGAAGATCGTGTACAGATGCAATATTCGTTATAAAGCAAATTACTGAGAAATCACTAGAGTATAATAGACCAGCATTTCTGTGTCTGATTGACCTAAAGAAAGCGTTTGACAGAGTAAGACTCAAAGATGTAATCCATCTTCCATATAATAGAGAAGTTAAATAAATAGTCCCCTAAATATTATAAAAACTATCGAAAATATTGTCTGTCTGTAAACTAACTGTCGATGGACAATTTACAGAACCTATAGAATTAGGCAGCGGAATAAGGCAAGGGAACTAATTGAGCCCCATGCTGTTCAATTTAATCATGGATGAAATCATCAAAAGCGTTAACAAAGAAAGAGGATACAGAATAGGAAACAAAGAAATCAAAATACTCTGTTATGCAGATGACGCAATATTGATAGCCCAACATGAAGATAGTCTGCAAAGACTGATCCACAGATTTACCATAAGAGCAAAAGAATTTAATATTACAATTTCATCTCAGAAAACTAAAACAATAGTAGTCAGCAAAAACCAACCAGATGTAAAATAGATATTGATGGCATCAGTATTGAACAAGTAATGGAAACATTATTGAGAGTGCCATTAATGAAAGAACAACCCTATTGGCTTCTGAGAATGTCGGTAGTATAAATTTGAACAGCATTTCCTGATTGAAAAAACGGTAGTATAAATATTTCAAACAATACCAACTGTACTTTTCACATTCATTTAAAAGATTGAGTCGATTGAGATTTCCAAATATTTGAATAAAGCTTTTGAAATATTTGTTAGTAATATTTTATTCTTATATTATTTATTTGACATTACAAGTTATGTACTCCTGTCAGGTCAGCTATATATTTAAAACTGTTGATGTTGCCAGGGTAACTTTAAAACACATACGTTTTTGAAAGTTGAATTTAAACACGATACAGCATACTTTAAATAAGCAAAATGGGGTACCAATAAAAAAAAACAAATTAAAATCAACCTTAACTAATATAATCACATCTAACAATGTAAATTAATAAAGAAGTTAATAACTAATACAATATAAAACGAAATAAACTATAATCTATATGTAATAACATAAATGAATAACAAATGAAATACAGTTATATTGGCCAGCAGCTGTAATGGCAGCAGCATCTTGAAATTTATGACAAAATATAAGTTTTTTAAATGCGAAATACAGAAAAACTATAAGTCAGCGTAAAAAATGTGTAGATTGAAAAGTGAATAAAATATAAAACATAAGTTATTACCCAAGCTAGTATTATCCTTTGAACAAAAGGTAATTTGCATCTCATTCTAGATGTCAAAATGGGAAATCTCTTACAAATACCAAATGTTCATTCAATAACAATCCTTGAAGAAATTTGTGATTGATTATACAGTACTTCAGCTGCTGTCTGAGGATTCAGCAATGGTGTCATTAGGTAGTTGAGGACTGGATATCCACTATCCCCTAATAAAACATCATCCATAAATTCTCCATTTTCAAATCTTGTTTTCAAGGAAGAGTTGTTAAAAATATGGCTATCATGGCAAGGACCTGACCAGTGAGAAACTAAATCCATAATATAATTGTAGGCATCACATACTGCTTGAACATTTAGAGAGAAGAAATCTTTTCTATTTCTAAAGACTTCAGCATTGTTACCATCTAAAATAAAATGATACATATAACTTAGGATTCAAATCATACATTCACTAAACATCACAGACTCTATTTACTAACCTGGTGATTGTATGGGAATGTACAATAGGAGGATGTGGGAGTACAATCTATTGCACCAATTACTTTTGGAAATCAAGTAAATTTATAAAAATCTAAATTAATTTTGTCTCTATCCTCAACATTGGGAAATTTTTATATATCTGGGTCTTACAAAAACAATGGCATCTGTCACCTGTTTTATATTTCTTCCAGTAGTTGTTTTGTGGATACCACCAAAATCACTCATAACTATATAGAAACAACCAGTAGCATAAAATCTTAATGTTATTAAAATTTTTTCTGTTAGATCAAGCTCATGGTCATCATCATCATTGGCTCCACAACCCATGGTGGGTCTCCATTCTCTCCTATTCTTCACCTTGGCTCTCCAGTTTTGTACACCCAACATTCTCAAGTCTTCCTCCACCTGATCCTTAAATCGTGCCCTGGGTCTGCCTCTCCTTCTCACTCCATCTGTTATGAGAATTCAAGGTAAAGTTTCTGGACTGAAATCAAGCTCATGGTACCTAAAAAAGATTTTTACTATTACATATACATATCAAACAAAAAAAATATCTAACATGTGGTACCATGAAAGAATGGTTATATATCCTTACTGAAGATTTATATGGTGTAAAACAGGACCCAGTTCTTGTACCAATTGTCGTACAGGATTCTTATGAAAACGAAACGTTAAAAAAATTCGTTTTCGTCAAATTCCTTAATATAATTTTTTATTTCTCATACAGACTATGTTCCAATGTTCTTTAAAAAATATACTTCATCTTCAAAAAGTTCCTTTCTTTTTTTTTTTCTTATTTTTCATTTTCTCGATATAAAAAGTACATTTGGAACGTAGATTTTTTTGCAAAAATTAAAATTAAATGAAAATAGTTCAAAAACTGACATAACAAAACGAAAACACACAACAGCTTACTTACACTTTACACTAACTAAAGCTTATAAAAAAAGTAAGGCTAGGGTTAGAGTGTTAGAAACTTCTTCTTTTTCTTCTCTTCTTTTTTCGCACTGCTTTTAAGCAATTTGCCAGCTCGATACGTGGGAATTCCAGATAATCGAGGATCCTGTACTCCTGTGAATTCCGATAGCTAAAACACAAACTATAGCTGCGTGTGTGCCACTTTACACAATATTTTTTCATTTGGAAAGTAAGGATTACTTTAGATTAGGTTGAAAACAATGACGTGTAGAAAATGTCATTGGGCGCGTTCAGCAGACGGAGCTGCTCCACAACTGTTGAGTAAAAGTCTGCAATCAAACCGCTACCACAGAATAGGATGGAGTATTCTGTGCCGCTACCGATACGCTACTTCCGGAGCGGCCTGTCAAATTTGGTAGCGTAAAAATGTATCGCTACCTCCATCCAACATGTTGAGAGAAATGTCATTCATGATTGAGGGTTCGGTTAGGTGTTTGTCTGTTTTTTACGTTTTTACTTCCAGCCATAATATTACTTTATTATATGGACATAACCATTAAATTTATTTAACTTGTTTAGAGGTATTTCTTGATTGGATTTCTAATTCCTTTCCAGCTGTTTCCTAATAGCAAAAAGGTGATCCATTATTTATCTTTACAGTTTAATGACTGTTTGGTTCCATTCCTTCATGTTTTGTTCATACTTTCTTTTCACTTCATATATTAACTATTAAAAATGTTTACGTCGAAATTGATCATTACTTGATAGTTAATGTTATCTAAAAAGAAAACTCTGAAAACTTTTGTTTTCTACATCTCCATAACTTTTATTATAATTTCTTCCCACTACAGCTATTTTAGCATTTTGCCTTTCTCAATTGACAAACAAATGTCCGCTGTGTCTACACTTTATAGTCTCTGACTGAAAAAATAAAGGAGGGGAAAGCTGTATGTCTCAAATTGGTCATTCAGAATTATATATGTCTATTTTAATACTTTCACTGCCATGAGAAGCATAATGTGATACACGGGTAATATAATTTTACAGCCGCGAGAATCAAATATCGAATACACACGCATTTGTAATGCTCACACATCACAAATTATGAAAGCTCTGAGAAGCAATTGTGGTCTCTCATATCAAAGTATCGTTAATACAGTTTAAACGTAGACGGCTGTAAGCAACAGAAACTATATTTGGCCTCTGAAATATGTGAACCAATGTTTGATTCTCACAGCCTGAAAAGTGGGTTACTGATAAAAACTACTCAAGTCAACTATTATATATTTATTTTTTAACGAAAACTACATTCAAATACATTGCTATTTTAATAAGAAATTAACAAAAACTTTATATATTAAAAAAATATTGTTTTTTAATTATGCCATTCCTTTCCATGTTCCTATTATATGAATGTGACGTAAAGTTAAATAATATTTAAAAGTCAAGCTAAATTGCCAAACTACTCACAAATGTAACCAAAATATTTAATTTTTAAAATGACAAATTATTTGACATTGACAGATAGGGTAGCGGTAGCGGAATCCAGCAGGTTTTGACTTATGACATTTGGTCCAGCGCTTACCGATGGATTCGGAAGTAGCGGAGCGGTAGCTGCTCCGTCTGCTGAACGCGCCCATTGGATGGGTTGAAGGCATGGTGGTACAGGTTGAAGGGTGAATTGGTGAACCTAGATGAACTGGTGAACCTGAACTAGATTACGAGTTGGACAGTGATGGAGAAGATGATGGCGTTGTTTAGTTCTAAAAGTGGCCACTGTAGTATAATATATATGTAGTGTAAAAAAATAGTTTTAATTACTTTTTCAAAAACTTAATATAAATTTTGTCACAGGAGCAGTTTTGTCGACTACACAAGGACATCAAGTGGTCGGAAGTTCCTATGCGTATGTTAGATATTCCATTTTCTAAAACTAACGAGCTATTACAAGCAATACCGGGAAATGAACCCATAGACTACTTCAGGCAATACTTGATGACCAAATTGTAGGCCACATAGTAGAAGAAACTAATACTTACGCAGATGATGTTTACCTGTCTCACGGTGCTTTTGTGCAAAAGAATGTAACTTTTTAAGAAATTTTAACATTTATTGGACTAGTGTTACACACAGGTACACTACGGTTGAATCGCCTCCAAGATTATTGGAAAAGCCACCCATTATTTAATTCGAATTGTTTTTCACAGCACATGAGTCGTGATCGATTTTTGCTGATAATGAGGTGTTTACATTTTAATAGAAACATACCTGGACAAGCAGCCCAGGATCGATTATATAAAATAAGGCCAATTATAGATTTTTTTTAACAAAAAGATCTCTACTACCCTGGGAAAAATCTATCACTCGACGAATCCATGGTGCTATGGCGAGGTCGTTTGGTGTTTAGGCAGTATGTAAAGAACAAACGCCATAAGTACAGAATTAAATTATATATGTTAACAGAACCGGGTGGCACAATTCTGAAAACTTTGGTATATACCGGGGCTTCGGGTCATATTGGAGGAAATCTACAAAGGTGGTTTTGGAACTTTTGAAAAACTATTTAGATGCTAAGATGCTGGCCATTCTATATACTTAGACAATTTCTATAACTCTTTTGACCTAGCCAACCAGCTAACTAAGCGCAAGACTTATTGCACTTGAACGCTGAATTCAAAAAGAATTAATAATCCCAAGAAACTTATTTCTAAAAAACTTAAAAAGGGTGAAACATGTGCAGTGTATTCTCACAACCTGTTGGTTGGCAAATGGAGAGACAAAAGAGATGTTCTATATTTATGTAATGAACATGAAAACGAAATGGTCGAGTTTGAAGATAGAAGATATTGTACCAAAACAAAACCTAAACCAATTTTTCATTGCAATAAGCAGATGGGCGGAGTAGACCACCAGGACCAAATGAATGCATATTATCCCTGTGACAGAAAAACATTAAGGTGGTACAAAAAATTAGGTATCTATTTCATATAACTTATGCGCCTCAATGCCTTTTTCGTCTTCAAAAAATATTCAGGTAAAACCATGAGTCTTTATGATTTCTGACTAGCTGTCATATCAAAACTATTAAAAATTGAAGTACCCAATACTAAAGCTGCCCGGACCAATAACCCAACATCACATAAACTGACAAAAATTACATCTGTAAACAAAAAAGGTGAAACAAACAGAAAACGTTGTAGATTTTGTTCCCAAAAGAAAATTCGGAAAATGACATTGTACCATTGTGAAGGATGTCCTGAACAACCTGGATATTGTGTGGGAGATTGCTTTGATGTTACCCATAAATAAAAATTTTACTATTTTTATTTTAGATTGCTCTTTTTCGTTTTATGTTTATTGGAAAAATGATTATCTTTTTATTGTATTAGTTTATTTTATTTTGCACTTTGTTGCAACACAAATATTTTCCTATTTTTGTTATTTTATTGGGAAAAGTGCATTATTCTTGTTCTTTTTTTTATTTTTATCTTACGAGTTCAAATACTTTATTTACTGATTATTAACAAAATAAAGATTTTCTTAGCATCCTTTAAATTTTCTTCTACATAAATTTTGGCCTAAACCACTCATAACAATGGATTTGTTTCGGATCCGTGCCGACGAGCACTGCATAGAAAATTTTTTGACCAGTGCGCATGGTACGGATCCGTAACACATGCCAAAATTGACATCTGAGTAATAATTTTACATCCCTTAATCCAAAAAAAAGACTTTTTCAATAAAAATTTTTTATTTTTTACAAAAACAAATAGCCAAATAAAATATTTTTCAGTTACGAAAATAAGTAGACATTTTGTTTTGTGGGTTCGTCAATGAACACTAATTTTTGATATACACAAAAAGAAGTAAAACTTATTCCAAATCATCGTCATTAAATATTTTTATGAAATGTTATCAAAAATATGATGTCTTTCTTTATAACATTTAAAAATAGTTAAGAAAAATTCATGCGGTTGACCTAAATACAAATTTACAAACAATTTTATATTTTCGGTAATGATTAAGTACTTAATAAGTACATTTCCGTAGAATAATTAAATGGGGCGGGATCATTGTAATAATATTCAAATAACAGATTTAGTCATTCTTAAGCAGTCTATTTTGTGGTTCTTTCAGCCAGAGTTTGTCGAAAAAAAGTGTGATATATTTAGTGTTTATCAAAGAAAAATATGTGGTGGCCATGGGAAAGTGATTTGCGTTTACCTGACGAAAATGAACTTACGGATAATTTAGAAGATGAAGATGAAAGTGCGGGGCCAAGTACTCAGCAAAGGAAGAATTTGTGTGTAGCTGAGCAAAATATGGTGTTAGATGTATTTGATGGACTTTCTAAAAAAATGACCAAATATGAAGATGTTAAGCAAACGGCGGTTTTAACAAAAATTTCTTGTGCAACAGTGTACCGTTTAAGAAAGACAGGTTCGAAAAGTAGAACAAGAAAGGATTTGGAAAGCTCTAAAAAAATTCAACCTCACCTCTTGGAACCTGGTATAATTAAAAGAAAACATATTGTTGATTGTTCCACAAAAACTTTGGGAAGATTTTTGACCAAAAATGGTTTTAAATATAAAACTGTCAATGAGAGACAAACCATAATGGAAAGTAGCCACCTAATAAAATGGAGGGATGAATATATCGAAAAAATTTCACAATACCGCAATGAGTGCCGAGAAATTTATTATCTGGACGAGACTTGGTTTGATTCTCACGAAACGATAGATAAAGCCTGAACAAACGGTACAAGAAAATGCCAAATAGATGTACCCCATTTTAGAGGTAAGCGAATTTGCATATTACATTGCGGAGGACAACATGGATGGGTGAACGATGCGTTATTGTTGAGTTCCAAAAGTATTAAAGACAATTCTCTAGACTACCACCAAGACATCGAAGGGACGCTTTTTGAATCGTGGTTTGAGAATACATTACTCCCAAATTTAAAAGAAAATAGCGTGATTGTTATGGACAATGCATCATATCACTCCAGATGCATTAAACAAATTCCAACCAAACAGAGTAGGAAGGATGAAATTCAAGAATTTTTAATAGTCGAAGACCTTATTTTGAGGATTATTACACCAAAGATCAACTAATTCAGGTTCTTCATACAAAAGTCGTAACTAAAGAACATATTGTAGATAAATTAACCACTAACAATGGACATATGGTTTTAAGATTACCTCCACATTACTGTGTGTTGAATCCCATAGAATTGCTATGGGCTTAGTTAAAAAACCATGTCCGGAGGAATAACACATCTCCAAAAGATACCCAAAGTGTTGTCGAACTAATAAAAACAGAGTTCAAAAATATCAGTGCTCAAAACTTTCAAGAACATGTAAAGAAGATTGAAAAAGATTACATGAAAAATGTCACAGCCTTGAAGAAAATTATTATTAATTTGGCTGAGGGTAATGAAGAGAACGATAATGACGATGAGTTGGAATAACTGTTAACTCTAACTGGAAGATCCCAAATGAATGTGAATTTCCGAAGTGGCTAGTATACCTAAATTTTTCTAAATAATATATTACGAGGTAGTTTACTTTAAAAATAATCAGTATTTCGATCAATTGGTAAAAACATTTAAGTACACAAATTAATTCGAAATTCAACACTTTCTCCGATAATTTTATTTGAATGTTGGATACAGATTAGTACAACTCTGTAAATGTCTCTCTGGGGTTTGTGTTAAAATAGATATCAATATCGGATTACCAGTAGGTCAGTTATTAAAATTTCGCATAGATCTTGTCCCTCACTGTACTATTTGGTCAAGGAGTAGCAGATTTATCAATTTTAGTAGAGGAAATTGGGAATAAGTATAACAAAAATATGAGTTCCGAAATGGAAGATAATTAAATAGAACGTTATAACATTAAAATTAGAATGAAATTTTTGCTTAAATATAGGCTTTTTGGACGAAAACTTCTAAGAAGCTTATTCACTTTACATCTAAAATATATAAGTAATTATAACTAATATGATTACTGAAGTTAAGTTTTTACTGAATAATATATTCTAATATTTTTTCGTAACAAATTTTCCACAAATAATTCACTTAGCAATATTAGCTGGTAAAACCTAAAATTTTTAAATCTAAGATAATAATCTATTTAGGATCCACTGTTGTATTCATAATAAATGGTGATACATGTCGTATTATTACAGACATCGATACATTGTATGGCTTTCTATGAGTGATTGTTGTTTAATTACAACTTTTCATCGAAAACATTATAATTTATAAATAACTCTACATAACTAATAGTAAACTTATAGAACGGAGTAGGTATTTCGCATGTCAATCAAATTCACAAGTAAAAGCTTAAATAAATATGAACAATATTAATGAAAGAAACACATACTTAACACATATAGAAATATATACATGTAATATACATTTTGTAACCATATACAGTCCATCTAATTTACTTACCGTTGCACGTCATTATCATTGATAGAGATCGAAGTTGACATACTTGCCAAAGTATAAAAAAATCCTGAATCCATTTTAAATCAAATAGGTCACATAATTATTGCAAAAGTGGATTATACAACAAAACAAATTCTTATTAAATTCTTACGTGACATTTTTTAAATAAAACACAATAATTTTGTTCTAAAAAGAACATATTTTATTAAATAGATAAAAATATAGAACAAGAGGTAGGTATTCACTTTAAAATTCAATATAATAAAGTACAAAAAGTGTCAACACCACAACTGTCAAATAAATGTTACCAATTTATGCCAAAATATCACCTTCGTTCGATTAGTTACAATATGTTTCGAACAAATGTTCTTCATAAAAACGCTTTATAATGCATTTATACAAATTAAATAAAACATATTATTGTGTATTTCTTTAAGTTAACATTAATAGAAATCTTTAAATATTATTTTTACGCGTATATAATAAAATATGTTTAGTGGCTGTAACGCCAGTGTACTCGGCAAAGTGATTCTAAAAAAGAACACACCTACCGCCTAAATATTTCGTGTTGGTATCATGTGACCTCACGGGCTATGACGCGGATGACGTACAACGGTAAGTAAATTAGATGACGTATAAGTACGTTGAAATTTTGGGAAAATCGTAGAAATGGAGAAATCCAATTTTTCTTCCTGAAATCATTAAAAATTAGACAAAAATATTCAAATTTGACTCTTTAGGCTTAAAAGTAAAATAAATTAGACCAATAAATATATATACAGTAGACTCCCTCTATAACGAGAACTGAAATGGCAGACTAATTACCTTGTTATAAGCGGATCTCGTTATATCCAACAACAATAATACTGTGCATACATATGAATATGTAGTTTTCTAAAACATTAACTTTCTATAGTGAAGCCATTCGGAGCAATATAAGATGCTAATAAATATTGTTTGAATGGCGTTTTTAAAACAAAGTTGTTTACTTTTATTGTCAATGATATACGTTAAAACAAAGAATCTGTATTCTGTAAATATGTATAAAGCGTATTTTCAAGCTTTAAATTGTCCAATATTCTATCTATCATATTTTCTAAGGATGTGAAACAGTTTTATGCTTCTTTGTCCTTGGATAAAGTTTCTGACAACCTTTAAAACACTTTCCACATCTTGTCTATTAGGACCCATATTATTAGATGTGAATGGTCAATCCCCTACAATGACACTTGTGAATCATAAATTTTACATTTCCAACTAAGAATCATAAATTGTAAGAAGTTTATTGCGGGCGGCCCGCAGTTAAAAAGGGTATTTATTTATAGCTACGGCCGGGCCAAAACGTAAAAAACACGTTTTTTAATCTTATTTTCTCTCGTTATAAGCAAATTTACCTCGCTATAGAGTGTTATAGTTCAATAGAAATTTCACGGGACATCTAATGTACCTCGTTATAAGCGAAACCTCGTAATAACCGTGTTCGTTATAGAGGGTGTATAATATATATATATATATATATATATATATATATATATATATATATATATATATATATATATATATATATATATATATATAAACAACGCAGTTTATTAGGGCTGCAGTCAGTAGGTTTGGCCAGGATGTTATAGAAACACTCTTTTGACTTTTGGTCGAGCTTTCGCAATTCTTTTATTCCTTCTTCAAGACACTGTAATTAGAAGAAAGTGTAAATATTTACAACATATCTCAAATTGTCATTACAACTTACTAGTGGTTAAGATCATTTTTGCAAAGCTACGACACTCAACATTAAAAACACACATATAAAATATAACATTTAAAATAATGGACAAAATACATTTTAAAATTTAGTTGGAAAGTTAAAATTTTGTTAGTAACATCTTTTCATGGTAGGTTTGACTGATCCATAGAGAACAGAAAAAAAACAAAAATAGTGTGATTAAAAAGTAATTAGGAGTTCTTGCTATTATATTAATGGAAGTAGTATATTAAACCTGTCTTGATAGTATGCAACATGTTTTGTATGCAGGTGTATTACGGTGTGTATATGTAATCCTAATTACTTTTTAATCACACTATTTTTGTTTTTTTTCTGTTCTCTATGGATCAGTCAAACACACCATGAAAAGATGTTACTAACAAAATTTTAACTTTCCAACTAAATTTTAAAATGTATATTGTCCATTATTTTAAATGTTATATTTTATATGTGTGTTTTTAATGTTGAGTGTCGTAGCTTTGCAAAAATGATCTTAACGACTAGTAAGTTGTAATGACAATTTGAGATATGTTGTAAATATTTACACTTTCTTCTAATTACAGTGTCTTGAAGAAGGAATAAAAGAATTCCGAAAGCTCGACCAAAAGTCAAAAGAGTGTTTCTATAACATCCTGGCCAAACCTACTGACTGCAGCCCTAATAAACTGCGTTGTTTGTTTATATCGACAGTCAATAATATCCAGTATTTCTTATATATATATATATATATATATATATATATATATATATATATATATATATATATATATATATATATATATATGTATATATATTAGTTTTGAGTTTCTTGAACCGTACTATATTTAATATAAAATTAGTATTTCTTGGGTTTAGGTTCAATAAAATATATATTACATGTGGAACTAGATTTTATTTTCCACAGCAATCAACGTTTCGGCAGGAAACCCTTGCCTTTGTCAAGATTCTAAAATGTAAGTGTATAGGAACAAACAGTTATTGTAAAATATGTATATATATGACTTACTAAAACGTAAAACGGGACACAGACACTAATGAACTGACAAATAAAAGTTGATATCTGATATCTCATGGTTTACTGTCATTAGTATATAATTATTTTTATATGAGCCTATCATTGATGTTTTCGAAAAAGGTGAAGTGGAGATATGTTATGACTTTAAGAGCTTTTTATGGTGTTATATTTATTATTATTTAAATCAGATTGAAATATATTTTATTTAGGTTTTGTGTATCTTTTTTGTCATTTATTGCGTTGGTATTTCTTTTTATTTCTATTGATTAGTATATATCCCTCTTCTTTTCGTTTTATTCTATTTCTAAAATTTTGATGTTTTCAAAATCAAATTTATGCTTCTTCTCACTTTCATGTTTTGTGAGCGCAGTGACGTTGTTCTTGTCATATTTGTGAGAACGAATTCTGGATTGAAGCAGTTGACTAGTTTGACCGATATAGACACCTTCACAGTTGGTATCTCGTAATATATTATATATGGAAGAGTTGTGTAATTAGTTTTGATACTGTTGGGTTTGTTGTCTAAAGAAACATGGTCTTCACGATATCTTAACTACAATTCTCATCATCCATTTTCCCATAAGAAGTCTGTAATTATACTGCTATACTACTCAAAATACAGACCAACTGCAATAAAAAAAAGCAAAAAATGCCCTTCTAAAGAATGCATATCCCGAACATCTAATCGAAACAATTTTCAAATCAAGACTTAATAAATTTTATAACAACACAAATAACAACAAACCCAACAGTATCAAAACTAATTACACAACTCTTCCTTATATAAAAGGTTTATCCGAACAATTAACAAATCTTTTAGCCAAACATAATATAACAGTGGCCCACAAAGGAAACAACCTTTTAAATAAATATTTCACAAAACTAAAAACACAAACTCCAAAACTTAAAAAATCACATGTTGTTTACGAGATACCATGTATTAACTGTGAAGGTGTCTATATCGGTCAAACTAGTCAACTGCTTCAATCCAGAATTCGTTCTCACAAATATGACAAGAACAACGTCACTGCGCTCATAAAACATGAAAGTGAGAAGAAGCATAATTTTGATTTTGAAAACATCAAAATTTTAAAAACAGAACAAAACAAAAAGAAGAGGGAGATATACGAATCAATAGAAATAAAAAGAAATACCAACGCAATAATTGACAAAAAAGATACACAAAACCTAAATAAAATATATTTCAATCTGATTTAAATAATAATAAATATAACACCATAAAAAGCTCTTAATGACAGTAAACCATTAATGTCTGTGTCCCGTTTTACGTTTTGGTAAGTCATATACATATATACATATTTTACAATAACTGTTTGTTCCTATACATGTACACTTTAGAATCTTGACAAAGGCAAGGGTTTCCTGCTGAAACGTTGATTGCTATGGAAAATAAAATCTAGTTCCACATGTAATATATATTTTATTGAACCTAAACCCAAGAAACACTAATTTTATAATATATATACATACAGTGTGTCAATTTTAAAACTTACAATGGGCTATATCTCACGAACAAAAGCTGAAATCGAATAATGCTTAAAACGGTTTCTAGGATAGTAAGGGGAAACTAAAATGACATGAAAGAGAACTCACCCCCATCAACCCCCTAGACCCCACCCACCACAACCAAAAAAGTTTAAATTACAAACCCCTACTTGTGATACATCATTGAAAAGACTATAAAAAATGGTATCCAATGGTATAAATAATAATTATACAGGGTGAAGCACTAATTGTGAAACT
The DNA here is from genome assembly GCF_040954645.1 of Diabrotica undecimpunctata. Lineage (NCBI taxonomy): Eukaryota > Metazoa > Arthropoda > Insecta > Coleoptera > Chrysomelidae > Diabrotica > Diabrotica undecimpunctata. Next base: position 22,329,439 of record NC_092812.1, read on the forward strand.
TTGGCTTAAATGGAAAATTTAATAAGGTTTTTGTTGAACTACAAATTTGTTAAAAATGTCAATTAAGTAAATGTTCAAAGTGGGTCCCGTTGTTTTGTAAACAATAATACAGCCTATTTTCAAATTCTGCACGAACTTTGGCAAATTTTGTTCTAGTAATAGCGCGACATGCTTGCGTAATTCTTTCTCACAATTCCCCAAGTGACGCAGGTTGAGTTTTACAAACAACTGACTTGAGAGAACCCATTGAAAAAAGTCAGGTGGCGGTAAGTCTGGTTATCTCGGTGGCCACTCAATAGAACCTCTCCTTCCAATCCATTTGTTCGAATAATTAGTATCCAACCAGTGCCCAAATGGAGCTGCATAATGAGGAGGTGCTCTATATTGCTGGAAGTGCAGCAAATCTTCGTCTACAGCTAGTTTGCCTTGATCGTCCCTTTGGTTCTCTAATTCATGCACAATTAAAGGTTCGATGGCGTTTTCCAGCATATCGAGGTAAATGTCGCCACTGAAATTGCCTGGTATGAACAAGGAGCCAATTATAGCATCGTCTAATATTCCTGCCCAAACATTGAGTTTTTCAGGGTATTGAATGTGACTTTCTCTGAATCAATGCGGGTTCGCATCACTCCAGTACCGACAGTTTTGTTTATTTACATTACCATTCAGCATAAAAGTACATTCATCAGTGAAACAAATATTTTTTAACATTATCGGTTCAACGCGAATTCTTTCAGTAATGACTTCATAAAACTCAATTCGTCGGTCTGGATCATCATCGCCTAGTTCTTGAAGAATTTGTGTTTTGTACGGGTGAAACTTATGTAATTTCAATACCTTTCTAACCAACTCATGTGAAAGTTCTGTCATTATCCATGTTGATGCAGTAGGCTCTATTGCAAAATTTCCAAGGACCTCAATTTGGGATGCTTCATTCAGTAATCTTAGGTAATGCCTTTTTTATTTTGCACTGATTCCGTTTCTCCAAACTTTTCAACTAAATCGCGGACTTACACGTGACTTACATTTTTTTCCGGATGCCTTTCATGAAATATTTGAGGTGTTCGTAAATAAAACTGGTTCTGGGAGTTAAATATGAAAACGATCTCCACGCGTTCAGGTATACTGTAAACCATCGTGACAACTACAGCTGAATGACAGTATCGATTGTACAAATGATGAAAACTAATGACATTTAACATTCTCAAATAAATAAAAAATTATTGAATCCGACAGAACCCCAAAAACAGATGTTTTCAACTTTTTTTGAAAAAACGGAAAATTAAGTTTTTATTTAACAAAAATAAATTCTGACGGGCACTTATCATTAAAAATAAAAATTCCGGAGATAGCATTACAAATATAAAAGTCATAGTAAGCCGGCTGATATTAACACCCTGTATAATTATTAAACGTAATTATTAAAAGTAGCGAGATTAATGCACGTATTTCCAGTGGAAGTGGAAATCGTACATACCATGCTAATAAAAGATTGATGGCATCGAAATTATTAGACAAAATAACCAAAATGACTATCTTCAGAACTTTGATTAGACCCGTAGTAACCTATGGTTGTGAAACCTGGGTAATGACGAAAAAAGAGGAAGCTCAACTCAAGATATTCGAGAGAAAGATACTGAGAAAAGTATATGGCCCGGTGCAAGAGGAAGACGGCACATGGAGAATCAGGAGAAACGAAGAGGTTATTGAACTGAATGAAAGGTACACGAAAACGACAAATATGTTACAGTGGAAAGCGGAAAAAAGGAAGGCCCAGGACGAGATGGTTGGATGACGTAGGAGACGACCTGAAAACCATGAATATAAGACAATGGAGGAGAAGGGCCCAAGAGAGATCTGAATGACAGGACATAGCCAAACAGGCAAAGACCCATCCAGGGTTATGATGCCAAAAGAAGAAGAAGAATAATTAATAAACAATAATTATGCAGCGTTATCAACAGAATCAACAAAAACCTCATTAAATTATCCATTTAAGCCAAAGTCTCACAATTATTGCTTCACCCTGTATAATTATTATTTATACCATTGTATACTATATATATATATGTATATATATATATATATATATATATATATATATATATATCCTCCTCAGTCCTAATCCCTTTTGGAATGTGGTGGTGACACCATCAGGCCTTTACAGTTTTTTCACGATTTGTCTCCATCCTTCTCTGTCCTGGGCTAGTTGTTCGGCTTCATGTAACCCTTGGTTAATCAGTATTTTTGTTTGATCTACCCAACGGCTTGGAGATCTTCCCCTAGGTCTCTTTCCTTCAACTCTACCCTCGACTATCAGTTTTTCCATCGTACCTGTTCTTCTAGCAATGTGTCCAAAATACTGCAAATATCTCTGTTGTATTTGTTTAAGCAATCTATCCTTTACTTTAAGTTGTTCTAATATCGATACGTTAGTGCGATGATCAATGCAGGATATTCTCAACATGCGGCGGCATACCCACATTTCTAAAGCGTCTAGTTTATTTTTATCCGCTTTCTTTAAGGTCCACGTTTCGGATGCATATGTCGCTATGGGAAAAATGAGCGCCCTTACCGGCTTTAGTTTTGTGTGTATACCAATTTCATCATAGCTGTTCTAGCAATAGTCAACCTTCTAGGTATCTCTCTGTCACACCCTCCGTTATTTGTTATTAGGGACCCCAGGTATATGAAACTATTTAATACTTCAAAGACCCCAATTTCTTTAATGTGTTGAAGATTATTCCGAGCTCTGTCTACTATCATGATCTTTGTCTTACTCCTATTTAGCTATAGTCCATATGCTTTGCTTTTTTCCTCCAGACGTCTCATTATGTCTTCCATTTCTTCTTGATTTGCTCCGATTATTAAAGTGTCATCTGCATATCTCAAGTTATTGATTTTTTGACCTCCTACTGATATTCCGCCCTTCCATCCGTCTAGTACCTTTCGCATAATGTGTTCGCTGTAGATATTAAATAGAGTTGGCGAGATTATGCATCCTTGCCTGACACCTGCCTCTGTTCTGAAATGATCGGAATGGGTGCTGTTTAATTTTACTGTGCACTTATTATTTTCATATAGACTTCTGATTAGTTGAATTAAGTGGTGGGGTGTTCCCATATATATATATATATATATATATATATATATATATATATATATATATATATATATATAATATACATTTTTTATAGTATTTTCAATGATGTATCACAAGTACCTAGGGGTTTGCAATTTAAACCTTTTTGTTGTGGAGATATAGCGATTTAAACAGAACAGGGACAGGGACTGCAGACGTATTGAGAGACGCATGCAGTGTTTTATAAACCTCAGTAGAAAAACTCCACCTAGTCATTAATGAAACGATATCAAAGTACATGAAATTTTCAGTAACTCAAACAGGATTAAGAGATCCGCTAATCTTCAAAATCAACGAGAATGCAGATAACGTCCTAGAACTAGAACAAGTTTCGAATTTCACCTACCTGGGAACTAATATACATGAGAGAGGAAAAGATGACTGTTCAGGCAGGAGTTTTATACAAAATTATTATATCTAAAAATGTATCGAGACGAGCCAAAATACATATATACAAAACAGTTTTAAGACTGACAGTCCTCTATGCAAGCAAAACGGGTGCTAAACCAAACACAAGAAAAAAAAAAATAAATCTATGGGAAAGGAAAATATTGAGAAGAATTTTTGGAGATATTAAAGAGGGGGAGGTATATAGAAGAAGAACCAATGCCGAGATAATGAGTCTTTTTAAAAAACCTACGATATCAGAAGTTGTAAGAGCTTCAAGATTGAGTTCGGTGGGACATTTAAAAAGAATGAAAGAAGAACGAATACCAAAAATTGGTCGAATGAAGCAGAAAAGGACCTTAAAGAGAAAGGTATAAGAAATTATTAGGATAAAAAGGAAAGAAAAAACTAAGGACCGTAACAATGGAGAGCAATTATTGTCAAGCTATGGGCTAGGTTAGGTTAGGTTTGGTTATTAATCTATTATTAATATCCAGATTTAGCCATACGGCTCACACTCCCTCTAAGGGGAAAATTCACTCAACCCAGATACCTACGGTATCAAATGGATTGAGCTCTGATGGGACTCTTTCCATGTTATCGAGTCCTAGATGACTTGGTATGTCGGTGTATCTCATATAGATGTTCATTTAGACCCAGCTTTTTTATGTTTTCTAGGAGGCTCTTCGGGATGACTCCAGTGGTAGAAAGAATAATAGGTATCGTCTGGGTACTTTCCATTCTCCATTGTCTCCTGATTTTTATTTCTAGATCTCTGTACTTGGCAATCTTTTCGTTGTATTTAACACGTAAATAATTGGTGTTGGGTATCGCCACATCAATAAGTGTTGTTTGCCTAGTAATTTTATTAACTAGTATGAGATCGGGTCTATTATGGGCCACTGGTTGGTCTGTAAGCACAGTGCGGTCCCAGTATAGCTTGTAGTTGTCATTTTCAAGCATTCTATCAGGGACGTATTGGTAATAAGGAAGATGGTCGGTTTGGAGAAGTCCCAGTTTGTCAGCTAGTTCTTGGTGGATAATCTTTCCTACTGAGTCATGACGTTCTTTATAATCAGTACCGACAAATGCCTGGCAGCCACCGGTAAGATGTTGGATGGTTTCTTGGGCTTGGCATCCATATCCGCATTTGTCATTTTGGACTTGAGGATCTTTAACAATATATATCAGGTAATTTTTAGTTGGCTATTATTAATTATTATTAATTTATTATTATTATTATATATATATATATATATATATATATATATATATATATATATATATTGTATATATATTATATTTTATAATATATATTATTAAAGATTATACTTACCCGCTGAACATTTAAAGGTCCTTTGAGCAACCCGGTAAATTTAAAAGTTCTGGATTACCAACAGCAACAACATTTTCTGGAATATTAAACTTTTCCTCCAGATCGTCTAAATTCTCCGTCTACAAAATATTTATAAAGATATTAGAGATAGTTTACTATTATACAGGGATAAACACACAAGAAGTCCACATTGGAAATATTCATTTGATTTTTTATAATGCTAAAGCAGATCGAGTTTTATTCTAAAGGGGACATCTTTAGATAGATACAGATAACTGTTATTTATTCACACCCTTCTTTCCAGTACCACAAACATTTAATTTTAAATAGGAAATATACCATGTGGCACATCATTAAACAGATATTTTGCTGGATAATTTGGGCATCTAGTATAATTCAAAGTTATATCTTCGGCGCCATATACCAATTTCATTTTAGGTATTTCTCACAAAGATACCAAGAAGTCTTTCGCGTTTTGATCTACAACTTGATCTACAACTAGCTCTCTAGTCTAGTGTCTAGGATAAGAATATTTCTTATAATTACCCGGTATTGGTCTGCTACTCATTACTCAGATACTTGGATTTCTGGGTACTCCCTGCAAAATTCGGCATACAGTTGTTAGCAGGTCGATAGCCGATCGTTTCTTGACCGAGATTTGTCACCTTATAATAAAAGCACACAATATTTTCATTTATGGACACAGTCCATTTTATGCACTGTCTAGGTCGTTCCGCTGTAAGTGATCGCCGGCTGATGTTTCAGCGCAGCACCATCAGCGAGTGGAGCTCTTGTTGTTGTTAGGTTGTAGCTGATTTTATGACAGCGGCCCGCGTTCTTAACACTCTGCCTCCAGATTTAGCTATACGGCTCATACTCCCTTTAAGGGGAAAATTCACTCATCCCAGATACCTACGGTATCAGGAGGATTGAGCTCTGGTGGGACTCTTTTCATGTTATCGAGCCCTAGGTGACTTGATACGTTGAAGTATCTCCCAAAAAATTTCTTACGCATTTAGATGTTGAGAGCAGTACTGCTTTTTGCATGGTTTTATAGAGATATTCATTAGGACCTAGCTGTTTTATGTTCTCTAAGAGGCTCTTCGCATTAACTTCAGTAGTATAGAGAATAATTGGTACCGTCTTTTGCTAGCTAGTTCTTGGTGAAGAATCTTTGCTACTGAGTCATGATGTTCTTTGTAATCAGTTCCGACAAACGCTTGGAAGTCCCCGTAAGATGTTGGATGGTTTCTTGGGCTTGACATCCATATCGGCATTTGTCGTTTTGGACCTGAGAGTCTTTAACAATATATTTCAGGTAATTTTTAGTTGGAATAACCTGATCCTGAATGGCAAGTACGAAACCCTCTGTCTCCGGAAACATCTTTCCTGATGTCAACCAATAGTTCGACGCTGTATTGTCGACATATTCTTGGCTGATCTCATTGAAATGTCACCCATGCAGATGTTTACTCTTCCAGGTGCGCATTTTTTCTTGTTTAGTTAGATGGTTTATGCGCATTTCTTGTTCCCTCAGTTTGAGCGGTGTTGTGTCATCTACTGCGCAAATTGCTCGATGCAAAGTAGATGTCTCAGCCTGCATCTGAAAATAGGTTCTTAAATTAGCTACCTGTTTATCCAGTTGCTCATCTATGCCCGTAAGTCCTCTTCCTCCTTGATACCGCGGTAATGTAGTTCTCTCTACTGCACTGCGTGGATGGTGTTTTTGCGCCTTTATTCTACTTTCCGCTGGAGACTCTCTATATCCGTTTTTGACCACTTAATAATACCAAATGAGTAGCTAAGCGCGGAACAGGCGTACGTATTTAATGCCTTAAACCGATTTTTGCTATTAAGATATGACCGATTTAGCTGTCCTACTTTTCGCACAAACTCAGAAGTTAGTTCGGTTTTCATTTGTTTATGGTCTATTTTCCACGCTTTCTTTGCTCCGAGATATTTGTATATATTATTTTCACCCATTACCTCGATGTTTTGGGCATCTTGCATAGCGAAATCTCCGGGCTGAACCTTACCTCTGACTATATTTAGAACACGGCATTTGTCTAGTCCAAAGTGCATACTGATATCACTTGACAATATTTCCACAGTTTTTAGCATCTGATCCAGGTGATTTCGACTGGAAGCTATTAATTTTAAATCATCCATATACACAAGATGATTAGGCTTCGCCACAACAGTACTGTTATTTTTGATGCTAAAACCTGAGTCAGTGGAGTTCACTAGCTGAGATAGTGGATTCATCGCCAAACAGAACCACAGTGGACTCAACGAGTCCCCCTGGAAAAGGCCCCGGTTAATTGGGATATCTTCAGTTTCGATGTTGTTTTCACCGGGTATTTGAAGGTGAATTTTAGTCTTCCATTCCGTTATTATATGCTTTAAAAAGGTCACTATTTTATCACCGACTTTATATATGTTCAATATATCTATCAGCCATTTATGCGGTACTGAACAAAGGTCTCCTTATAGTAAATGAAGGCAGTAAAAAGTTTTTTTTTGTGTACACCTGGTCAGAAATGACTGAGTCGATTATAAGCTGTTTTTTGCAGCCCATGGAACCCGTAACGCATCCTTTCTGTTAAGGCTCTATCTATGATATTGTTTAGAGAACAGTGTTGGTAGATACGCTGGGCTACACATGATGTGACCAATTTGTACAAAGTTGGAAGACAAGTAATTGGGCGGTACTTGGCTGGATCTTGGGTGTTATTTTGATCCTTTGGTATTAGGTAAGTGGTTCCCTGAGTAAGAAATGATGGTATTTCCTGTGAATTAGATATATTATGATTAATTAATACTGTTAAAAGCTCATGAACACTCCAAAACTTTTTTAGCCAGAAGTTTTGAATTCCGTCTGGTCCAGGAGATTTCCAGTTATGAAGCTCTTTGATAATGTTCGAGACTTCTTCAGTGGTGAAAGGTTCATAGGGAATAGTCCTGTAGTGTTGAGAGTTATTTGTCGTGTCTTCAGTCCATCCAGCATTGTTGTTATGAGTAGCTCGCGTGGAAAGTTGGTTATTAGCATTATTATTATTATTTAAAGGATAGAAAATAATAGTCATTAAGTAGTTTTGTTGATCTGGACAGATAATTATTAGGAATACATATTGTAACGAAATAGCCCATCTCCGATGCGGGTACGTGTCACAGTTCTTAGAAGGTTGCATCTAGACTATTCGATCGTTGGTATTCTCGATGCGCTTTCCATGTGAAGGATAGAGGTGGACTACTCCAGAATATTCTAGTACATAATAACTTATACTTATATAAATTAGAACCGCTCGTTTTATTTAATCTCGCTACAGTGGTGTTCGGTGTGAGATTTAAAAAATATATTCAGCAGTGATTGCTAAAAAAATAAAAGACTTTTAACTTTTGAAAAGTATCGTTCGTCGGGAACATCCGCGTAGTTCGGTAGTGATCTTTGTAAAAAAAAGAACGTTTAAAAAGTATGTGTGTGCCTGACCAAAGACGCTGTTAGTACAACTTTCTGTAAAACAGTTGCATGAACAACTAAAAGAACGCGATGAAGATTGTAGCGGGTCCAAGAAGATCCTCCAAGAACGACTAAAGAATGTTCTCAACAAGAATGGAAATGACCCAGAGACATTCCATTTTCAATCAGCAGAAGAAGCAGTTTTAATGAAGATCAAACAAACTTCTAAAAAAAAAATGATAATAAATTTGAAAATATTTCTAGAAGATTCGACGAGAAATTTGAAAATGTCTCGCAAATGATTGAAGAAACCTCTAGAAAGAATGATGAAAGATTCGATGAAACGTCTCAAATTATTAAAGAAGCAGCTAGACAAAATGACAAGAAATTCGAAAATGTGTGTAGAATATTCGACGAGACTTCTCAAATAATTAAAGAATTATGTATTCAGAACAATGAGAAATTTGAAGAAGTTTCTAGAAAATTCGATAAGGTAGAAGAGATCATACAATTAGAGACCATGATAACTAAGACGAAAGTGCTACCACCAGTTAATGCAGTAGTTTTAGATCCGGTAGTGAAAGAAGAATCACCTATAGACGAAACGACACATCATATGAGATTCAAATTGCCACCATTTGATGGAAAGTCTTCTTGGTCCATATACCTTAGACAATTTGAAGCTATTGCGACAGACAATCATTGGACAGGTTTCCTTGACTGCTGCTTTACGAGATGATGCTGCGGATATCCTAAGATCGATTCCTAAGGGTCAAGAAAAATGTTACCAGACCTTATTCACTCGACTAGACAGACGTTACGGAGATGCTCATCTACAACAAGTCTACAAAGTACAACTAAGAAGGGTATCGGTATAGAAGGGTATACAACTTCCTAATGGCTTATCGCTCGGCCGTGAATGAAACTACAGGCCACACTCCAACCTGCCTAATGTTAGATCGTGAAGTTCGTTAGCCTTGCGACCTAAAGTTTGGCTGCAGACCTTCCGAAGAACATGTTGCAAGCGAAGATTATGTCGACCGCCTGAAGTTAAGAATGAACAACATTCATGAACTTGCCCGATACATATACACATCCAGTTAGCCAGTGATAGAATGAAAGATCAATATGATTCTCGATACAAGAATGAACGCTATGAAGTAGGTGATCTTGTTTGGCTTTATAATCCACAACGTCCTCGAGGCTTATCTCCTAAATTGCAAAGACAATGGGAAGGTCCGTATGAAATTAAAAAGAGAATAAATGACGTAATATACCGAATTAAGAAGTTGCCGGAAGGTAAACCAAAAGTAGTTCACATAAATCGTCTTGCACCTTATGCTGGCTCAAATGAAACAGAAGAAGCACGAACCCTTCAACATGAGATCAAAGATGACCGGCGACCAAGCTTTAATGAATTTATGTCAAATTACGCAGAGAGAAAGAGTGCTAGATTCGGTGTGACCACAGAAGTTCAGCAGAATCTTTTTAGTGTTCCGCATAACGTCTCTCTAGCCCACTGTGTTGCCCAAGATCTTGAGATGACTAAAGGAATTTCATCCGTATTTTATAAGAAGTTTGGTCGTTTGGACGAGTTAAAAAATCAGCAGCCTAAAGTTGGAAGAGTACTGAGATTAGAAGGTGGTTCTCGATCTTTGCTGTATATGGTGACCAGGAAGTCGTATACAGACAGGGCAAGCTACAAGGATATATGGCGTGCTCTAACTAATTTGAAGAAAATCGTGTGCAATTATGACATACAGAATTTGGCCTTCCCAAGATAGGCCATGCACTAGATAATCTGGATTGGAAGATTTTCGAAAGCATGCTTGAAGTGATCTTCCGAGAAACGGGTGTATTGCATTAATCCGAAGAGATCGTGTCCTTCAAAGACAGTAGACTGCTATTTCTTTCTGAGAGGTTCATGTAGAGCTGGAGAGTCATGTAGATTTCGCCATACTGGACCTTCATGTAGAGTTGCTGATCGGGCCGTTCAGATCTAAGAGGGGAGCAGTGTAAGGAAATAGCCCATCTCCGATGAGGTTATGTGTTACGATGCTGGAATGTTCGATCGTTGGCATTCTCGATGCGCTTTTAACGTGAAGGATAGAGGTGGACTACTCCAGAATATTCTACTACATAATAACTTATATATATATATATATATATATATATATATATATATATATATATATATATATATATATATATATGTATATGTCAGGCCATGGAGTTTGGGGTGTGTACATTGTAAAATGGCGTGCACCCCATCCATCCATGCTATGGCATGCTGGACGAGCCATACAGTCTGTAGTCAACACCCCGAAGTATGATCGGGAACACAAAATGTATCAATACTCATACTCTTATGAAACGCACCTGGCGGATCATAAGAGCCTTCACATTTTACTCTTCTTCAACTTGTCTTTGAGTGAAATTTCTTTAATCTTTTCTATCAGCCTCTCTTGGCTAACTCTTGTTTTCTTCTGACCCCGAATGGCAATTAGGTTTCCGAAGGCAGACGGGTCACTATATTTCTTTCTAATATATTCTTCCCATCCACACCTTCTTTCCCTCCCCATCCTACCCAACAAAAATATGGAGAAAACCAGATGCAAAAAATCCGTAAGTTAAGGTGGAAGCTATCGTGCTAAAAACTGAATGGTTGCACGTCACGCGGCCGCTAACGATGCTCTTGGGACACCGGGCGAAATCCCATTGAATATTAGCCTTGTTCCTGTAGGCGGGGCTCTACAGGAATCGACCAACGTTCCCCAGCTACTCGTGGGAATAAATATGAATACTCACCAACATGCTAGGCAAGCACGGTGTTTAAATGCCAAAAACCCGACCACTGTAAACCAACCCTATTCAATGTGCGTCATAAAGATAAACCTCAACATCGCCACATATAATGCTCGGTCACTCTCTACCGAAGAAAGATTCGAAGAAATGGAGGAAGAACTCTCAAAAGTGAACTGGGATATTGTAGGTATCAGCGAAGTTAGAAAAAAGGGAGAGAGTCTTACCTCACTCCCATCAGGCCATTTATTTTATTACAAAGGAGAAGAGAAATCGACAGTCAGAGGCGTCAGCTTCTTTATTCACAAAAGAATTGCTAACAGAATTGTGTCAATAAACCAAATCTCAACAAGAGTGGTCTACTTAAACATCAAAATAAACGCCAGATATATCCTAAAGTCCATTCAAGTGTACGCCCCTACTACAGGACATCCAGACGAAGAAGTCCAAATATTCTACGACCAAATATCCTGTGCAATCAAGGAAAATCCTGGCCACTTCTTAATAATAGGTGGTGATTTCAACGCCAAAATAGGCACTAAGGAAGACCCCTCTGAAATAATATTGGGAAATTTTGGAAGCGAAGGCAGAAATGATAGAGGCAAACAACTACTGAAAAACAATCTCTATCAAATGAACAGCTTCTTTAAAAAGAAAAAACACAGAAGATGGACATGGGAAGTGATGTAAAACAAGGAACGAAATCGACTATTTCTTAACAAACAAAAAAGAATTATTTTAAGACGTAAATGTGCTAAACCAGTTCAGTACAAGCAGTGATCATAGGTTAGTAAGAGCTAAAATAACGATATCAACCGAAAAAGAAAGACTCAAAACGATAAATAAGAAACAATCAAAGAAATGGACAAAACCAACTAACATTCAGGAGTTCGAAAAATATATTGGTAATTCATTGAAAGATACAACAACAGCAGACATCAATATATTGAACAAACAAATAGTCAACACAATGCAACAGGCTCAAACTAAATATTGTCCGACAAGCAAAAAAGATGAAAAACTGAGTCAACCCACGAAAACCCTTATAGAACTAAAGCAACAAATGAAAGGAGATAACACTACAAGCAAAGAAGCGATAAATCAAATAAATAAGACGATCACAAAGGCAATAAGAAAAGACATAAGAAACTACAATGTAGAAAAAACAAAACAGACAATAGAGCAAAATAAGAACATGAAATTTTTGAAGAGGAGTGTACAAAAGGGGAAAATAGAAATTAACAAACTGAGAAACAGAACTGGAGAAGAAACAACGAACAGAGATGAAATATTAAGAATAGTCGAATACTCTACACAGAGTTATATAGATCAAGAAAAAAAGATAACAATACGGAACCTCCAATTACACTAAAAACTGGGGTATTAAACCAGGGATCAGATTTAATGCCCGATATAATAAAATTAGAAATCAAAGAAGCCCTGAAGAAAATGAAAAATAATCGAACCCCGGGTGAAGATGAAATAGTATCAGAAGCACTAAAAATTGGAGGGGATGTATTACTTGAAAAAATTAAACAACTTTTCAATATCTGCCTTCACAGCGCCAATATTCCAACAAACTGGAACAACGCTACTATGATTCTATTACACAAAGCAGAAGACAAAGCAAATTTAGAGAATTACAGACCGATTAGCCTCCTCAGCCATATATATTGTTTACGCGAATACTAGTTAAGAGAATGGAAAGAAAATTAGAGACTTATCAACCAAGGGAACAGGCAGGATTCCGAAAAAGTTACGGAACAAATGACCATCTACAAAGTATAATATTTATCGATTTTCACAAATCCTTTGACACAGTTGAGCTAAGCAAAATATTACAGGCGCTTAAAGAATGCAGGCTAGATTATAGATATACTAAATTATTATACAAAATATACCTGCAGGCAACAACCACTGTCAGATTACATACTAACAGTAATCGCATAAAAATAGAACGGGGGGTTAGACAAGGAGACCCAATGTCACCTAAACTTTTTAATACGGTGCTAGAACATGCTTTTAAGAATTTGGATTGGATGACAAAGGGAATAAAAAATAGATGGAGAATATCTAAACAACTTACGTTTCGCCGATGATATACTTATAATAGCTGAAGATCTAGGTATGGCAAGAGAGATGGTACAGGAACTCGTTGTGGCTACAGAAAATGTAGGTTTAAATATAAATATCTCGAAAAAAAAACCATGACCAATTTGGTACCCAACCAGATCAGTATTGGTGGGAAAGAAATAGAACTCGTAGATAGATATAAATACCTGGGACATGAAATTATGATTGGCAGGGATAACCAGACTCATGAAATGAAGAGAAGAATCGGCCTTGGGTGGGCAGCATTTGGAAAACTGAGAGAAACTTTTAAAAGTGAGCTGCCTACATGCCTAAAGAGAAAGGTATTTGATCAGTGTGTCTTCTCAGTCTTGACGTACGGAGCAGAAACACTTACCTTAATAAAAGCAGCAGCTACCAAACTGAGAGTCACGCAGAGAAGAATGGAGCGGTCCATGTTAGGAATAACTCTGCGAGACAGAATAACCAACGAAGACATCAGGAGAAGAACCGGAGTGACTGACATCATCGAGACGATAGCCAGACTAAAATGGAGATGGGCAGGACACATAGCCAGAATGACAGATGGGCGATGGACAAAGAGGTTATTGGAATGGAGGCCAAGGGAAGACAAGAGAAGCGTCGGTCGACCACCTACAAGATGGACTGACGATTTAAGAAGACTCAATAAAAACTGGATAAGAGCGGCGCAAGATAGACGGGGTTGGAAGCATGAGGAAGAGGCCTATGTTCAGCAGTGGACTCTTGAGGCTGGATGATGATGATATATATATATATATATATATATATATATATATATATATATATATACACATATACATATACATATATACCAAAAAACAATTTATAAGTATGTTGGAAATATCGGGTATGTGGTGTGGTATAACATTATTGCTGATGTATATGTACATCCAATAAAATGCATGTTAAAATTTAAAATATCTTTGATCACGTCCGTTAACGATGAGAGAGTGATATATCTGGCTAAAGTTGTCGATATCCGTTCTCTTATTTAGGGACGATGGATGTTTTAGAATTTGACACATTTCAAGGATGGATCGCTTATGATAATTTTTTTGTTTGCACAGTATTTTGGTATTCGTGAATTCGATACTGTGTTTGGTTGAAATGGCATGCTGTGCAAGGGCACAAGATGATTTAGAAATCCTAATGTCGCTTTTGTGGGACGTTAGTCGACCTTGAAAAGAGCGGCTGGACTGGGCAATATAATAGCAGGAGTTGCACTCTGCACAGGGTACATGATAGACGACATTAGTTTGTTCTAGAGGGGCCAATGGAGCTTTTGTCTTAGAAAATAACTTTCCTAAGGTTCTATTATTTTTTAAGGCTATGGATTTATTATTATTATTAATGTAATTGACTCCAACCCATAAAAAACATATTTATATATTTTTTTCAAACGAGTCACAAGTACTTCACATATATATATATATATATATATATATATATATATATATATATATATATATATATATATATATATATATATATATATATATATCGAGAAAAGGAGTACGACCGTCAATCCAAAATAAACTAAGGTACACTCGAAGAGTGGTGGGTTTTTCGGTCAAAGTGGAGAAATAAAAGACAAAGAAGGTGGCTACTTCATCTATTTATTGAAGACGTTTCGCTTTCTGCTCAGAAAGCATCATCAGTTCATCTAAAAAGAACAATATGAAACCAAACATCCATAGAGAAGTTACAACAAAAGTGTGTTACCTTACAAAGACATGTAGCAGTCAATGATGTTAAAAATGTGAAAAAACTTACGAAACTGGACATTCAGAGTTAACGTTGTATAAAATAATTAATTGAAACTAGGTATAGTTTGCAATTTAACAAAATTAGCACAGCAAAAGAACATGTGATAAAAATACATGTATAAAAAAGTTATTATAAAAACTTAAGTAAAAAACATTAAGGTTTATTTTAAAGTGTAAAGAACTAAAGAGATCATACGAATGCACTTCCAACAATTTTATTTAATAAATTAGATTTTAATTTTAACTTTAGGTAACATTATAAGTTATTTAGATTAATAGTAATAAGATAAAATGAAGTTACCAGTCTTTAGCTTACTGAGTCTCGCCGATAAATGAATTTACAGGTTTAACACCCACGAAAACACGTGAAGAGAGGTGGCCTTGAGGTCAAAGTGACATAAACAGCAAGGCAACCTACCAACCTCTATATATAAGGCGGTATATTCAAAAATTGTGATAAATTTGGTTGACAGCTTGTCGTTAAAAAACCAAACAATGAAAGGAAAAGGTGGTTAAAATCACCACTCACCCCAACAGTGATTGATCTGTCAACAAAGAACAAAGCATGCGAAGTCAATCCAAAATATCATATATTATAATATTATGACGTCACTAGTTAGCCAGCTAACAGGTGAAGATTAATACAACTTCCACAGTCCAAAGGTTCAAACATTTAGGACCGTAATGAAAAAGATTCTATGAATCAATTTCAGTTTAATTTTATCAAACAAGTTCATCAAAAAGAACAATTACTTAATTATGTAAAAGTGATATTGACAAATATTAATAAAATATAAGTTGATAAATCTAAGTTAAGGAAGGAATAATGAACGCAATCTCGTAAAAAGACAGTTTTTAGAAATGTGTTCAATATTAAAACATCCTAATACCCTTAATAAGAGAACCGACATTAGTAATTTGAGTCAAATTTATCATGCATTAATTTTACAGAATTAGGCTTGATATGTTGTTTACTTAAATTATGTCCCACATTGGGGTTTTGTTATTACATGTTCATATAATAAATTTAAATAAAAATAAAATAAAATAAATTATTCCTTCCTTAACTTAGATTTATCAACTTATATTTTATTAATATTTGTCAATATCACTTTTACATAATTAAGTAATTGTTCTTTTTGATGAACTTGTTTGATAAAATTAAACTGAAATTGATTCATAGAATCTTTTTCATTACGGTCCTAAATGTTTGAACCTTTGGACTGTGGAAGTTGTATTAATCTTCACCTGTTAGCTGGCTAACTAGTGACGTCATAATATTATAATATATGATATTTTGGATTGACTTCGCATGCTTTGTTCTTTGTTGACAGATCAATCACTGTTGGGGTGAGTGGTGATTTTAACCACCTTTTCATTTCATTGTTTGGTTTTTTAACGACAAGCTGTCAACCAAATTTATCACAATTTTTGAATATACCGCCTTATATATAGAGGTTGGTAGGTTGCCTTGCTGTTTATGTCACTTTGACCTCAAGGCCACCTCTCTTCACGTGTTTTCGTGGGTGTTAAACCTGTAAATTCATTTATCGGCGAGACTCAGTAAGCTAAAGACTGGTAACTTCATTTTATCTTATTACTATTAATCTAAATAACTTATAATGTTACCTAAAGTTAAAATTAAAATCTAATTTATTAAATAAAATTGTTGGAAGTGCATTCGTATGATCTCTTTAGTTCTTTACACTTTAAAATAAACCTTAATGTTTTTTACTTAAGTTTTTATAATAACTTTTTTATACATGTATTTTTATCACATGTTCTTTTGCTGTGCTAATTTTGTTAAATTGCAAACTATACCTAGTTTCAATTATTTATTTTATACAACGTTAACTCTGAATGTCCAGTTTCGTAAGTTTTTTCACATTTTTAACATCATTGACTGCTACATGTCTTTGTAAGGTAACACACTTTTGTTGTAACTTCTCTATGGATGTTTGGTTTCATATTGTTCTTTTTAGATGAACTGATGATGCTTTCTGAGCAGAAAGCGAAACGTCTTCAATAAATAGATGAAGTAGCCACCTTCTTTGTCTTTTATTTCTCCACTTTGACCGAAAAACCCACCACTCTTCGAGTGTACCTTAGTTATATATATATATATATATATATATATATATATATATATATATATATATATATATGGTGTAAACTTACAGTGTATACGGTTCTCAAGTTCTTTTCCCATCTATTAGCGACTGCTTTCATGTCGTTCAATTTTAAAATTGCTGCTGCTGTTGGTGGGGTGACAGAGGTAGTTCCTATCATTCGGTTGACGATCGCTCGAAATGAATTAGAAACTAAAAAGTAAAGGTAAATTCGTTAATAAGTACCTATATTCTATAGCGATGTGTCTACGTTGTCCAGTGAATTTTTTACAGGATATTTAAATAGTCAAATAGATCACCACGGTATTACTTTTTCACCTTAAATAGTCAATACTTGCACTCTATTAATTCATTGTACTCACTGTTTGGAGAAAGATTAGGTGCTGCCTCTGTCGTAGTAGGCGAACTCCTGTGAGCTTCAAGCATCAACTGCCCGAATGTTAATCCTAACTCAAGGATGTCGAATGCAGGTTTTATATTGGCTCGGAAATATCTTCTGGCTACTTCATCTTTGGTTGTTAACTTCGGCTTTCGTGACATTGTTGTGCTTTCAGGTTGCTATAAAATAAGTTAAAATTTTAAGTTGTTGATTATAATACAATGCAATTTACACCTGGTTTTGACTTCAAAAGGTATTGAAAATTAATTACACTTTAAAAACAATCAAAAAATTGAACTGCTGAAAGAACAGTACGATTGCAAAACAGGTAACATTTTTTTATTTTTTTTTTATTGAATGCAAGTTTACAATCTACTCCTTAAAATATATAAAAAACAAGTAAAGGTGTTAGGAGTAGTCGTCTCGTGGTGTAAACAACACTACATTGGTTTTCATTGGTTTTTCATTGGATCGAATTTCATCATTAATTCATAGGTTTTTTCAAAAATTCATCTATTACTAAGTTGGAGACAAACCAGGGTGCGTTTATCATGGTGCGTAGGGTTTTGAACTGTATTGTTTGGTATTTGGTAATTGGTGCTGTTCAATTTTTTCACATGCGAAAAATCATGTCATTTTTTCGATGTATTACTAACCATCATTTTACCACAATTTTACAATCATTACCTTAGTCCAACGCTTGATAATACTTTCTGCTTCCATTTCCAACCCCCCTCCTTTAAAAATACAGACAGTTTTAAAATATCAAACAAGAAGACGTACTGACGTACTGCTCTTGCTTGTTAGGTACATATCGCTGGGAACAGACGCTCTCTCTTCTCTGTTGAATATCGTTAGTAACAAAGGTATTCTCTCTACTGTTGACTGCCGCTAACAACAAACATTCTCTCTCTCCCGCTTGTAGTTACGCTAAAAATACCGCAAATACTGTTTTAAATCGTATACACACGCAAATGTACTCTATCTCATGATATCAATTTTAGTACCACGAGACATGTATTCAGAAACCTGTAACCCGGAGAGCTTCCCCGTATGAAGAACAAACGCGAGTGAAAGCCTGTAAAATCCACGAGTGAGTGTGTGTGCAGCAGAAGTATTGGTAAGACTTTGTATAAACTTAATTTGCTATAATCTGTATAACCCTTTACTACTTATCCTAATTTATTTGAACCAGCCCTATGTAATACAGACCGCATGCACTGAAATTATAATCATAATTTTACATATGTACACCCTTTTTGTACAGGTGCATCTGTAGAGTTCAATACTGGATGATTAAATTGGCTTCAAAATTGTCATATATCCAGTTATTTTTATAGCAATTGATAATTGTGACGGTTTTGTGATAAGCCAATTCATTTGTCTAGTTTTTAAGACCTTGTAGTTCTCCGAGTAAGTTTTTCGTTTTAGTGAAGTCCTAGATATTTTAGTTCTGATTTTATTGGAATTACTGTATTGTTAAAAATAGGACGGCTGCGTTGGATAGGACATGTAGAAAGAATGGAAGAAGGCGAAATAGCAAATAAAATATTCAAACAGATGCCAGTAGGAAAAATAACAAGAGGAAGACCGAAACTGAGATACTTAGAACAAATAGAAAATGATATAACAACCTCAAAAATAAAAAAACTGGAGAAAAAAAGCACGAAACAGATCAGAATTGAGAAGAATCCTTGAACAGGCCAAGACCCAAAAAGGGTTTAATTTAAATTAATTTAAATATTTAGGTGCACTCATTGATAAGAACGTCTTGGGAAAAACCGAAATTAAACACCGAATTAGTCAAGGACGTAAAATTGGAGGATGTCTGAATTCCTTATCGTGGGATCGCAACATTTCCAAAAGGAACAAAAAAAGAATAGGGCAAACCATGGTTTAATCAGTTCTTTGTTATGGCTCTGAAGTATGGACAATTAATGCAGACCTGAAGAAGATTGAAGAAGATTGTTGGCAGTTGAAATGGATTATTTTGAGAAGAAGTGCTAGAATATCATGACTGGAAAGGAAGACCAACGATTCTATAAGAAATAACATGAATGCTACAGAAACGGTCATTGACAGAATAGAAAGAAGAGGTTTAAAATAGTTTGGACGCCTACTGATAACACCTGACGAACATTGGCCCCAAAAACTTCACAGATGGAAGCTTCCAGGGGAAAAGAGGTAGAACTCGACGCTCCTGGAATGAAGGAATTAGAAGAGCGATGGAATCGAGAGGTTTGGATGAGGAGCATGCCTTGGACCGG
Organism: Diabrotica undecimpunctata; assembly: GCF_040954645.1. NCBI lineage: Eukaryota > Metazoa > Arthropoda > Insecta > Coleoptera > Chrysomelidae > Diabrotica > Diabrotica undecimpunctata. The sequence goes on from NC_092812.1 coordinate 22,349,219, forward strand.
GAGGATTGGCAAAGGATTGTATTTACAAGTTGGATCCTGTAATACATACATACATACACATATATATATATATATATATATATATATATATATATATATATATATATATATATATATATATACAGATTGAACGAATTTAAAACGGAACATACGAAATCAATGTATTTCGGCACAACTCCGCTCTAGGTGGTTGACCAACAAAAGGTTGTCAAATAATTATATTATAAAAATCCAATACTTCAGCGGGCTGCTGGATTCTGAATTCATTCATAACTCTACCCAAATAGGTTGCCTAGAATCACTGTGAAAACTAGACTACAAAAGCAGTTATTATGCTGTCAAACCACTTATCGCTTCCTTATAGTCCAAGAGATAGAGCCGAAATTTTGAACTGATCAGTAATATGACATTTCTCTATTGGAATATATTCATTGTAACTGGGTTAAGACTTTGCCTTACAGGCGGACGCCCCTCGTGGTACAGGGGGTGGCTATACAGGGATAAAGTTGTATTTTTTTTCAGAAAAATTAACGATCGATAATATGGCTGAAAATTTGCCCAGAGTAAGATCTTGGTATAACCAGACGAAATCCCAAAGGGCGGACGCGAGAGTGGATACATAAGGGGTGGCGGACAGGGGTGAAATTGAAATTTTTTGGGGAAAAATTAACGATAAGTAATATGTCCGCCATTTTCATGGCTCATTATTTAGCCCCTAAAAACTCTAAATCCAAAAGGGCGAACAGCTGGGTTGGTACAGAGAGCCATAAAACGGGGTCAAATGTACCACTTGCCTGCGCATTTTAGGTCTCGGTAACAATTTTCAAACTGATTTTATTATGATATTTTTATACCGATTGATTTGAAAATTTGTATGCTCACTTCTGTTACTATTCTGAGAAGCGTCAAGTAGAGTTTTCTTCAAAGTTTTCCAAAAAAATTTCCGTAAATGAAAATTTTCGTAATTTTTTGAGGTAAAATCTAATTTATCGAATCCTTTCGATTTTCTGTAAGTTATACCATGATTTTTTTCCAAAAATTTTCAAACGATTTTTCCGATAAGGAAAAAAAATTAGAAAAACTTTTCTAAAACATTTGATAAAACTCTACGTCATCGTCTGAATCTTTTATAGAATATTTTGTAGTTTTAAAATGATATTATGATAATGTTTTTTTTTCAAACTAAAGTCATATTTACTTTACAAATCACATTTTTTTCTTAAATATAAATATTTTACGAATTAATTTTTAATTGAATAAATGTTTGATATTTGATATTTTATTAAATTAAAGTAATTTTATAATGTTAACTATTAAATATTTTTGGTATAACAAATAGTAATTTTACTTATTTTTTATTACAATCAAAAAGGTTTTTAAATTGATATTGCATAAATAATGGTTGTTCAGATATAAGAAAAATTTGATTTATTATTACATTAATAATCAAATACAAAATATATTATTTCTATTTATCAATAGGTAAAATTCAATTTGTAGAATTCCTTTAACATTTTACAAATAATTATTAATAAAAATCAATTTAATAGTGGAATTATCAATTTTTTAAGTTTTGAAATTTACTTTGTACTTAGATATTTTCAATATTTTTTTTAATTTTCAAATTTATTGAATTTTTTTTTTCATTAGTTAATTATAATTTTACAAATTCTGTTTGGACATTAATTTTGCATCATTATTATTTTAAAATATTAAAATAATAATGATGCGCGTTCCATTTAGATCAGTAATTCTAGACGCATGCGCTAAATGTAATAAGTATCAAGATGCTTTTATCCAACTTGGTGAAACTGACTTTGATTGTAATGAAGTTTTTGAAACCTTAGGAACTTTCATATGTCACTTATATGGAACAGGACTGACGAGAACAATTCCAAAAAGAAAAGGAAACGATGTCAGATTTTCACTATTTAACCGGCAGTATAAGTTGCATGATATGAACGAGCCTTTTTAAAAAAAAAACTAAAAAATTTCGATGCTTCAAGCTTACCACCATGTCAAGATGAATTACACCAACATCTACTGCAAGCCCATTATATTTCAAATATTTGGACAAATGCTCATAAAAAAGTACCAACAGAATTGTTGAAGAACATGGTTGGGAGTTTGAAGATGAAACATATAAATTCAAATGGTTTAGTGGACCTCAGATGCCAGAATCAATTCGAGAAGTAGTGATTGAAAATGAAGCAGACAATGAATGTGATATTATTGAACGTGAAAGTGACGAAGATGATGAATGTGATGACATCAGTGAGAGTGAGAAAAATGACGAAATTTTTAAAGTTTTTCTAAATTTTTTTTTCTTATCGGAAAAATCGTTTTTGGAAAAATTCATGGTATAACTGACAGAAAATCGAAAGGATTCTACAAATTAGATTTTACCTCAAAAAATTACGAAAATTTTCATTTACGGAAATTTTTTTGGAAAATTTTGAGGAAAACTCTACTTGACGCTTTTCAGAATAGTAACAGAAGTGAGCATACAAATTTTCAAATCAATCGGTATAAAAATATCATAATAAAATCAGTTTGAAAATTGTTACCGAGACCTAAAATGCGCAGGCAAGTGGTACATTTGACCCCGTTTTATGGCTCTCTGTACCAACCCAGTTGTCCGCTCTTTTGGATTTAGAGTTTTTAGGGGCTAAATAATGAGCCATGAAAATGGCGGACATATTACTTATCGTTAATTTTTCCCCAAAAAATTGCAATTTCATCCCTGTCCGCCACCCCTTATGTATCCACTCTCGTGTCCGCCCTTTGGGATTTCGTCTAGTTATACCAAGATCTTACTCTGGGCAAATTTTCAGCCATATTATCGATCGTTCATTTTTCCGAAAAAAATTACAACTTCTACCCTGTATAGCCACCCCCTGTACCACGAGGGGCGTCCGCCTGTAAGGCAAAGTCTTAACCCAGTTACAATGAATATATTCCAATAGAGAAATGTCATATTACTGATCAGTTCAAAATTTCGGCTCTATCTCTCCGACTATTAGGCAAGCTCCTCTTTCCTTTAAAGGAGACATATAGTTGAACGATATTTTATACAATGTCTATCACCGGGTATGGATTTATTTTTGTCCAAGTTTTATATTGGTCCACTATTTCAAATGCAGTTCAAACAGACATATATTAAATTGTATGTTCCGTTTTAAATTCGTTCAATCTGTATATATATATATATATATATATATATATATATATATATATATATATATATATATATTAGGGTGTATAATACCCAAAACTCTGATAAGTTTGTAATGTTCCACTAAATTATCACGGTTCTATAAAGATCGGCTGTAAAATAAGTTATCTGATAAAATGTAACGTTTTGATCAAGTCTCCCTCTTCTCCCCGAGTGATCTACTAATTTCATTGTTTTTATACTTCTATACGCACTTGGTAAGGCGAAATGCATGAGTCGTTTGCTCCCGAGGCGACAACTGTCACGGTATTTTTGAGCCAAGGATAGGGAGTGAGGTTTCGTTGCGTTGTGCCGTTCGTCCGTTTCGTGGTTCCGATAAGACTTGTTTTCGAATACCTGGCAGGCGTTTGCGTGGTTGGTTTCGAGCGTCAACTTACCTCCAACCTAATTCAATTTGAGGACACTGTCAGGCGAGAAGTTTAACTGGAGCGGTGTCGTAAGGCCAGTTTAGCGAGGACAGAGACCTTCCGTAGAGCAAAAGGAAAAAAGCTGGTTTGATCCTAATGTTCAGTATGAATAGGGACTGCAAAAGGACGGCCTATTGAACCTTTTAGCTCAAAAAGTTTTCAGCAGGAGGTGTCAGAAAAGTTACCACAGGTATAACGACTATTCCTATGATAACGAGCAGAATTCACCAAGTGATGGATTGTTCACCCATAAACAGGAAAAATGACAGGGGTAATGATTCCAAGCTATCATCCCTAGGATTATGCTTAAACCCACGGGTCCAACGTCTGATTATGTATCACGAGCCCTTATTTTCGTTGAGATTATCGGTTTACCGAGGTTATCGATCCTTGCCAGTAAGCCAGATCTTTAGACGGAAGAACATGGGTATTAAAATACTTTCGAAGTTTAAAAAACGGAATTGTCTGTAGACGACTTACCTACCTGGCAGGGTATCGTATTTGGCAGAGCAGTTTCCACGCTGCGATCTATTAAGACCTCAGCTTGGGGATTCGTTTTGTCGGTTAGACTAGACCCCTGGTATATATTTTTAAAAAATCCATAATCTGAACGTACCTACTTAAAACAATATTAATATCCGAGGTAATTATATATACCCCACAACTTATTATATACATATATATTACATTATATACATATATAACCCCTTATTATTTTCTGTTGAGAACGTATTGTCGAGTAAATACTTAATATGTTTATTTAAAAAATTCCCTAATCAGCGTATCGTCTCTCCGGCTGAGGGCTGGTGTAAGGCAATTAATTAAATTTTACGACCTTTTCATCTGGGAATGTAGGGAGTTTCGAATATCATATTATAAGAATATATACAATTGCGTAGATATAGTTATGGTTAGTCAGTCGAATTTGTACCACCTAAGCAAACTGTATTAAATAAAACTTTAAAGTCACATTTGTGTATTTTAATACAAAAGTAATTTTTTGTAATAGAAATTTAAGTTTTGGTTTACCGACTGAAAATAAATATAAATTCAATAGCCTCGTTGCCAAGAAAAATGTAAAATTACCTAAGCAAGGAACTGATCAGCCCTTAGCGACCGCTGCTGGGTTAGTAAATTATGAGGTGTATATTTTGTGAAGGGTAGCATGACAGTAAAAATTGTTTTAAAGCACAAACATTTACTATGGAACGAAAACGTCGAACACTGTCAGAAAATAAAGCCTGTTTTCGACGTCTGAAAGTAAATAACTATCCCCTCACTATTTAATGCGGTAAGTCTGCGATAGATGAATAGTGAATAGTTGCAATAGAATAATAGGCGATTTTAAACTCTTGAATATAATGCAGTATCTCTCAAATCGTATAAAATCCACGTATGTACCTCAAACAGACCTAAACGCTTATAGTTAAAAAAATCAAAGTGATAGTTGTAAATCGAGAAATAAAACAATCAATCTAAATTAAAATTAATTGCAGAATACAAGAGTTAACTTAGGCTCCATCGTAACAAACAAGACATTAAAAAACGAAATCCGCCAATGTAGGGCCATAAAAACAAAGAAAGTGCTCGGGCTAACTTCAAATGATATGAAAACTACCAATAACAAAAAACTACATTTCTTGACGGAAATAACATTTGCTACACTTAATCGTATGCGTCAAAAGACATAGCTGCTGTTGTCAGATTTACTTATACCAATGTTTTTGGTAACTTACCACATTTAAATCAACCATCGATCCAAAATCTGCCAACTTAAAGTATGTGCCGTAAAGCATTATATTAGTAGCTTTCACGTCTCGATGGACTAGTAATTTCTCATGCATGTATTTCAGGGCCTTGCACATATCGTATAAGCAATCCCACAGAAGCGGTTGTCGTATAATATTTTTTTCCGAATACTCCATAAGGTTCATTTGGCAAGCCTCCATCATCATATATACCTCCCCACACTCTTCCCACGCCATATAAAATTTCACGCAGTTTTGGTGGATTCCCAATTTCTCATTATTAAGAATTTCAGTATATTTTATGTGAGGAGGTAATGTACGTCTAAATTCTTTTATTGCATATTTTGTATTAGTAAATTTATTTATTGCCTTGTAGACAACTCCAAAACAGCCTTCTCCTACTTTTATAGGCGATGTGTAAATTTGTTGGTGATAGGTTTCATGGAGTGATGCATCATAATTTACATCCAGGTCAACTAAAAATAAAAAAAACATATTTAGTTAATTTTAATTAATACTTAAGTGTTAGAGTTCAGGTTGAGATGTTAAAGTTACCAGCGGAATTGGTAACATGGCAGCATACTACTCTACATGAGGTAGCTTGGTCCTGAGACAAAGTGTCTATGAGGACTTGTTGATAGCAACTATCAATAATCTTTCCTGTCATATTAGAAGCAACTATAAAATGGCTTCGATCTGGACGCAATAGCGACATCTGATAAATAAATCAGTAAACTAATTCTCGAAACTAAATTCAGATTTCCGCTTTAATCTGTGCCTTCTAAGAATTGCAAGGCAAAACAGACGTTGATAAAGATGTTATTAGAGACATGGGGAATCTAAAACTGTATTCCACAACATATCTCCTCAACTAAGCAAAAATCCTTAGCGAATTGGTTTCTCGTACTCATAAGTGCGTTACACTTACACCAATATATATATATATATATATATATATATATATATATATATATATATATATATATATATATATATATATATATACTGCGTATACAATATAAATGTATTACATTCTCAACACTGATAACATTTCAAGCATCAAATTTGAAATCTCCATATTGCCTCTCCATATCTCCTGGTTTTTGTTCAATTCGTAGCGTTGATTTATGAGCTAATTAGGCGTAGTTGAGTGATTTCTTGAGAAATTGGAAAGTTCGGTTTGTTGTTGAAATACGGAAGATGAATGGATAAAAAGAAAAGTTGGAAGGAGATTTTGGATGATGATGGATTTGGAAAGCAGAGAAGGTTGAGTTATCTGTTACTTACCTTAGAAAGAAGAACGTCGAATTCTGATTGAGTGCCGGTAGTTTGTAAACGGTTAAGTTGTGAAGAGTTAAAAAAATGGTAGCAGCTCTGATCTATGAATGCTGGTTGGCAGACGTTGCAGTTTGAGTTTCTACTGCAAGGAGATTTCTAGTAGGGGAAGGAGATCAAAAGGATCGTTAGGAGGTTTGAGCTAGAGTACGTGTAAGCATACTAAAGGAAGGAGTTTAGCTACAGCGTTTTTGATGAAAAAAAAAAATAAAAATAATAATAAGGAACATTGCAGAATATTAGCGACATTCCACAACCGAATGTTTTGAGAACAGCATTGCAGAGGTATACAGTTTGAAATGAAACAGGTAAAAAAAAATTAATTTATAAGGTTTTCTTTTCTTAAAAAGATATTTCTGAACTCAAAAAAGAACCGAGATATAATAAAATCTAATAAATAATTTGGCGTCTGTAATTAAAAGGATCCAGAGACACGACTTAAAACTCAATAAATAAATTTTGTTTGTTAATTATATTGAAATTAAATAAAATGAGAAATTAACACATTGGCTGCCACCATAAGAGTGTTAGGTAAGTTCCCCAAGTGCCAAAGTAAAAATGCTTACAAAACAATATTTATTCACACAATTGGTTAATAATATAAAGTAAGTTTACATTCTTATATTTACAAATTTTTTTGAAAAAAATAGCAAGATCACGGGTGATTCTAATGGCACTGCAATAACATATTACACACGTATGTGCCACTAGTACCACCGGTGATCGTAAATAACTTAATGCTGTTTAGGAAATATGCCACACAGTAAAATTTTTCGCAAACATTACAAAATGTAGAAACAAGTTTGGGTTTCTTTTGAACTTCTTTACTGCCTTTTGTTGCAACTGTTTCAGTGTAACATTAATTACAACGTTTTCTCTTCTTCCTATTGATTGTAGTTTTGGCGTCAACTGTAACAAGCATATGCTTTACAGTGGTAATAGGACTAGAATTGACTAAACTTAAGATTAGCATTTCCCGAAATGAGATGACTTTCTGTTTTGGTGTGTTCAAGGAATTATATATTATTAAACTATGGATGACAGCCGTATTCAATAAAATTTCAATTGCAGCTTTATGGTACCAGCGAACAGTTTTTCTCAGAGGTGAGAAATAGCTTGCCAGTTGATCTGAGACGTCAACAACATCTTTTCCTTTGTTGTAGTCTATAATTATTGCTTCAGGTTTAATTATAGCTACAAGTGTCTATTAGCATCTAATACTTGTTTTGCTAAAGGCACAGACGTGTAGTAGTTATCGGTTATTACAACTCTTACTTTTTGTAGATAGTCTTTTGCTAAATCTAGTACAATATTTCCCGATAAATCCTGCCCTTTATTAGCCATCTTGCCGGTATACATAATCATTTTTAGAATATAACCTGCAGGATTACATAATTTAAACAGTTTCAAGCCATAGCGGCGACACTTTGAAGGTATATACTGTTTGAAAGGTAGTCTTCCTCGAAAGGGAATCATACTTTCATCAACAACTAGTATTGAGCCAGGATTACATTGTTGGAGAAAACGTTATTGTGTCATTTCAAATAATTTTTTAATTTTATAGCAACGATCGTTTGATAAAGCAGCCGTGTTATCAGCAAAATGTAAGAATCTCAAAAGAAGCTGAAATCTGTTTCTGGCCATTACAGAAGAAATAAAAGTAAAATTATACAATGGTGACTTACTCCAATAATCAGCAATTTTGGGAAGCTTGACAATTCCCATATACATAATACAACCCAAAAATTTTAAAATTTCTTCTTTATTGGTAGGTTTCCATGCATGAATTCTGGATAATCTGCTATAACGTTGTGCATTTTTTACTTGCGCAGCATTTCTATTAGTCTCTTCTACAATAAGTTGTAAAATTTCATCATCGGTCAGTTTCCTGTATACATGAAAAGAAGTTAGTTCGGATCTATTTTGAGGATAACTATCATCATAGAGATATGATTCATTACCAGGAAACTGTATATCGAGACGTAAATGAGTACAGTCAACTTCGTACCATTCATGGTCATTATTTTGCTGGTCATTAGATTCTACCGATTTGTGCATTTTCATTCAATAAGCTTGAATCACTGTTACATTTATTTTCTTTATCAGATTCTTCTAAGTCACTTGGATTGTATTCTGAACCGGATAACAAAAATTCAACAATTGGAGCAACTCCGTCTATGTCAACTTTTTATTTTTATTTGGCATACGGTGCGTTTTACTTGTATTTAGTAAATTATCCATGATCTGAAAGACAAATTCCAATTAAAAAAAGTACTTTACTAGCACCATTTTTCATTAATTAAATGTAAGCAAAAACATTTGAGGTTATGTAAAATAAAAACTGTAATATTTTGTTTATCCTGACAGATAATCCAGCAACAAGATTTTAAAACGAATAAACTACATATACTTACTTCAAATAATTTCAAATTCACAAAAAAAACTACTAATTCCGTAGAAAAACTTGATAATGAATGCTTCTAATCGATTTCTACAACGCCTTATTCTCAACTGTCGTTACAAGCTATTTACGACATTATCGCGCCTAACAAAAGAACATAAGCAAGCTATGGATTCCTAGTATGCCACAGTAAAACTATTTGAGCGTCCTCACAGAGCCGACCGTTATAATAATAATTCTGAAAGTTAAATTCGCACAAGTAACACCGGTGATCCTAATGTCACAATTGCAATCTATTACTTAGGATCGCCGGTCATCCTTGTGGCAGCCAATGTGTTAAATTTAATTTTTTTAATAGATTTCAAAATCATAAAGGATGGAAGGCAACAGTAAATACGTATTTCTGACTATTTGATCGTCATCAGTACAGTGCAGCTAAGTTAGGATAGGAGAATGTTAACTTGGAAATGGATCACTAAAGGACCAATGCGACCAATTTGTGGCAATAATGTTAGAAGACTCTGAGGTTTTCAGAGCAACAACTAACACATCCATGGACGAAGCTGCTGCTACCTGAAGAAAATAATGCCAAACCTTTAGAACGTTTCAAACAAAAAGCTTAATATATATTACAAATTAAATTATTCATATAACAACTTACCGCTTATATCATAATAAATCGGTCTTGCTATTGGCTTGCTACGTGTATTATATCCAGAAAGAGTCGGTAGATTATTCTTTTGATCATCATCTTTCTACAAACCAATAGTAATTAGCAAGAATTCAAGATAGACATCTGTTAATTTTCAGTTAAATAAGTAACTTTTTATCTGGTACAGGTTAAACTACTATGCCAACTGTACTATGACTCGACACAACTGTATAGACGGTTTTGACAGTTGAAATGTATAGTGTGAGATATTAAAAAAAGACTCTCATCTAGGGATTCATCAATTTTTAAATGGAAATATTTTTAAACCTTTAAAAGCCGAAATATTAAAAACTGTAAAAAATCACTAATATCTTTAAAAACATGGTATTGGGGTATATTTTATTATAATATTTTGCGAAAAATAAATATAATACTCTGTCTTGTGAGAAAAAACACATTTCCAAAATGGAAACGTTGGCATCTATAGGTCACCACTATACAGTGCATTCATAAAGTGTGCAAACGGTCTATTATCTCATGACTTAATTATTTTCAGAATTAAAGCTCTAACAGGTCGATTTTTATTTTTGTTTTTTAACCTTTTTGAAAAAAAAAATAACTTTTACCCCCAATACCTTAGCAGATGTGACGTCATCGATATTTTTTGTTAATAGAAAGGGCATATTTTTATGCTATAACTTTTTCAACTATGCTATAACAACTAAACTTTTACAAGTGCTAATAAATCACAGGATAAGTTTAGGAGATGAACAACAGGGTTTTCGTAGTGGAACATCGTGTACAGATGCAATATTCGTTATAAAGCAAATTACTGAGAAATCACTGGAGTATAATAGACCAGCATTTATGTGTCTGATTGACCTAAAGAAAGCGTTTGATAGCGTAAGACTCAAAGATGTAATTCATCTTCTGTATAATAGAGAAGTTCCCCTAAATATTATAAAAACTATCGAAAAAATCTACCAAAACAACAAAATAGAAGTCAGAATAGATGGACAACTTACACAACCTATAGAAATAGGCAGCGGAATAAGACAACGGGATTCATTGAGCCCCATGCTCTTCAATTTGATCATGGATGAAATCATCAAAAGCGTTTAACAAAGGAAGAGGATACAGAATGGGAAGCAAAGAAATAAAAATACTCTGTTACGCAGACGACGCAATATTGATAGCCCAAGATGAAGATAGTCTGCAAAAACTGGTCCACAGATTTAACATAAGAGCTAAAGAATTTAATATTACAATCTCATCTCAGAAAACTAAAACAATAGTAGTTAGCAAAAACCAACCAGATGTAAAATAGATATTGATGGCATCAGTATTGAACAAGTAATGGAATTAAAATACCTGGGAATTACACTGTTTAGCTATGGAGATCTGGACAAAGAAGTGAGAGATCAAGTACAAAAAGCAAATAGACACTGATATGAAGTCAAGAATTTATAAAGCCAGTGTAAGACCAATAATGACATATGCCTCAGAAACAAGACCCGACACAGCCACAAAGCAAAGGCTACTGGAAACTGCAGAGATGAGAGTACTGAGAAGAATTACAGGAAATACACTGAGAGATCAAAAGAGAAGTGAAGACATTAGAAGAAAATGTAACTTACAGTGTATAAATGAATGGACACAAAATAGAAAAAAAGAATGGAATAACTACATAAGCAGAATGGAGAAGACCCGTGTCGTCAAAATAACAAGAGATAAGTCACCAATCGGCAGAAGTATCGGACGACCGCGCAAAAGATGGAGTGATAACCTTCCATAGAGGTATTAATCCACCGATGAACTAGCAGAATTGCTTATAAAGAGGAAGAAGAAGAAGAAGAAACAACAAAATCGCTGTATATATGTTTCGTAGTATATATGTTTTATATACTACCAAAAGGTATTCAACAGAATCAAGCATGACAAACTGATGTCGATAATAATTAAAGAAGTTAATATAGATGATAAAGACCTTGGAATTATTTAAAACTTAGACTGTATTAATACTAAGCGGAGTACGATAGGAGTACGTATTGTCCCTTCTTTTTTATTCATATATTATACTCCGAGAAGGTAAATTCAAATATTATACTACGGATTTACCGTAGGTGTACATGTAAATCCGTAATAGTAAAATGGAAAAAGAACATGAATTGGTTATTATAAAAAACGGAAATTAAAGTAGTTTGTACATGTTATGAAAAAGAGTGAGAGATATGGTTTACTTCAGTTGGTTATTTATACAGATGATGGAGTGTTAGTAGTAAATACTACGGAATTAGTACAAAATCTAGGGACGGCAACGATGTATCGATCCATTCATTATTTCAACAGATTTAACCTGACTGTATGGGGGATATACCCCCTTACCTAACAGTCATTTGTTCTCAGATGCAGAATATATTAAAGATGCGAACAAAACAACATCATGTTCTTTGCATGAAACCCAAAAATGTTGAGAATATAAAGAAGCTCGTCGTGGTCAAGATCAAAAGGAGAGACGTGGTCGCGGTTTCGCACCAGGCATCTCTTCGAGAAAAGGAAAGCAACTATTAAAAAGGAAACTTGATTTATAGAAAGAAGATGATCATCTATCTAGCAGTAGTAAAAAAGACGCTAGCATTTCCAGCGGAAAGTTGGGTGTGATGGAAGTAATTTCAAGAACTGTAGAACCTAATGATGACGCATTTTCTAATAACAATTGTGGGCAACGTTCATCATGTGCAGTAAATGTTTTCTATTATTTCTTTGATTTTGTTGAATTTGGTTCAATTAAAATAATATTTCTCAACTTTGATTGTGTTTTATATTTCGCTCCATCATTTTTTTTTAACAAGAAAAGGATTTCAAACTCTTAAAATATCAGTTAAAGACATGGAAAACTAAACGAAGTATACATGGAATGCTCATAAAGCGTGAATTTCAGAATTTACGTATTTTAAAAAAATTCAAAATAAAATAGGGGTCCACTTTTGGGTACTTTCCTCAACAAAAGTTATGTACTTTAATAATCAGCTTTGTTTTGTAAGTATGTAATAGGTACTAAATAGATAGGTACATTTCTAAATATTTTAATAACTTACCTCTTTTTTAGACCTTTTGTCAGCCATTTTGTTTTTGGTTCTTTTTAGCTGCTTTGAATTTGGATTGCCTAAAAAGAAAACAATTCATTATACACTTTATGTACTTTAGCAATGAAAATAAATTGAAGAAATTAAAACTACAGAATTTCAGCATATGTTACCTATAAAACCATAAAAGCGATGCAGGAAAAGGTATATGAATATAATCTACCTTGGACATAAAATAATTGGAGAGTTCTGCAGTGGATATATAAGTGCGCAGTACAGGGCGGCTTCTTGCAAACCGGGACACATGCTTAAATATCAGAAAATTCCCGTAACTTTAAAACGAAGAGTTTTTGAGTCTTGTTTTTGGCCAGTATTTCGATGATCTTATAGCATATCTAAATATTGAAACGTAAATCCGCAAACAGTTCCAAACATAACGAGCCTTTGAAATGTCTTAGAAAGAGACAGTCATAAAAAAAGAAATTCGAAAAAAATCCGAGTACCGAACGTTTTTGAAACAGTGGCTACACTAAAAAAGGTGGACTAGGTGCGGGGAAAGCCCCATAAAATGTACCAAATTGATACCCAACGCATCTCTCCAAAAAATTAGATTCAGAATGCCCTGTAAAAAACGTGGAAATAATTAGTAGAGGCTAAAATTTCTAGTTTGTATATAGATTCGATAATCGATCCATCGCTCCATCCGTAATCCGTAGCCTGTGATCTGTGATAAGAAAGCTATGCTAATGCTTCCAAAAAGAAGAACTTTCTTAGCTGTCTTGATGAGATAAAGGAACTAATTAAAGAAAAAACCACTTTTACAAGAGGTAGTTGACAACTAAGCTAGCCTAACATATAAAGGAGTCCCAAGGATAAAATAGGGGACTACGGAAATTAATTAAAGTAGAAAATAACAGGTTCTGAGAACAAAAATATTGAAAACCTACTAGGAGAAGCTCGTCAGCAGATGCATGGAAAATAGTGACAAGCTTGAAAAGAGACTTCACAAACAAAGCAGTCACTAATTTAGGCCCTTCACCAGTATGAAAAAAAACATTATGAACAGCTGTTAGTCAAAAAAAAATTAAAGTACACAACTGAAAATCCACTACCTACTTATCAACGAAATAACGTTTATAACTGTAACTATTTCAATAAGGAAAGTTAGAACCACACTATCCACAATGAAGAATGGCCGATCCCCATTCCTGTCAAATTATTAAAAGCATTATACCCCTGTCTATAAAACAGAATATCATAATGCAAAACTGTTGCCTACAAATACAGATTTAACTAGAGCGCAAACGGTGGTATTAATTTCTATTTTTAAGAAAGGCAAAAGAAGAGATACTAAATTGTTATCAATATTAATATAATAAGTCGACTGTCCAATAAAGTTATTAATGATAAAATAAGACAGTATTGGTTATAGAATTGAATAAAATTAAAGCGATTTTATACGACAGATAGCAGAAGTACAGGAAACGAATTAATTACATTTGGCATTTGTGGAAAACGTACGAACCTACGATAATAATAAGCGTCTATATTCTTTGATAATATCAAAGAATAGAGACGCATATTAATAATATCAAAATTAACCGGCAACGTGGCAGGTGAAGATGATGAAAAAAGCTCGGCTAAAATCTGTAAGTATTGCCAAAAATCAGTAGTCAATACTGTTGTAAAAAATGTGTTAATTGTGAGGTTTGAGGTTGTATTCCATCTGTCTTGTGCACTTCGAGTGGCAGGTTTAATTGTGGTAGGAAGAAATAATTTGGTGAAATACATGGTACAATGAATCTGTATTCAGTGTACCATGGGTGAAATATGTTGCTTGAAGCAAAAGATGAAATGTTAAAAGGTAAAGATATGATAATTGTCGAATTAAAGGCTAAAGAGGCCCTTCTCTATAA